>NC_092713.1:6461463-6761463 GCF_047496885.1 Scyliorhinus torazame
TCACTCACTCACTCACCACACACACACTCACTCACACTCACTCACTCACACTCACTCACTCACTCACACACTCACTCACCACACACCACCCACCCACACCACCCACCCACCACTCACCCACACACCCACCCACCCACTCACACTCACCCACCCCACCCACTCACACTCACCCACACTCACTCACCACACTCACTCACCCACACTCACTCACCCACACTCACTCACCACACCACTCACTCACCACACTCACACACTCACTCACTCACACACTCACTCACTCACTCACTCACACACTCACTCACTCACCCACACTCACCCACACTCACTCACTCACCCTCACTCACTCACACTCACCCACTCACACTCACCCACACACCCACACTCACCCACACTCACTCACCCACACTCACTCACCCACACTCACTCACCCACACTCACTCCCTCACTCACTCACACTCACTCACCCACACCTCGCTCACTCACTCACTCACTCACTCACTCACTCACCCACCCACCCACCCACACTCACTCACTCACTCACTCACTCACACACACACCACACCCACCCACCCACCACTCACTCACCACTCACTCACCACTCACTCACCACACACCACCACCCACACACCACCCCTCCACCCCACCCACCCCACCCACACCACCACACACTCACACACTCACTCACCACACACCACTCACCACACACACACTCACCACCACCCACACACCACCACTCACACACTCACTCACACACTCACACACCACTCACACCACCACCACCCCACCCACCCACCCACCACTCACCCACACACACACACACACCACACACCACACACCCACCACCCACCCACCCACCCACACACTCACCCACACACCACCACCCACCACACCACCCACACTCACACACCCACACCACACACCCACACACACTCACTCACCCCACACCACACTCACCCACCCACACTCACCCACCACACCACCCACCCACACTCACTCACCACCACCCCACACTCACCACCACACCCACACCACACACCCACACCCCACCACACACACACACACCACACACTCACTCACCCACACTCACACTCACCACCCACCTCACCACTCACACTCACTCACCACCCTCACTCACTCACTCACTCACACTCACTCACCACCACACTCACTCACCACTCACTCACACTCACTCACTCACTCACTCACTCACCACCACTCACACCACTCACACACTCACTCACTCACTCACTCACTCACTCACCCACCCACCCTCACTCACCCACACTCACTCACTCACCCACACTCACTCACTCACCCACTCACACTCACCCACTCACGCTCACCCACACTCACCCACACTCACTCACCCACACTCACCACCCACACTCACTCACCCCACTCACTCCCTCACTCACTCACACTCACTCACCCACACTCGCTCGCTCCTCACTCACACACTCACTCAACACACACCCACCCACCCACCCACCCACCCACCACCACACACTCACTCACACACTCACACACTCACCACCACCACCACACACACACCACACACCACACACTCACCACCCACCACCACCCACCCCCCCCCCACCCACCCACCCACACACACACCCACTCACCACCACACCCTCACTCACACCACCCACTCACACACTCACCCTCACCACCACACACCACTCACCACCACACACCACCACACACCACACACCACACACCCACCCCACCCACCCCACCCACCCACACACACCACCACACACACCACCCACCACCACTCACCCCACCCACCCTCACCCACACTCACACACCACCCACACTCACTCACCACTCACTCACCCACCACCCACCCACCCCACCCACCCACACTCACTCACTCACTCACTCACTCACACACTCACCACCACACACACCCTCACTCACTCACTCACCACTCACTCACTCACTCACTCACTCACACACCCACCCACACACCCACACTCACTCACTCACTCACTCACTCACTCACTCACTCACTCACTCACACACTCACTCACTCACTCACTCACTCACTCACTCACTCACTCACTCACTCACTCACTCACTCACTCACTCACTCACTCACTCACTCACTCACTCACTCACTCACTCACCCACCCACACTCACTCACTCACACTCACCCACACTCACCCACATTCACCCACACTTACCCACACTCACCCACACTCACTCACCCACACTCACTCACCCACACTCACCCACCCACACTCACTCACCCACACTCACCCACACTCACCCACCCACACTCACTCACCCACACTCACCCACACTCACTCACCCACACTCACTCACCCACACTCACTCACTCACTCACTCACTCATTCGCCCGCCCGCCCGCTCGCTCGCTCGCTCACTCACTCACTCACTCACTCACTCACTCACTCACACACTCACTCACTCACTCACTCACTCACTCACTCACTCACTCACTCACTCACTCACTCACTCACTCACTCACTCACCCACCCACCCACCCTCGCTCGCTCGCCCGCCCGCCCACCCACGCTCGCTCGCTCACTCACTCACTCACTCACTCACACTCACTCACTCACTCACTCACTCACTCACTCACTCACTCACTCACTCACTCACTCACCCTCACTCACTCACTCACCACTCACTCACTCACCTCACTCACTCACCCACTCACCACTCACCCACACTCACACACCCACACTCACTCACCCACACTCACTCACTCACTCACCCACACCACACACTCACCCACACCACTCACCCACACCCACACTCACACACCCACCACTCACACACACACACTCACCCACACACTCACACTCACACACTCACTCACTCACCACACACTCACCACACTCACACACACACACTCACACACTCACACACACTCACTCACTCACACACACTCACACCACTCACTCACTCACTCACTCACTCACTCACTCACTCACTCACTCACACAATCACTCACTCACTCACTCACTCACTCACTCACCCACCCACCCACCCACCCTCACTCACCCACACTCACTCACTCACCCACACTCACTCACTCACCCACTCACACTCACCCACTCACGCTCACCACACTCACTCACCCACACTCACTCACCCACACTCACTCACCCACACTCACTCACCCACACTCACTCCCTCACTCACTCACACTCACTCACTCACCCACACTCACTCACCCACACTCACTCACCCACACTCACTCACTCACCCACACTCACTCACTCACTCACCCACACACTCACTCACCCACACACACTCACTCACCCACACTCACTCACTCACCCACTCACACTCACCCACTCACACTCACCCACACTCACTCACCCACACTCACTCACCCACACTCACTCACCCACACTCTCACTCACTCACTCACTCACTCACTCACTCACTCACCCACTCACACTCACCCACACTCACTCACCCACACTCACTCACTCACTCACTCACTCACCCTCACCCACCCTCACTCACTCACTCACTCACTCACTCACTCACTCACTCACCCTCACTCACTCACTCACCCACACTCACTCACTCACTCACCCACACTCACTCACCCACACTCACTCACTCACTCACTCACCCTCACCCACCCTCACTCACTCACTCACTCACTCACTCACTCACTCACCCTCACTCACTCACTCACTCACCCACACTCACTCACTCACCCACACTCACTCACTCACTCACTCACTCACCCACACTCACTCACCCACACTCACTCACTCACTCACTCACTCACTCACCCACACTCACTCACTCACCCACACTCACTCACCCACACTCACTCACTCACCCACCTCACCCACCCACCTCACTCACTCACTCACTCACTCACCCACACTCACCCACACTCACTCACCCACACTCACTCACTCACTCACTCACTCACCCACACTCACTCACTCACTCACTCACTCACTCACTCACTCACCCACCCTCACTCACTCACTCACTCACTCACTCACTCACTCACTCACTCACCCACACTCACTCACTCACCCTCACTCACTCACTCACCCACACTCACTCACTCACCCACCCTCACCCACCCACACTCACCCACACTCACTCACCCACACTCACCCACTCACACTCACTCACTCACTCACCCACACTCACTCACCCACACTCAAACAAAACAAAGAACAAAGAAATGTACAGCACAGGAACAGGCCCTTCGGCCCTCCAAGCCCGTGCCGACCATACTGCCCGACTAAACTACAATCTTCTACACTTCCTGGGTCCGTATCCTTCTATTCCCATCCTATTCATATATTTGTCAAGATGCCCCTTAAATGTCCCTATCGTCCCTGCCTCCACTACCTCCTCCGGTAGTGAGTTCCAGGCACCCACTACCCTCTGCGTAAAAAACTTGCCTCGTACATCTACTCTAAACTTTGCCCCTCTCACCTTAAACCTATGCCCCCTAGTAATTGACCCCTCTACCCTGGGGAAAAGCCTCTGACTATCCACTCTGTCTATGCCCCTCATAATTTTGTATACCTCTATCAGGTCGCCCCTCAACCTCCTTCGTTCCAGTGAGAACAAACCGAGTTTATTCAATCGCTCCTCATAGCTTATGCCCTCCATACCAGGCAACATTCTGGTAAATCTCTTCTGCACCCTCTCTAAAGCCTCCACATCCTTCTGGTAGTGTGGCGACCAGAATTGAACACTATACTCCAAGTGTGGCCTAACTAAGGTTCTATACAGCTGCAACATGACTTGCCAATTCTTATACTCAATGCCCCGGCCAATGAAGGCAAGCATGCCGTATGCCTTCTTGACTACCTTCTCCACCTGTGTAGCCCCTTTCAGTGATCTGTGGACCTGTACTCCTAGATCTCTTTGACTTTCAATACTCTTGAGGGTTCTACCATTCACTGTATATTCCCTACCTGCATTAGCCCTTCCAAAATGCATTACCTCACATTTGTCCAGGTTAAACTCCATCTGCCATCTCTCCGCCCAAGTCTCCAGACAATCTAAATCCTGCTGTATCCTCAGACAGTCCTCATCGCTATCCGCAATTCCACCAACCTTTGTGTCGTCTGCAAACTTACTAATCAGACCAGTTACATTTTCCTCCAAATCATTTATATATACTACAAAGAGCAAAGGTCCCAGCACTGATCCCTGTGGAACACCACTGGTCACAGCCCTCCAATTAGAAAAGCATCCCTCCATTGCTACCCTCTGCCTTCTATGGCCTAGCCAGTTCTGTATCCACCTTGCCAGTTCACCCCTGATCCCGTGTGACTTCACCTTTTGTACCAGTCTACCATGAGGGACCTTGTCAAAGGCCTTACTGAAGTCCATATAGACAACATCTACTGCCCTACCTGCATCAATCATCTTAGTGACCTCCTCGAAAAACTCTATCAAGTTAGTGAGACACGACCTCCCCTTCACAAAACCGTGCTGCCTCTCACTAACTCACTCACTCACCCACACTCACTCATAGTCACCCACCCACACTCACTCACTCACTCACTCACTCACCCACACTCACTCACCCACACTCACTCATCCACACTCACTCACCCACACTCACTCACCCACACTCACTCACCCACACTCACTCACCCACTCACTCACTCACTCACCCACCCTCACACACTCACCCTCACTCACTCACCCTCACTCACTCACCCACACTCACTCACCCACCCTCACTCACTCACCCACACTCACTCACCCACACTCACTCACCCACTCACTCACTCACTCACCCACCCTCACCCACCCTCACACACTCACCCTCACTCACTCACCCTCACTCACTCACCCACACTCACTCACCCACCCTCACTCACTCACCCACACTCACTCACCCACTCACACTCACCCACACTCACCCACACTCACTTCACACACACTCACCCTTCACTCACCCACACTCACTCACCCACTCACACTCACCCACACTCACCCACACTCACCCACTCACACTCACCCACACTCACCCACTCACACTCACCCACCCTCACTCACTCACCCACACTCACTCACCCACACTCACTCACCCACACTCACTCACCCACACTCACTCACCCACACTCCCTCACTCACTCACTCACCCACACTCACCCACACTCACTCACCCACACTCACTCACCCACTCACACTCACCCACCCTCACTCACTCACCCACACTCACTCACCCACACTCACCCACACTCACCCACACTCACTCACTCATCACTCACCCACACTCACCCACACTCACTCACTCATCACTCACCCACACTCACCCACACTCACTCACTCATCACTCACTCACACTCACCCACACTCACTCACCCACACTCACCCACACTCACCCACACTCACTCACTCATCACTCACCCACACTCACCCACACTCACTCACTCATCACTCACCCACACTCACCCACACTCACTCACTCATCACTCACCCACACTCACCCACACTCACTCACTCATCACTCACTCACACTCACCCACACTCACTCACCCACACTCACCCACACTCACCCACACTCACTCACCCACACTCACTCACCCACACTCACTCACTCACCCACACTCACTCACCCACACTCACTCACCCACACTCACTCACCCACACTCACTCACTCACCCACACTCACTCACCCACACTCACCCACACTCACTCACTCACTCACCCACACTCACTCACCCACACTCACCCACACTCACTCACCCACACTCACTCACCCACACTCACTCACTCACCCACACTCACTCACTCACTCACCCACACTCACTCACCCACACTCACCCACACTCACTCACCCACACTCACTCACTCACCCACACTCACCCACCCTCACTCACTCACCCACTCATCACTCACTCACCCACACTCACTCACCCACACTCACTCACACACACTCACTCACCCACACTCACCCACACTCACTCACTCACCCACACTCACTCACCCACACTCACTCATCACTCACTCACACTCACCCACACTCACTCACTCACTCACCCACACTCACTCACCCACACTCACTCACTCACTCACTCACTCACTCACTCACCCACACTCACTCATCACTCACTCACACTCACACTCACTCACTCACTCACTCACCCACACTCACTCACCCACACTCACTCACCCACACTCACTCACCCACACTCACTCACTCACCCACACTCACTCACTCACTCACCCACACTCACTCACCCACACTCACTCACCCACACTCACTCACTCACTCACTCACTCACACCCACTCACCCACTCGCACTCACCCACACTCACTCACCCACACTCACTCACTCACTCACTCGCACTCACCCACACTCTCACTCACCCACACTCACACTCACCCACACTCACACTCACCCACACTCACACTCACACTCACCCACACTCACACTCACCCACACTCACTCACCCTCACTCACTCACCCACACTCACTCACTCACTCACCCACTCACACTCACCCACTCACACTCACCCACACTCACACTCACCCACACTCACACTCACCCACACTCACACTCACCCACACTCACTCACTCATGCTAACTCATCACTCATCCTCACTCACACTCATTCACACCCACACACACTCACACACACCCATTCGCACACATGAGATGAGACAGTGTGTCAGTCACTAATACAGTTTAGCAGGTGATTGCAGGAAGGACTAATTTATTCCCCCAGCAGTTCACAAAAACAGCAAAACCTCAATCAGATTAATTCATAAAATGAATGTTTGAGTCAAAATGAAAATGGGATAAATTTAATCCACTTCACATTTCAATGGATTTTATTTAAACTGTAAAATTGCTGAAATGTAAATGAGATGTGAGGAATGGTGGTATAAGGTTCTGTTACTGGAATGGTAATCCGGAGACCAGACTAATGATCCCGAGATAGGAGTTCAAATCCCACAACAGCAGCTGGGCAATTTCAAGTCAATTAATTCAATAAGTGGGAGTGCGAAGCCGGCCATGGTGATGGTGACCAGGAAAGTACACCGGCTTCTTCGAGGCACCCACCGGCTTCACTGATATCCCTCAGGGAAGTAAATGTGCCGCCTCACCCAGTCGAACCTGTCTGTGACGGCACACCCACACTGATGTGCTTTAGTTTGTATCTCTGGTGGGTAAACTCTCCAGAAGGCAGCCCGCCCCCATCTTCCCAAGGGCAATTAGGGGTGGTCACTAAATGATGCTCCTCTCATTGATGCGCGCAGAAGATGATAAGAAGGAAGAATTGGCTGTTCTCCCATCAGGCTTGCTCCACCATTCTGCTACTCTCTGCTCCCTGTTGACTAACCAATCCTCTCTCCAAGCCGACAGCTTACCCCCCGCACCGTGAGCTCCTGGACTGGATTCTGCGATTCTGAGGCTATGTCCCCACACGGGCGGAGGAACGGTGGCGTTTTACAAATAGCGCAAAACAGGCCCCGATTTCCCCATTTGGCTGGGGGCGAGCAACGAGGCAGCGTAGCGCTGCCGATACGCCCTGGAGAATGGCCGGGTCCGTGGCTGCGCCGTGCTACATGGCGGAGGCTGCTCACGGATTCAGCCCGCTAAATAGTGCCCCCCTTTGGCCAGCACACATACCCCAGACCACCCACCACAGTGCTCCCAGCCCCTAATAAAGTCCCCCCTGCCCACGGATCGGCCCTCCCCCGACTGTGGTGCAGCTGGACTAAGTCCGCAGCCGCCACGCCCAGTTCCTGACGGATGAGACGATGTGAGACCCACGGCGTCGGGGACTCGGCCGGTCAGGGGCGGGATATCGGGGGGGCGGGTCGCAGGCAATGTCCTCAGGCCATCGATACGTGGCGTACTCGCAGAGGGGGCGGAGCATCGCAAAAGCATCGCCGATTTGGTCGGGATGGGGAGAAAGGGAAGCGCCTCATAGGAGGGGTCAGGGTGGGCATGGGTATAGGTTCAGAGAGGAGAAACGGGTTGTGCAGGGTGATGGTTGGCAGCGGAGCTGAGGGCCCCGGGCGGCGGGGGGCCCGGGCGGCGGGGGGCCCGGGCGGCGGGGGGCCCGGGCGGCGGAGCGAAGGGCCCCGAGCGGCGGGTCTGAGGGCCCCGGGCGGCGGGGCTGAGGGCCCGGGCGGGGGGGGGGGAGGAGGGCCCCGGGCGGCGGGGCTGAGGGCCCCGGGCGGCGGGGGGCCTGGGCGGCGGAGCGAAGGGCCCCGAGCGGCGGGTCTGAGGGCCCCGGGCGGGGGGGGGCTGAGGGCCTGGGCGGGGGGGGGGGGGGCGGAGGGCCCCGGGTGGCGGGGGAGCGGGGGGCCCGGGCAGCGGGGCTGAGGGCCCGGGCGGCGGGGCTGAGGGCCCGGGCGGGGGGGGGGGTGGAGGAGGGCCCCGGGCGGCGGAGCGGAGGGCCCGGGCGGGGGGGGGGGGGGGGGGGGGGAGGGTCCAGGCAGTGACATTCTCTGGGAGCTGACTGGGATTAACCAGCGGCGTTCTGAAACAAAAAGGGATTTGTCCCTGCTTCCACCACCACCTCCGGCAGCGCGTTCCAGGCACCCACTACCCTCTGTGTAAAAAAACTTGCCTCGTACATCTACTCTAAACCTTGCCCCTCTCGCCTTAAACCTATGCCCCCTGTCATGATATTCAAACACACACATCATGATGGACACACTAACAGGCAAATCAGAGTACACAACACCACAACCAATCACAGACAAGAACACCAACCACATAAAAAGCACGAGCACGACACCTGGAGGTCAGTAGGTCTGGGGAGAAGGGAACAGAAAGAGCTGATGAAACACCACAAGCAGGGAGCCCCCCACGTGCAGAGTGCAAAGACCAAGTTGTAAATAGTGAGTTTAAATAAAGAAGTGTTGTACCATATGCAACTGTGTTGGCTCATCTGTGTGTCAGAACACCCAACACCACATGGTACCAGGAGTGGGTCGATACCTGCCTACTAACCTGCCATTCTGGACATGGACCACACCGGCAAACCGCAGCCGATGCAAGTCACTGGGAACCTAGGCACCAACTGGAAGCTCTACAGGCAGCGATTTGACCTGTACATCCGTGCCACCGAAAAACAGAATGCCTCGGATGATTCGAAGATTGCAATGCTCCTCTTCTACGCAGGCCCCCACCCGAACGATGTCTTTAATTCACTGGTGTTCGAAGAAGGCGAAAACCAGGCCAAATATGACACGGTCATCCTCAAACTGGACCAGCACTTTCAAACTGAAGTAAACGAAACTTTTGAAAGATACATCTTTCAGCAACGCCTGCAAGGTAAGGAGGAGCTTTTTCAACCCTTTTTGACGCACCTCCGGATTCTAGCGCAGTCCTGCGGTTACGGCACCACTACAGAGTCCATGATCAGGGACCAGATTGTTTTTGGCGTTGCCTCTAGTGGCCTACGCCAGCAGCTTCTTAAAATAAAGAGGCTCACCTTAGCGTCTGCTGTGGAAGCCTGTGTCCTCCATGAAAATGCTACCTGCCGTTTTGCCCGATTTCAGGCGTCCGAGTTGGCACGGAGGGGGTCCCCAGCCGTCGAATCGGCAAGCCAGGCCGCCCACGACGTTGAACGCATCCAGGCCGTCGATTTCTTCCCGCCCCACGGCCCGGACGACAGCGGCCGCTTCCCGCGCTTTTCGCGGTCTCCCGCGCAGGTGCGCGCCAAAAATAACGGCCACAACGAGGGACGCACTGCGCAGGCGCGCCCACCGCAAGATCGCACTGCGCATGCGCAGTGGCGCAACGAACGCCGTGACGTCATGACGTGCAGAAATTGTGGAGGTCTACACTTAAAAGGGCAATGTCCTGCAAAATACCGACAGTGCAACAGATGTGCCATGATAGGCCACTACGCAGCCCGCTGTCGTGCGGCTCAACCCATGGATCCGGCGCATCCTCGACAACCTCGCACACGAGTCAGGACCGTCCAGCCCACGCATCAAGACTTCCAATTAAGTGATGCAGATGACCAGGATGACTTCCGAGTTGCCGTCATTGATGTCAACAAGGTCAATGCCATCAATCCAGACGATGAGTGGTGTGCCACCCTGACGGTCAACCGATCGCGCGTCGCCTTCCGTCTGGACACCGGCGCATCCGCCAACCTGATTGCTTACTCTGCAGTCCAGGCCATGAAGGTCAAACCACCCATCACACCATCCCGGCTTAAGATGGTTGACTATAACGGGAACGTTATCCCGTCCATAGGATCTTGCCAGCCACAGGTGACTCACAAGAGGTACACGGCCACACTCCCCTTCGAAGTTGTGGGCTCATCAAAGGACTCGTTACTGGGCGCACAAGCGTGTAAGGTCCTTCACCTGGTACAGCGCATCATGTCTCTCTCTCCAGATGAGATATCCGACTTCCCGGATGCTGAGTTCCACGCGAATCTCCATTCCCTCCTCGCTCACAACCAGGAGGTTTTTGAAGGCATGGGGACATTGCCACACACGTACAAGATTCGACTCAGACCGGACGCCATCCCTGTCGTTCACGCACCTCGCAGGGTTCCTGCGCCTCTCAAAGACCGCCTCAAGGCACAACTGCAGATTCTTCAGGACCAAGGGGTCCTATCCAAGGTCACGGAGCCCACGCCATGGGTCAGCTCCATGGTCTGTGTAAAGAAGCCCTCTGGCGAGCTCCGTATATGTATAGATCCAAAAGATCTGAACAACAACATCATGCGGGAACACTATCCCATCCCGAAACGAGAAGACCTCACCAGCGAGATGGCGCGAGCCAACATATTCACTAAATTGGATGCGTCCAAAGGATTCTGGCAGATCAAACTGGACCCGGCCAGCCGAAGACTATGCACATTCAACACCCCTTTTGGCAGATTCTGCTACAACCGGATGCCATTCGGCATCATTTCGGCATCTGAAGTATTCCACCGCATTATGGAACAGATGATGGAAGGCATCGAAGGGGTACGTGTATATGTGGACGATATCATCATTTGGTCCACCACTCCGCAGGAACACATGCATCGTCTGCGACGTGTCTTCACCCGCATACGGCAAAATGGCCTGCGTCTCAACCGTGCGAAGTGTGCTTTCGGCCAGACGGAGCTGAAATTCCTCGGGGACCACATCTCAAGGTCCGGGGTCCGTCCCGATGCAGACAAGGTTAGCGCCATCACAGCCATGCCACGACCGGCTGACAAGAAGGCTGTCTTAAGATTCCTCGGCATGGTCAACTTCCTTGGGAAGTTCATTCCCAACCTGGCTTCTCATACAACAAACATGCGCCATCTCGTAAAAAAATCGACGGAATTCAACTGGCACCA
The DNA here is from genome assembly GCF_047496885.1 of Scyliorhinus torazame. Lineage (NCBI taxonomy): Eukaryota > Metazoa > Chordata > Chondrichthyes > Carcharhiniformes > Scyliorhinidae > Scyliorhinus > Scyliorhinus torazame. The sequence continues at coordinate 6,473,763 of NC_092713.1, forward strand.
GTCGCATCAGCGGGAATGGGAGGAGCTCAAGCACAAACTGGTCACGGCACCAGTGCTGGCCTTCTTTGACACGACTCGCCCTACAAAGATCTCAACAGACGCCAGCCAATCTGGTATTGGAGCGGTACTCCTCCAAAAAGACAGCACGTCATCATGGGCCCCGGTTGCGTATGCCTCACGAGCCATGACCCCTACCGAACAGCGCTACGCGCAAATCGAAAAAGAATGCCTGGGCTTGTTAACTGGACTGGACAAGTTCCACGACTATGTGTATGGCCTGCCACGATTCACGGTCGAAACTGACCACCGCCCCCTGGTCAACATCATTAACAAAGACCTGAACGACATGACTCCTCGCCTCCAGCGCATCTTACTCAAACTCAGGAGGTACGATTTTGAACTGATCTACACTCCGGGGAAGGAACTCATCGTGGCGGACACTCTTTCCCGAGCAGTGAGCACACCACCAGATGCAGAGGGGTTCGTGCGTCAAATTGAGGCACACGTGACTCTGACAGCAGCAAATATGCCAGCTGATGATCCTAGTCTGGCCCACATACGCGCAGAGACGGCGACTGACCCTCTGCTGCAGCGAGTGATGCGCCACATGACGGAAGGGTGGCTAAAAGGGCAGTGCCCCCAGTTTTATAATGTGCGAGATGATCTCACCAATATAGACGGGGTCCTTATGAAATCGCATAGGATCGTCATTCCACACAGTGTGCGCCAGATGATTCTTCATCAACTACACGAAGGCCACTTGGGCGTCGAAAAATGCAGACGAAGGGCCCGGGAGGCGGTATATTGGCCGGGTATTAATGAAGACATAGCCAACATGGTGCTCAACTGCACAACCTGTCAGAGGTTTCAGCCAGCGCAACCTCCGGAAACACTTCTACCACACGAGATGGTGACGTCCCCCTGGGCGAAGGTGGGTGTTGACCTATTTCACGCGCTCGGCAGAGATTACATTGTTATTATAGACTACTTCTCAAACTACCCGGAAGTCATGCCTCTCCATGATCTGACGTCGTCCGCAGTCATTGGGGCCTGCAAGGAAACGTTTGCTCGCCATGGCATTCCAAGGACTGTCATGTCAGACAATGGACCTTGTTTTGCCAGCCGTGAATGGTCGTCCTTTGCCGCAGCATATGGTTTCACTCATGTGACATCCAGCCCTCTGCATCCACAATCGAACGGGAAGGCTGAAAAGGGTGTCCACATCGCAAAGCGGCTCCTGTGCAAGGCGGCTGATGCCGGATCGGACTTTAACCTTGCCTTGCTGGCCTATCGATCGACCCCGTTATCCACGGGCCTCTCGCCAGCGCAGCTACTAATGGGTCACTCCCTCAGGACGACGGTACCTTCCGTCCTGGCACCGACAACAGACCATGAGGCGGTTCTTCGGAACATGCAACTGCAGCGTGATCGCCAGAAAGGGCGGTACGACACACGAGCGACGGACCTGCCCCCCCTGTCCTCCGGAGACAAAGTACGCGTCCATCAACCGTATGGTGGCTGGTCAGCACCGGCCGAAGTCCTCCGACAAGTGGCTCCCCGCTCGTTCCTGGTTCGCATGCCGGATGGTTCCGTGCGTCGCCGCAATCGGCGCGCCCTTCGCCGACTTCCACGCTCACAGCCACACAACACGCCAGATCCTCAACAGGCTTCCGAGGATGACTTTGTGGAGCTGCCGCACATCACGCCCTTTCCATCGCCACCCATGGCCATGCCTGCACAGCAGCCGGTGGTTCTTGATCCACCCTTAAGGCGGTCAACCCGAATTCGTCGCAAACCCATTAGAATGGACTTATAATACAGTTCATATGCTTAATAAGTTGGACAATTTTACATGATAACCTGTTGTTGTTTATCGTTCCAGATGTCGTCTGACTGGGCAACTGATCAAATTTTTTTTTTCTTCTTCTCTCGTTCGCATTTCTGTTATGTTATGGTACAACTGGATTCATGTGACGCACTCGACATCGCCCCATGTACATAGTTCCGTCATAGACACATGCTGCACACGACACACACACACTCTTAGATGCACTCACGTCACGATCATATTTATTACCACGTAGGCACATATCTTTGTAAAAAGGGGGGATGTCATGATATTCAAACACACACATCATGATGGACACACTAACAGGCAAATCAGAGTACACAACACCACAACCAATCACAGACAAGAACACCAACCACATAAAAAGCACGAGCACGACACCTGGAGGTCAGTAGGTCTGGGGAGAAGGGAACAGAAAGAGCTGATGAAACACCACAAGCAGGGAGCCCCCCACGTGCAGAGTGCAAAGACCAAGTTGTAAATAGTGAGTTTAAATAAAGAAGTGTTGTACCATATGCAACTGTGTTGGCTCATCTGTGTGTCAGAACACCCAACACCACACCCCCTAGTAATTGACCCCTCCACCCCGGGGAAAGCCTCTGACTATCCACTCTGTCTATGCCCCTCATAATTTTGTAGACCTCTATCAGGTCTCCCCTCAACCTCCTTTCTAGTGAGAACAAACCGAGTTTATTCAACCGCTCCTCATAGCTTATGCCCTCCATACCAGGCAACATTCTGGTAAATCTCTTCTGCACCCTCTCTAAAGCCTCCACATCCTTCTGGTAGTGTGGCGACCAGAATTGAACACTATACTCCAAGTGTGGCCTAACGAAGGTTCTATACAGCTGCAACATGACTTGCCTTTTAAAAAAAATAATCTTTATTGTCACAAGTAGGCTTATATTAACACTGCAATGAAGGTACTATAAAAATCCCCTAGTCACCACATCCTGGCGCCTGTTCGGGTACACAGAGGGAGAATTCAGAATGCCCAAATTATCTAACAGCACGTCTTTCGGGACTTGTGGGAGGAAACCGGAGGAAACCCGCGCAGACACGGGGAGAACGTGCAGACTCCGCACAGACAGTGACCCAAGCCGGGAATCAAGCCTGGGACCCTGGAGCTGTGAAGCCATAGTGCTAACCACTGGGCTACCGTGCTGCCCACGATTTGCCAATTTTTAAACTCAGTGCCCCGGCTGATGAAGGCAAGCAGGCTGGGTGCTGCTTCACTGCCTTCTCCGCGCTGCCACTTTCAGTGACCTGTGTACTTTTCGTTGATTTCCTCTCAATTCTTCCAAACAGTTTCCTGGGACGAAATTCTCCGGAAACGGCGCGATGTCCGCTGACTGGCGCCCAAAACGGCGCAAATCAGTCGGGCATCGCGCCGCCCCAAAGGGGCATCTTTGGGGGCCGAGCCCCAACCTTAAGGGGCTAGGCCCACTCCGGACGAATGTCCGCCCCGCCAGCTGGCGGAAAAGGCCTTTGGTGCCCCGCCAGCTGGCGTGGAAATGACATCTCCGGGCGGCGCATGCGGGGGAGCGTTAGGACCGCTGTCACTTTCCCGCGCATGCGCAGTGGAGGGGGTCTCTTCCGCCTCCGCCATGGTGGAGACCGTGGCGAAGGCGGAAGGAAAAGAGTGCCCCCACGGCACAGGCCCGCCCGCGGATCGGTGGGCCCCGATCGCGGGCCAGGCCACCATGGGGGCACCCCCCGGGACCAGATCGCCCCGCGTCCCCCCCAGGACCCCGGAGCCCGCCCGCGCCGCCTTGTCCCGCCGGTAAGGTAGGTGGTTTAACCCACGCCGGCGGGACAGGCATTTTAGCGGCGGGACTTCGGCCCATACGGGCCGGAGAATCGCGGGGGGGGGGGCCGCCAACCGGCGTGGCGCGATTCCCGCCCCTGCCGAATATCCGGTGGTGGAGAATTCGACAACCGGCGGGGGCGGGATTCACGCAGCCCCCGGCGATTCTCCGACCTGGCGTGGGGTCGGAGAATCTCGCCCCTGGTTCTGGAAGTAAATCTTGTGGGCTGGATTCTCCGATTCTGGGGCTACGTCCCACTCTGGCATGGGAACGGCAGCAAAGCGCAACATGGTCACAAATTCCCCGTTTGGCTGGGGTGTAGCAGGCCGGCAGCGGACAGCGCCCGGCCCCAGCTGCCGATACGGCCCGGCGAATTGCCAGGTCCGTGGCCGCACATGCGCACGATGGCGGCCTGCAGTGGCCGCGCTGTGCTACATGGCACCTGTCGCTTGCGAAAGTGGTCCGCCAAATAGTCCCCCCCTTCAGCTGGCTCATGCGCCCCAGTACTCCTCCCCCCCCCCCCCCCCCCCCCCCGCAGTGCCCCCAGCCCCTGATGAAGTCCCCCCCTGCCCGCGGATCAGCCCTACCCGGACTGTGGCGCCGAGTTCCCGACGGATGAGACCACACGCGACTGACGCTGTCGGGAACTCGGCCGGTCGGGGGCGGAGCATCCGGGGGTGGAACTCAGGCAATGTCCTGAGGCCGTCGATACAGCGTGGAGGGGGCGGAGCATCACGAAAGCGGCGCCGCCCCCGATTTGGTCGGGAACTTTGAATCTCTAGCCGATCGCCAAACACGATATCGCCGTCGGCAACCGGAGAATCCAGACCCCGTGACCCTGTGATTCGATGCTTCATTCCGCCTTGTTCCCTTCTGAAGTTAGGAGTCACATTCACTATTTTGCAATACTCTGGGATTTGACTCTGAAACCAAGGCAATATCCATTGGAATCACAGATATTCTGCACCAATTCCTTCAGAACATTGGGATGAAAGTTGTCCGATTCAGGAGCTTTCTGCAACTTGAGCATTAACAACCTGCATCACACATTGACTTGTGCCTTGTCGACGGCAGACGGGCTTTCGGGAGTCTGAATGTGAGTTAATCTCTGCAGAGGTTCCAGCATCTGACCTGCTCTTGTCGCCACAGTATTTTTATGGTTGGTAATAATAATCGCTTATTGTCACAAGTTGGCTTCAATGAAGTTACTGTGAAAAGCCCCTAGTCGCCACATTCCGGCGCCTGTTCGGGGAGCTGGTACGGGAATTGAACCCACGCTGCTGGCCTTGTTCTGCATTACAAGCCAGCTGTCCAAGAGGAGGAAGGTTTTACTGCAGCTGTACAGGGCATTGATCAGACCACACCTGGATACTGTGTACAGTTTTGGTCTCCTTATTTGATAAAATATATAATTGCGTGAGAAGCAGTTCAGAGAAAGTTCACTGGAGACATTGGGATGTGTGGCTTATCCCATGAAGAAATGTTGGAGAGGCTGGGTCGATACCCACTGGGGGTTAGAAGGATAAGAGGTGATCTGATTGAAACACATAAGATCCTGAGGGTTTAGAACTTGGAGACACAGTTTAGGAATAAGGGGCAGGATTCTCTGTCCCGGTACGCTCGGATTATGTTCCCCAGTGGAATGGAGATTCGGGTTTAATGCACTATTTGCATGTATTTAGTGGGCCCGGTGACCTCCTCTGATTTTCCATTCCCCACAGTGAGGAATCACGGACTTGGATCACTTCTGGTCACGGCAATTGTGAACCTGATATAGCGGACCTCGCGGTAGGTCAAGGGGGCAACGGTTGCTCCCTCGGCACATCGTGGTGTCCATCATGCCAGGGCCATGCTGGAAGAGACCAATCGAGCCCATCCGAGGGCCAACTGCCTGCAGGAATGCAATGTTTGCAAACATGTGCACATCAAAGTGATGTAAGTGCATTCCCAACACTAAGGACATTCCAATCACTCAAGCGTGTGATTTCACTAGCTTACCTCTCTCTGGTGTGGTCAATGTTTACAAACATTGGGGTTTAACCACTTAGGACACTGACCTGTGAGGGGATATGAATGGATCAAAGCTGCAGAAGGTTTTTACAAGCTGTTAATCACACATGGCTACTGGAAAGCTATGAATGGCTTGCAGGAAGTGGATCTGTGGGATCCAGATGCAGGCACAGCTGCTCTCATTGGAGGAATGGGCACGGTGGATCTACAAGGTATGTATTACAGACAGGGATCCCTTTTCTGGGGCTGGAGTCTGAGTGTGGGGGGGGTCTGTTGAGGAGGTTCCCTTAGGCAGGGGTCCCTGTGGGGGGTCCCCCTATATGGGTCTGCAGTATGAGGACTGCCTATTCCGGATGGCAGCCCGGTCGTGGGATTCCCTGAGAATCCCGCATATTCCACGCCAAGCATGAATTTACACGCTGTGGAATGCTGATTTGCATCCCGCAAATGTGGCAAAATCACGTTCAGCCACGGGGCGGAGAATCGCCGGTGATGCCGAAACCGGACCTTTCGCGATGCTTCGCCCCTGAAAAGCCAACTCAGTCCAGCGCCGCCACAGTCGGGGGAGGGCCGATCCGCGGGCAGGGGGGCCAAATGCAGGGCTGGGGGCACGGTTGTGGGGCAGTCCGGGGCGCGCAAGCTGGCCGACGGGGGGGGGGGGACGGGACTTTTTCACGGGCCAGGTCCGCGAACAACATGAAGCATGGCGTGGTCGCAGCTGGCTGCCGCCATGTGCATGCACGGACCCGGCAATTCCCCAGGCCCCGGCTGCCTCCCTGCGAGCACCCCCCCCACCGCACCCCCCGGGAACGGAGAATCGGTGGCTGTTTCACGACGATTGTCCCGTCGTGAAACGCCCCCGTTTTCACATCGCGTGGGGACTTCGGGCTGGATTCTCTGTTTTTGGGACTATGTCCCCAGGCCGGGGTCAAAACTGTGGAGCTTCCCGTCAGAAGGACTGGTCTGATATTCCCAGCCCTGCAGGGGGCTGGCAGGGACACAGCATAAATCTGACAGCTCTTGCTGCAGATACGGGCCCCCGCACGCCCGGGTCGGAGGCTGCGCAGGCGCACGGCGGCAACCTCCAGTGGCTGCGCCGTGCTCCAGGACAGACTCGGACCGCGGAGCTGAACACTGAAAACAAATCGGCCGCGCACACGACACTGACCGCCTGCTCAAACATTGCCAGGCTGCGGGTAAGCCCCCCCTGCCCTCCAATTGGCCCGCCCCCAGTCCGCAGTTGCCACGCTAGTATCCCGATTGGCAGGACCACATTAGATCCACGCCATCGGGATTTCAGCCGGTTGGGGGCGGAGAATGGAGGGTCGTGCCTCCAGCAATGGCCCCAGATCGGTCCTACGCGGCGTCGCGTACTCTCCGAGTACGGGTTGGTTTAGCACACTGGGCTAAATCGCTGGCTTTGAAAGCAGACCAAGGCAGGCCAGCAGCACGGTTCAATTCCCGTAACAGCCTCCCCGAACAGGCGCCAGAATGTGGCGACTAGGGGCTTTTCACAGTAACTTGATTGAAGCCTACTTGTGACAATAAGCGATTTCCATTTCATTTTCATTTTTGGGGCCAGCAGAATGGGGGAACCGGCACCGGTCCCGATTCCGTACGGGAAAATTGATTGTCGGCCCCGGTGCCGGCCGTGATTACGGTGTCAGGGTGTGGAAAATCTAGTCCTTAGTCTCCACAACAGAGAATCCAACCGCTAGTCTCCCAAATGGAGAATCCCGCCCAAATGGTTTACTTTTAGATGAGGAAAATGTTTTCCTCTATAGTGTACACTGTATTGGATGCAGTGTAAGTGTATTTTATGAGGTGTACACTGTATTTGATGAAGTGTACACTGTATTTGATGTAGTGTACACTGTATTTGATGAAGTGTAGACTGTATTTGATGAAGTGTACACTGTATTTGATGTAGTGTACACTGTATTTGATGTAGTGTACACTGTATTTGATGAAGTGTAGACTGTGTTTGATGCAGTGTGCACTGTATTTGATGCAGTGTGCACTGTATTTGATGTAGTAGTGTACACTATTTGATGAAGTGTAGACTGTATTTGATGCAGTGTGCACTGTATTTGATGTAGTGTACACTGTATTTGATGAAGTGTAGACTGTATTTGATGCAGTGTGCACTGTATTTGATGCAGTGTGCACTGTATTTGATGTAGTGTGCATTGTATTTGATGTAGTGTACACTGGATTTGATGAAGTGTAGACTGTAGTTGATGCAGTGTGCACTGTATTTGATGAAGTGTACACTGTATTTGATGAAGTGTGCACTGTATTTGATGTAGTGTGCACTGTATTTGATGAAGTGTGCACTGTTTTTGATGAAGTGTACACTGTAGTTGATGCAGTGTGCACTGTATTTGATGAAGTGTGCACTGTATTTGATGTAGTGTACACTGGATTTGATTAAGTGTACACTGTATTTGATGAAGTGTGCACTGTATTTGATGAAGTGTGCACTGGATTTGATGAAGTGTACACTGTATTTGATGAAGTGTGCACTGTATTTGATGAAGTGTGCACTGTATTTGATGAAGTGTGCACTGTGATGAAGTGTGCACTGTATTTGATGAAGTGTGCTCTGTATTTGATGAAGTGTGCACTGTATTTGATGCAGTGTGCACTGTATTTGATGAAGTGTGCACTGTATTTGATGAAGTGTGCACTGTATTTGATGAAGTGTGCTCTGTATTTGATGAAGTGTGCACTGTATTTGATGCAGTGTGCACTGTATTTGATGCAGTGTGCACTGTATTTGATGAAGTGTGCACTGTATTTGATGAAGTGTGCACTGTATTTGATGCAGTGTGCACTGTATTTGATGAAGTGTGCACTGTATTTGATGAAGTGTGCACTGTATTTGATGAAGTGTGCACTGTATTTGATGACGTGTGCTCTATATTCTAAGTGCTGCTATACTGATGAGTTACACCGTACCAGGACCATGTCACTATTTTACTTCCTTTAAATTCTGTCATTTTGAAGGAAGATGTAGTTGATCAGAAATCGTCGTCTCAGCGAATTCACTACACGTGTTGTGAAGCTCACTGGAACTGTCGACATAAAGGAAGGATCATCACTACTTCTGTAGAAACACAGTCTGTGACTTGCTCGGCTAAAAGTCTGACAACCAATTATTTCTGAATCCCAGCACCAATTATGAAGATCCAATTGAATCGTGACAGCTGGCGAATGTTCGAGTTCCTGGTCTGATCTTTTAAACAAAGCCGTGCATTTCTATAGCAGCATTTATTACCCTGCCATGTCCCAGAGCACCTTCCAACCAATGAAGTAATTTACAACTCGAGTCAGTTTATAACATAGAAAATACAGCAGACAAATTAAACAGAACAAGATTCTTTCCATAGATCAGATAATAACCAGATGCTATTGGGATTATTAATATCAGTGTCCATTCCTCTGTCAGCTCTTCATACAGAACAACAGGAGACCATTCGGCCCATTGTCTCCATGTCAGCTCTTTGAAAAGTCGATCCAATTATCCCACTCCTCATTTCCCCCAGGGCCCTGAATCAATTCCCGTTTCAAAGTATTTTAGTTTGACACAATGGGGCTGAGGAGAGGCTCCAGTCAGTGGATTGAAGCCCATTGTGCCAACTTTAACCCCATTTTATCCTCAAACTGACCAAAATCTCAATCCCGATCCACAATCGACAGGAAACTCAACTCGACATTAATCGATACGGTCTCTTTATTCCCGGATCAGAGTCCCTCAGTGCGCTATTTCCTTTGGGAATGTTCCCCACACTCTGCAGCTAACAGATGAAAAGCTCAGAATGATTTATTCCTGTTGTGACGCTAACTAATTGACCCCTGACCCTGTTGACAACGGATGGATTTTTCAATCGACCAGTTTGAATGATGAGGAATTCGGTTCCGTCTTCTGTTATTTTCTATTTCCCATTTCCTGTATTATCCACCCACACATTAAAATCTAAACACAAATACAGACAGACTGGAAAGGTCAAGGGTTCAAGTCGCACTGCAGAAACCTGAACACAGAATCCAGTCTGATAACCCCAGTGTTGTCCCGTCAATATGACGCGCGGCAGGTTGAGGTAATGTCAATTGAAGGCTTTATTAAGCAAAACTTTATCCCCAGCAGCGTGGTTACAGAATGCAGCTGCTGAGGGAAATGGAGGGAAAAGCTGGGTTCTTATACCGGCATTTCTGGGTGGAGTCCAGTAGGTGGCAGATCCTATCAGGACCCAGCATCCCTCCACCAATAGTCTGTCGGCACGTGGTGTACCGTATTACCCCTAATACATACCACCACATTCACCCCTTGTTGAAAAAGAACCCGGCGGGATGGTGGTTCGCATGGTGGTAGGGGTTTACAGAGTCAGTACTGTGCCGTAACTTTGAACAAGAAACAAAATTGTCGCTTTAACTGGGCCAACGGGCCAAACAGGGTCGACATGATGCCATAACTATAACAAGACACAATAACTGAAAACGTTGAGAGTTAAACTGATTCGATGAGCCGGATGGGCGCCCTGGTCGTCCTTTCCGATCGTCTCGGGTATGGTGGTGATGGCGCTGGCTCGAGTCCCGTCGACTCTGGGAGCGTAGCGCTGTCCCCTGTGTCCTTACTCCTGGGCGGGTCTGGGAGGAGAACCGAACCCCCCGGGAAGGGGGTGGCTGCGGGATGAACCGGCGGGAGTGAGGAGGTGGTGATTGGCGTTGGGGGGGTGTGGGTAGCTCCGGCGGGCGCCAGATCTCGCAGGGAGACCGTGTCCTGTCGCCCATTGGGGTACTCCACATAGGCGTATTGCGGGTTGGCGTGAAGGAGATGCACCCGCTCCACCAACGGATCTGACTTGTGCGCCCGCACATGTTTCCGGAGCAGAATGGGTCCCGGAGCTGCTAGCCAGGTCAGAAGTGGCATTCCAGAGGAGGACTTCCTAGGAAAGAGGAGGCGCTCGTGAGGCGTTTGGTTCGTGGTGGTGCACAGCAGGGACTGGATAGAGTGAAGGGCATCCGGGAGGGCTTCCTGCCAGCGGGAAATTGGGAGGCTCCTAGACCGGAGGGCCAGCAGGACGGCCTTCCAGACCGTTCCAGTCTCCTTTTCTACCTGCCCATTCCCCCGGGGGTTGTAACTGGTCGTCCTGCTCGAGGCTATGCCCTTGCTGAGCAGGAATTGACGCAGTTCGTCACTCATAAAGGAGGACCCCCTGTCGCTATGGATATAGTCGGGGAAACCGAACAGTGTAAAAATGGTACCGAGGGCTTTAATGACCGTGGCCGCTGTCATGTCGGGGCAGGGGATGGCGAAAGGGAAATGGGAGTATTCGTCAACGACGTTCAGGAAGTACGCGTTGCGATCAGTGGAGGGGAGGGGGCCTTTGAAATCCAAACTGAGGTGTTCAAAGGGTCGAGAGGCCTTAACCAGGTGCGCTCTATCTGGCCTGAAAAAGTGCGGTTTGCACTCAGCGCAGATCTGGCAGTTCCTGGTGACTGTTCGGTCGTCCTTGACGGAGTAAGGGAGGTTGCGAGCCTTGAGGAAGTGGTAGAAACGAGTGACCCCTGGGTGGCAGAGGTCCTCGTGGAGGGCTTGTAGACGGTCCACATGTACGTTGGCACATGTGCCGCGAGATAGGGCATCGGACGGCTCGTTCAGCTTTCCGGGACGGTACAAGATCTCATAATTGAAGGTGGAGAGTTCGATCCTCCACCGCAAGATCTTGTCGTTCTTGATCTTGCCCCGCTGTGCGTTATCGAACATGAAGGCAACCGAGCGTTGGTCAGTGAGGAGAGTGAATCTTCTACCGGCCAGGTAATACCTCCAGTGTCGCACAGCTTCCACTATTGCTTGTGCCTCCTTTTCCACTGAGGAGTGGCGGATTTCTGAAGCGTGGAGGGTTCGGGAGAAGAGGGCCACGGGTCTGCCTGCTTGGTTGAAGGTGGCCGCCAGAGCTACATCTGATGCGTCGCTCTCGACCTGGAAGGGGAGGGACTCATCGATGGCGCGCATCGTGGCCTTTGCGATATCCGCTTTGATGTGGCTAAAGACCTGGCAAGCCTCTGTCGACAGGGGGAAGGTAGTAGTCTGTATTAGCGGGCGGGCCTTGTCGGCGTATTGTGGAACCCACTGGGCGTAATAAGAAAAGAAGCCCAGGCAACGTTTCAGGGCTTTGGCACAGTGGGGGAGAGGGAACTCCATGAGGGGGCGCATGCGTTCAGGGTCGGGGCCTATCACTCCATTACGCACTACGTAGCCCAGGATGGCTAGACGGTCGGTGCGGAACATGCATTTTTCCTTGTTGTAAGTGAGGTTCAGGGCGTGAGCGGTCTGGAGGAATTTTTGGAGGTTGGCGTCGTGGTCCTGCTGGTCGTGGCCGCAGATGGTGACGTTGTCGAGATACGGGAACGTGGCCCGCAAACTGTGCTGGTCACATCGGTCCATTTCTTGTTGGAAGACCGAGACTCCACTCATGACGCCAAATGGAACCCTTAAAATGTGGTATAACCGCCCGTCTGCTTCGAAGGCAGTATAGTTGCGGTCACCGGGGCGGATGGGGAGCTGGTGGTAGGCGGACTTGAGGTCTACGGTGGAAAAAACCTTGTACTGTGCAATCCGATTGACCATGTCGGATATGCGGGGGAGAGGGTACACATCTAGCTGAGTGTACCTGTTGATGGTCTGACTATAGTCGATGACCATCCTCTGTTTCTCCCCGGTCTTAACGACTACCACCTGTGCTCTCCAGGGACTGTTGCTAGCCTGGATGATGCCTTCCTTCAGCAGCCGCTGGACTTCGGACCGGGTAAATGCTCGGTCCTGGGCGCTGTACCGTCTGCTCCTTGTAGCGATGGGTTTGCAATCCGGGGTGAGGTTCGCAAACAAGGAAGGCGGTTCAACCTTGAGGACCGCGAGGCCGCAGACAGTCAGTGGGGGTAGAGGGCCGCCAAATTTAAAAGTTAAACTCTGGAGGTTGCATTGGAAGTCCAACCCTAGGAGTGTGGGCGCACAGAGATGGGGGAGGACATACAGCCGGTAATTTCGGAACTCCCTCCCCTTCACCGTTAGGTTAGCGATGCAGAACCCCGTGATCTGAACGGAGTGGGATCCCGCCGCCAGGAAAATTTTCTGGGTGCTTGGCCGAATTATGAGGGAACAGCGCCTTACCGTGTCCGGATGAATGAAGCTCTCCGTGCTCCCAGAGTCGATAAGACACGGCGTCTCGTAGCCATTCACTAGGACTGTAGTTGCAGTCTGGAGCGTCCGGGGTCGCGACTGGTCGAGGGTCATCGAAGCCAAACGTGGTTGACGAAGTTGGTCATCGTAGTCAGGCAGTATGGGGCCGTCTGTGTCGGGGTCCTTTCCTGACAGCCAAGATGGCGGCATCCACAGATCGCACGCGGTGGGGGGTGGACAAAATGGTGGCGCCCATCTCTCCCTCGTGGCGTCCGGGGTCCAAAATGGCGGCGTCCATTGGTCTCACGTGGGCTGGGGGGGCTGGGTCTGTGGTCCCGTTTCTTCCCCGGAGATAGCGGCGACCACGCGGGACTTGCACACCGTCGCGTAGTGGCCCTTCTTCCCGCAGCTTTTGCAGGTAGCCGCGCGGGCCGGGCAGCGCTGCCGAGGGTGTTTCGGCTGGCCGCAAAAATTGCAGCGGGGCCCCCCTGGTTGGTCTGATGTTTTGGCCGCGCAGGTTTGCGGGGGTGGGGGGGTGCCAGAGTATCGATCGCAGCGGGGGTCCACGGAGCCCAAGGGGCTGCAGTGCGGTCGGGGGCGTAGGCGCGGGCGTTACGCGAGGCCACATCGAGGGATGCCGCCAGGGCCCCGAGCTTCTGTAAGTCCCAGAGATTCTTTCTCCAGAAGCCTCTGGCGGATCTGGGAAGAGGCCAAACCTGCCACATACGCATCGCGGACCAGGAGCTCTGTGTGTTCACTCGCTGTTACCGCCGGGCAGTTGCAGTTTCGACCCAGGATCTGCAGGGCGTTATAAAACTCGTCCAGCGATTCCCCCGGAATTTGCCGTCGTGTGGCGAGCTGGTAGCGAGCAAAACCCTGGTTGGTGGGCCGGATGTAGATATCCTTCAGCGCGGCGATAGCCCAGGTGAAACCGTCCTCGGCCTCGATAAGGGAGTAGACATTGGGACTCCCCCTGGAATAGAGGACCTGCATCTTTTGTTCGTCTGTCGGTTTGCCGGGGGCCGTTCGGAGGTAGCCCTCAAAGCATGCCAGCCAGTGCTTGAAGGTAGAGGCCGAGTTAGCTGCTTGGGGTGCGATGCGCAGGCACTCCGGGGTGATGCGGAGCTCCATGTTCCTTCAATTTAAATTCTGCTTAATAAATTGTAGTACCGTCAATATAACGCGAGGCAGGTTGAGGTAATGTCAATTGAAGGCTTTATTCAGCAAAACTTTATCCCCAGCAGCGTGGTTACAGAATGCAGCTGCTGAGGGTAATGGAGGGAAAAGCTGGGTTCTTATACCGTCATTTCTGGGTTGAGTCCAGTAGGCGGCAGATCCTATCAGGACCTGGCATCCCTCCACCAATAGCCTGTCGGCACGTGGTGTACCGTATTACCCCTAATACATACCACCACACCCAGTGAAACACTGAGGGAGTGCTGCACTGTCAGAGGGTCAGTACTGAGGGAGTGCTGCACTGTCAGAGGGTCAGTACTGAGGGGGTGCCGCACTGTCAGTGGGTCAGTACTGAGGGAGTGCCGCACTGTCAGAGGGTCAGTACTGAGGGAGTGCCGCACTGTCAGAGGGTCAGTACTGAGGGAGTGCCGCACTGTCAGAGGGTCAGTACTGAGGGAGTGCCGCACTGTCAGAGGGTCAGTACTGAGGGGGTGCCGCACTGTCAAAGGGTCAACACTGAGGGAGTGCTGCACTGTCAGAGAGTCAGTACTGAGGGAGTGCCGCACTGTCAGAGGGTCAGTACTGAGGGAGAGCCGCACTGTCAGAGGGTCAGTACTGAGGGAGTGCCGCACTGTCAGAGGGTCAGTACTGAGGGAGAGCCGCACTGTCAGAGGGTCAGTACTGAGGGAGTGCCGCACTGTCAGAGGGTCAGTACTGAGGGAGAGCCGCACTGTCAGAGGGTCAGTACTGAGGGAGTGCTGCGCTGTCAGAGGGTCAGTACTGAGGGAGTGCCGCACTGTCAGAGGGTCAGTACTGAGGGAGTGCTGCACTGTCAGAGGGTCAGTACTGAGGGAGTGCCGCACTGTCACAGAGTCAGTACTGAGGGAGTGCCGCACTGTCAGAGGGTCAGTACTGAGGGAGTGCCGCACTGTCAGAGGGTCAGTACTGAGGGAGGGCTGCACTGTCAGAGGGTCAGTACTGAGGGAGTGCCGCACTGTCAGAGGGTCAGTACTGAGGGAGTGCTGCACTGTCAGAGGGTCAGTACTGAGGGAGTGCTGCACTGTCAGAGGGTCAGTACTGAGGGAGTGCTGCACTGTCAGAGGGTCAGTCCTGGTTGTGGGCTGGGGATGGGGGGCTTGCAGTTTATGGGTCGTTTCCCTCGGGTGGGCGTAAATTTGGCCGCTCTGCAGCATTAATTCCTAACCAAACTGAGGGTCAGATTTGCACCCTTCAGGGGAAGGAAGTCCGGCTCTCGAGAGTTTCCATCCAATCTGATTATCCGCCAGATCTCGCCGATAGCACAGTGGTTAGCACTGTGGCTTCACAGCGCCAGGGTCCCAGGTTCGATTCCCCGCTGGGTCACTGTCTGTGTGGAGTCTGCACGTTCTCCCCGTGTCTGCGTGGGGTTTCCTCCGGATGCTCCGGTTTCCTCCCACAAGTCCCGAAAGACGTGAGGCAGGATTCTCTGAGCCCCCCCGCCGGGCTGGAGAACCCCCCGGGGGGGGGGGGCAGCGTGAATCCCGCTCCGCCGGCTGCCGTATTCTCCGGCGCGGTTTCCGGGCGGGTGCGGGGTTTACGCCGCGCCGGTCGGGAGCCATTGGCAGCGGCCCCCCCCCCCCCGGCAATTCCCCGGGCCCCGACGGGCCGAGCGGCCGTCAGTTCCTGGCCAGTCCCGCCGGCGTGAAATGGACGTGGTCCCACACGGCAGGACCTGGTTGTTACGCCATCCTCGGGCGGGGCCCCCACGGCGGCCTGGCCTGCGATCGGGGCCCACCAATCTGCGGGCAGGCCTGTACCATGGGGGCATTCCTTCCTTCCACGGCGGCCTCTGTTGGGCTCCGCCATGGCCGGCGCGGGCGCAGGAACATGCTGGCGGTTCTGCGCGTGCGCCAACTCGTGCCGACCCTTCGACGCTGGCGCCAACTCCTCTGGCGTCCACCAAGATGAAAATGGACAAGGGGTGCAGGTATGTCCAGACCGTTTTGTGGGGGGAGGGAGATGGGGCAGCTTCGGGGCAGGGTGAGGGGGTGGGTTTTCTGACACCAGGTGGGGAGGCACAATGCAGCGGGAATGATCTGAGTGAGGGGGGCTCCCCAATACACACAGATAACCCCCCCCCCCCAAAAAAAAGGATGTAGCTCATTCCCTTTGCACCCTTTCACTAACCTGAGTGAGAAAGGGCTTTCCTATCCATCGATTCAAGCCCCTCCTAACTTTATTCACTTTATTGAATCTCACTTCAGTCTTCCCTGCTCCAATGAAAACTATTCCAAGCTCTCCCATCTGTCCTCGGAGCTAAACATCTCCATGCCCACCGCCATCCTGCAAAACTGCTCTGCATCCTCTCTTTTTTTATTTGCCAATATTCCGGCATTCCTTCTCCGATTTTTCCTGGTTTCAGACAGTCCAAGGGATCCGGGAACACACATTCCCAGCCCCGAGTCTCTGTGAGCCGCTGCCACTGAGGAGAGAAGGGTCTTCGTTGGAGACCTTTCATTAGAAGGAGGTCGCCCGTTGGGGGAGGAGGGTTGAAAATTGGAATCTGACAGTTGAATGAAATGTGATTGGAATCTCTCAGGACAGATTTACACAGGGCTCTGTCAATAATGGGGGATGAAGCTCTGCTTGTTGAAGATTTAGTGGAGATTCTCATTCTTTCTCCAGTTTGCTCTCCATTCTGTGACACCTCCCTCTGGTCTTCTCATTACTGAAATGTTTTGACACAAACACCAGGTGCAGAGTTCTGGGTTTCATTAACTTGAACAAACATTCATTGCTGCCAGATCACATTCTTTATAATTAAATTCCAAAGCAGCAAATCCCACCGAGCTTGCTGGCAAGATGTCGACTTCAAACTGTCGTTCCTTTATTAAATCAGTCCCCGGGCTGTGGACGTGTCCGGCAAGGACAGTATTTATTGTCCATCCCGAGTGACCCTGAGGAGGTGGCGCTGAGCAGTCCCAACATCAGAAATAGGAGCAGGTTTAGACGCTGAATGCAGGAGAACAAGGGACGTTCCCCAATGGAATGTCTCATCGGAAGAGGGTTCATTTCGGTGGCTGGACAGGGATCCAGCCGGAGTAAAATGGAGCCAAAGATTGAGAGGACATCTGGAACGGAGCAATGGGTGATCTTTCAAGAAGAGTTGGTTTGGGGACAGGCTGGGGACATCTCAACAAGGGTGGAAGTTACTGGAATAAAACCAGGACTCGGTGGATGATGAGGGAGTGAGAGAATGTGACGTTACGATGCTGTTAGACACGGTTAATGTTGAAAGAGACACCTGCACACCCAGAAATTAAATGACAATTCCACCACATGATTTAAATAAAGACAAGCTTTTGTTGTGACTGGTCCATGGACAAGGGGCCCAATTTTTTATCAGCTGTGACGAGCTGCGAGATTCCTCGTTGGCTGACGCCGAAATCGGGAACGCGAATGGGCGGAGAATCGGTTCTGACTCTGAAATCGTGACGCCAAATCGCAATTCTCCATCACTTAGACAGCGGCGTCAATGCGGTCCGGAACGCACGGATAGTAAACTCCGTTTGCATATCATTAGCGGGTCCGCCCCGGTATTCTCCGGTGTCTCTGCGATTCTCCGCCACCGGTGGGCCAAGTTCCCGACAGGATTAGAAATGCCGGCCTCAATTTATCACTTGTCGGGCGGTCCTGAAGGAGAGAATAACATGAGGGGCGAAATTCTCCGATCCCCCGCTGGGTCGGAGAATCGCAGGGGGCTGGCGTGAATCACGCCCCCGCCGGTTGCCAAAGTCTCCGGCACCGGATATTCGGCGGGGGCGGGAATCGCGCCGCGCCGGTTGGCGGGCCCCCCCGCTCGATTCTCCGGCCCGGATGGGCCGAAGTCCCGCCGCTAAAATGCCTGTCCCGCCGGCGTAAATTAAATCACCTACCTTACCGGCGGGACAAGGCGGCGCGGGCGGGCTCCGGGATCCTGGGGGGGCCGCGGGGCAATCTGGCCCCGGGGGGGGCCCCCACGTTGGCCTGGTCCGCGATCGGGGCCCACCGATCCACGGGCGGGCCTGTGCCGTGGGGGCACTCTTTCCCTTCTGCCTCCACCACGGTTTCCACCATGGTGGAGGCGGAAGAGACTCCCTCCACTGCGCATGCGCGGGAAACTGTCAGCGGCCGCTGACGCTCCCGCGCATGCGCCGCCCGGAGATGTCATTTCCGCGCCAGCTGGCGGGGCAGAAATTTGTCCGGCGCAGGCCTAGCCCCTCAATGTTGGGGCTCGGCCCCCAAAGATGCAGAGCATTCCGCACCTTTGGGGCGGCGCGATGCCCGTCTGATTTGCGCCGTTTTGGGCGCCAGTCGGCGGACATCGCGCCGTTTCCGGAGAATTCCGCCCGAGCTTCCACCAACTCCCTCAGTACTGACCCTCTGACAGTGCAGCACTCCCTCAGTACTGACCCTCTGACAGTGCAGCACTCCCTCAGTACTGACCCTCTGACAGTGCAGCACTCCCTCAGTACTGACCCTCTGACCATGCAGCACTCCCTCAGTACTGACCCTCTGACAGTGCGGCACTGCCTCAGTACTGACCCTCTGACAGTGCTGCGCTCCCTCAGCACTGACCCTCTGACAGTGCAGCACTCCCTCAGTACTGACCCTCTGACAGTGCAGCACTCCCTCAGTACTGACCCTCTGACAGTGCGGCACTCCCTCAGTACTGACTCTCTGACAGTGCAGCACTCCCTCAGTGTTGACCCTCTGACAGTGCAGCGCTGCCTCAGTACTGACCCTCTGACATTGCAGCACTCCCTCAGTCCTGCCCCTCTGACAGTGCAGCACTCCCTCAGTACTGCCCCTCTGACAGTGCAGCACTGCCTCAGCACTGACCCTCTGACAGTGCAGCACTCCCTCAGTACTGACCCTCTGACAGTGCAGCACTCCCTCAGTACTGACCCTGTGACAGAGCAGCAGTCCCTCAGTACTGACCCTCTGACAGTGCGGCACTCCATCAGTACTGACCCTCTGACAGTGCAGCACACCCTCAGCACTGACCCTCTGACAGTGCAACACTCCCTCAGTACTGACCCTCTGACAGTGCAGCACACCCTCAGCACTGACCCTCTGACAGTGCAGCACTCCCTCAGTACTGACCCTCTGACAGTGCAGCACTCCCTCAGTACTGACCCTCTGACAGTGCGGCACTCCCTCAGTACTGACCCTTTGACAGTGCAGCACTCCCTCAGTACTGACCCTGTGACAGTGCAGCACTCCCTCAGTATTGACCCTCTGACAGTGCAGCACTCCCTCAGTACTGACCCTCTGACAGTGCGGCACTCCCTCAGTACTGACCCTCTGACAGTGCAGCACTCCCTCAGTACTGACCCTCTGACAGTGCGGCACTCCATCAGTACTGACCCTCTGACAGTGCAGCACACCCTCAGTACTGACCCTCTGACAGTGCGGCACTCCCTCAGTACTGACCCTCTGACAGTGCGGCACTCCCTCAGTACTGACCCTCTGACAGTGCGGCACTCCATCAGTACTGACCCTCTGACAGTGCAGCACTCCCTCAGTACTGACCCTCTGACAGTGCGGCACTCCCTCAGTACTGACCCTCTGACAGTGCGGCACTCCATCAGTACTGACCCTCTGACAGTGCAGCACTCCCTCAGTACTGACCCTCTGACAGTGCGGCACTCCCTCAGTACTGACCCTCTGACAGTGCAGCACTCCCTCAGTACTGACCCTCTGACAGTGCGGCACTCCATCAGTACTGACCCTCTGACAGTGCAGCACACCCTCAGCACTGACCCTCTGACAGTGCAACACTCCCTCAGTACTGACCCTCTGACAGTGCAGCACACCCTCAGCACTGACCCTCTGACAGTGCAGCACTCCCTCAGTACTGACCCTCTGACAGTGCAGCACTCCCTCAGTACTGACCCTCTGACAGTGCGGCACTCCCTCAGTACTGACCCTTTGACAGTGCAGCACTCCCTCAGTACTGACCCTGTGACAGTGCAGCACTCCCTCAGTACTGACCCTCTGACAGTGCAGCACTCCCTCAGTACTGACCCTCTGACAGTGCAGCACTCCCTCAGTACTGACCCTCTGACAGTGCAGCACTCCCTCAGTACTGACCCTCTGACAGTGCAGCACTCCCTCAGTACTGACCCTCTGACACTGCAGCAGTCCCTCAGTACTGACCCTCTGACAGTGCGGCACTCCCTCAGTACTGACCCTCTGACAGTGCGGCACTCCCTCAGTACTGACCCTCTGACAGTGCAGCACTCCCTCAGTACTGACCCTCTGACAGTGCAGCACTCCCTCAGCACTGATATTTGTCTTTGTCACAGGAGAATTGAGGTAAATCTTCCAGCTCAGCTCTGACCCTCTAAATGTTTCTCCTTTTAATCTTGTTTAAATCATTAACATCCTAACTGAGCAGCTGATCTGTAATTTACTCTCATCATTCTTGTTGATGGAAACTGACAGGAATTTGCAGGATTGTGTTTCCTGGAAACACGAACACCTCTGCTTAATAATCCAGAATTACCATCATTATCCCGGGCAGTGAACGGCGCTGTTAGCGAGAACTTTCCTTAACGATCACATCTGAATATTTGTCACATGACACATGGTAAATTCAAGATGGCCGCTCTGCGAATCCTGTAATAATTGTCGAGAGGGGTCGGATGTGTGGAAATCACAATGACGGACAAGCTGCTCCCCCTCCAGTGTGACAGCAACGGATTGTGGAATAGGATACTCCCATTAAAATATCTCCCATTCCTGCATCGATGTAGCCACGTACACAGCAGGATCCCATCCCTCTGCCTGGCCCAGTGTTTATTTACTGTGTCAGCAACCTGCATTTATATAGCGCTTTTAATGAAATGAAATGAAATGAAAATCGCTTATTGTCGCTAGTAGGCTTCAAATGAAGTTACTGTGAAAAGCCCCTAGTCGCTACATTCCGGCGCCTGTTCGGGGAGGCTGGTACGGGAATTGAACCATGCTGCTGGCCTGCCTTGGTCTGCTTTAAAAGCCAGCTATTTAGCCCTGTGCAAAACCAGCCCCTTTTAACATCAGGAACCATCCCAAAGTGATTCACAGGAGCTTAAGACGGATCAAAGTTATCGCTGAAATCCTGCAGGAGATATTGGGTCAGGTGACCAAAGCTTGTACAAGGAGGTGGGTTTAATGGGACATCTTTAAGGAGCAGAGAGAGGCAGAGCGAGTCGGTGAGGTTTGGGGAGGAATTCCAGAGTTTAGGGGCCAGGCAGCTGAAGGTAATGGCGGGAGATTAAAATCAGGGATGTTCCAGGGACAGAGCGAGAGGAGCCCAGAGATCTGGGAGGGTTGTAGAGCTGGAGGAGATTACAGAGATAGGGAGGGGCTGGGACATGGAGGGATTTGATGATGGAGATGTTGCTGGACTGGGAGCCAGTGTAGGTCAGCGAGCACAGGGGGTGTGACGATACACTGGGCTGTTGCACGGTCAATTCCAGTCCCACAGGCTCACAGGCCCCAACATAAGTGGGTTAACTAATAATTTGTATATTTTCCTGAGATCTTTGACCCTTGACTGGTCCAATGAGTTACAGGCACCAGATTTGTATGTCAAACATTTAAGAAACTGTTTATTTATCATAAGAGAAGTGATAAACATGCAATGTAAACAATAGAACAATGGCCCACTAATCCAAATATTCCCCAAACCCCATCCCACCCTCCACCCAGACACACACAAGACAGACACAGGGTGGACAGGTAAGAATGGTTAAAAAATAACAGGGATTAAAATGGCTGAAATGAACATTTGCTGCTGAGGTGGTAGCCTTTATGGTCGGTGATCTTGAAATCATCAGTCAGTTTTGGATCTTTTAGAATCTGCTGTCAATTAGACCTCGCGGGCTGCAGGAATTCCACCAGAGAGTCACCTGCACTTGTACAGGCCTCCCCCAGAGTGACCCTCAGCCTCACTGAAATAGTACTAGAATTCTCTACCTGCGAGTTTGAAAGAGGTGCGTCTGTCCAATCAGCCTCTAGAACGCTTGTCTGTTCTTTTATGCAGATCAAGAATAACCGTAGTGCAGAGAAAGAGAAAAGGGATCTTTCTTCTGGATCTTTAGAGATCTCAGGGGAGAGCTGTCAGCACTGTGCCTTCCCCAGCCTTCCAGAGAGAGGAATTCCAGAAGAGTCGATTGGCTGCTTGCCAAGTCCATCAAAATGACATCACAGGACTATGCCACACAACACACTGAACAGCAGGAATCCACGTGGGCCAGTTAAAATAGCGGGTTGTGGCGGGGGTGCGGGTGGAGTGGGGGGGAGGGTTACAAAAGTCTAGTTTAACAGCAGCCAGCAAAAGGCAGTCAGCAAGACGAGGATTAAAATGAACATAAAGTTCAGACAAGGATTTAAAAGAGGCTCCTTATAGGGTGAACGGGGCGTGGGACACACAGCAGAGTTTTGGAGGAGCTGGAGTTTTTGCAGGGTGGAGATTGGAGGCTTGTCCAGGGGAATATTGGACTATTTGACTGTGGAGGTGACACAGATTGTTCCAGTGGGACAATAAACAAGAAACCATGTGGAGAAATGTGTCACTGTTAGCGATTGAGAATAAGAGAGAGTTGCAGGGAGTGAGGGAGTGAGCTATTCTCTCTGTCTCTCACCCCTCCCTCAATGTGGTTTCACACTGAACCCCCCGCAGCCATTCTCCTGGGCATTTCACGCTGTTTACACAGGACCATTCCAGTGAACCGCCAGTGGGGGCTCTGGGACGCAGTGCTGTTCCTTATTTACAGAGGACACAGGGAATTCAGGAGCACTTAACATCTGTACTGTCTGGTTATTCATTCACACTTTACTCACTTTACAGATTCTGTTACTAATGTTCACTCGATTCGATTTACACAGAGAATTAAAAATAATCTATTGCAATATGCAGCTTTAGTTGATGCCTTTAATCGATGCTGTGACAATTGTAGATTCATTAATCTCTATTATCTCTGTATATTGCCACTCTCTCCACCTTTATCACAGGCATTAGTTTTATTGATCACTGCAACAATCTGCTTCTCCAGATTGCAGTCCAACAGGCTGGCTGTCGGAGTGTTTGGAAAAGGGGTTTTGGCTGGTTCACTGGTGCTGATTTCAGGTTCGGGCAGTAACGTCTCTGTTCCTCAAGATGCCTCTTTCTGTGTCTTAGTGACACTGAGTCTCTCAGCGCCCCCCCAACAACTCGCCAAAGCTCCTCGACAACTCCTCCCAAAGCCTCCACCTCCACCCCCAGAAGATCAACGGCAGCAGAGACCTGGGAACAACATAACCGGCAAAATCCCCGACAAGCACTCACCATCCTGACTTGCAGATATGTCATTCCCAGTGATGGGGAATCAATCCCAATAGCGGGAATACTTCCCAGTGATGAAGCGTCATTCCCAGGAATCGCTCCCAGTGATGGAGAATCATTCCCAGTGATGGGGAATCAATCCCAATGACAGGAATCGTTCCCAGTGACGGGGAGTCTTTCCCAGTGATGGGGAATCATTCCCAGGAATCGCTTCCAGAGATGGGGAATCGCTCCCAGTGACAGGGAATCGCTCCCAGTGACGGGGAATCATTCCCAGTGACGGGGAATCGTTCCCAGTGACGGGGAATCGTTCCCAGTGACGGGGAATCGCTCCCAGTGACGGGGAATCATTCCCAGTGACAGGGAATCGCTCCCAGTGACGGGGAATCATTCCCAGTGACGGGGAATCGTTCCCAGTGACGGGGAATCGCTCCCAGTGACGGGGAATCAATCCCAATGACAGGAATCGTTCCCAGTGACGGGGAGTCTTTCCCAGTGATGGAGAATCATTCCCAGTGACGGGGAATCATTCCCAGGAATCGCTTCCAGTGACGGGGAATCGCTCCCAGTGACAGGGAATCGCTCCCAGTGACGGGGAATCATTCCCAGTGACGGGGAATCGCTCCCAGTGATGGGGAATCGTTCCCAGTGATGGGGAATCGCTCCCAGTGATGGGGAATCGCTCCCAATGACAGGGAATCGTTCCCAGTGATGGGGAATCATACCCAGTGATGGGGAATCGCTCCCAGTGATGGGGAATCGCTCCCAATGACAGGGAATCGTTCCCAGTGATGGGGAATCATACCCAGTGACGGGGAATCATACCCAGTGATGGGGAATCGCTCCCAGTGACGGGGAATCGTTCCCAGTGACGGGAAATCGTTTCCAGTGGCGGGGAATAATTCCCAGTGATGGGGAATCGCTCCCAGTGATGGGGAATCGCTCCCAGTGATGGAGAATCCTTCCCAGTGATGGGAAATCTTTCCCAGTGACGGGGAATCATTCCCAGTGACGGGAATCATTCCCGGTGAGGATGATATAAGATTGTTCCAGTTGTATATGAATCCTGATCTGATTTATAATTCCTGTTTGTAAATATTCTGCGGTGTGAAGCTATTTATAGTTTGACAGATAACATCAGTGTTCAACACCTCAACAACACAATTACCCAGCTGTCTAACTGTCCAGTACAGAGTGCAGTGCGATGGAGCACACACACATTGATTCAGAATTGTTACTGAGATCATTAGAGTGCTTGAATATTCCGGGAATCCCAGAGAGAGAAGAGTGAGCTTTATCTAACTCCGCGCTTTATCTGTCCTGGGTGTTTGATGGGGACAGTGTAGAGGGAGCTTTACTCTGTATCTAACCCCGTGCTGTCCCTGTCCTGGGAGTGTTTGATGGGGACAGTGTAGAGGGAGCTTTACTCTGTATCTAACCCTGTGCTGTACCTATCCTGGGAGTGTTTGAGGGGACAGTGTAGAGGGAGCTTTACTCTGTATCTAACCCCGTGCTGTACCTGTCCTGGGAGTGTTTGATGGGGACAGTGTAGAGGGAGCTTTACTCTGTATCTAACCCGTGCTGTACCTGTCCTGGGAGTGTTTGATGGGGACAGTGTAGAGGGAGCTTTACTCTGCATCTAACTCCGTGCTGTACCTGTCCTGGGAGTGTTTGATGGGGACAGTGTTGAGGGAGCTTTACTCTGTATCTAACCCCGTGCTGTACCTGTCCTGGGAGTGTTTGATGGGCACAGTGTAGAGGGAGCTTTACTCTGTATCTAACCCCGTGCTGTCTCTGTCCTGGGAGTATTTGATGGGGACAGTGTAGAGGGAGCTTTACTCTGCATCTAACTCCGTGCTGTACCTGTCCTGGGAGTGTTTGATGGGGACAGTGTTGAGGGAGCTTTACTCTGTATCTAACCCCATGCTGTACCTGTCCTGGGAGTGATTGATAGGGACAGTGTAGAGGGAGCTTTACTCGGTATCTAACCCCGTGCTGTACCTGTCCTGGGAGTGTTTGATGGGGACAGTGTCGAGGGAGCTTTACTCCTGTATCTAACCCTGTGCTGTATCTGTCCTGGGAGTGTTTGATGGGGACAGTGTAGAGGGAGCTTTACTCTGTATCTAACCCCATGCTGTACCTGTCCTGGGAGTGTTTGAGGGGACAGTGTAGAGGGAGCGTTACTCTGTATCTAACCCCGTGCTGTATTATCCAGGGAGTGTTTGATGGGGACAGTGTAGAGGGAACTTTACTCTGTATCTAACCCCGTGCTGTACCTGTCCTGGGAGTGTTTGATGGGGACAGTGTAGAGGGAGCTTTACTCTGTATCTAACCTCGTGCTGCACCTGTCCTGGGTGTTTGATGGGGACAGTGTAGAGGGAGCTTTACTCTGTATCTAACCCCGTGCTGTACCTGTCCTGGGAGTGTTTGATGGGGACAGTGTTGAGGGAGCTTTACTCTGTATCTAACCCCGTGCTGTACCTGTCCTGGGAGTGTTTGATGGGGACAGTGTAGAGGGAGCTTTACTCTGTATCTAACCCCGTGCTGTATCTGTTTTTGGAGTGTTTGATGTAGACAGTGTAGAGGGAGCTTTACTCTGTATCTAATCCCGTGCTGTACCAGTCCTGGGAGTGTTTGATGGGGACAGTGTAGAGGGTGCTTTACTCTGTATCTAATCCCGTGCTGTACCTGTCCTGGGAGTGATTGATAGGGACAGTGTAGAGGAAGCTTTACTCTGTATCTAACCCCGTGCTGTACCTGTCCTGGGAGTGTTTGATGGGGACAGTGTAGAGGGAGCTTTACTCTGTATCGAACCCCGTGCTGTACCTGTCCTGGGAGTGTTTGATGGGGACAGTGTAGATGGAGCTTTACTCTGTATCTAATCCTCTGCTGGACCTGTCCTGGGAGTGTTTGATGGGGACAGTGTAGAAAGAGGTTTACTCTGTATCTAACCCCGTGTTGTACCTGTCCTGGGAGTGTTTGATGGGGGCAGTGTAGAGGGAGCTTTACTCTGTATCTAACACTGTGCTGTACCTGTCTTGGGAGTGTTTGGTGGGGACAGTGTAGAGGGAGCTTTACTCTGTATCTAACCACGTGCTGTTTCTGGCCCGGGGGTGTTTGATGGGGACAGTGTAAACAGAGCTTTACTCTGTATCTAACCCCGTGCTGTATCTGTCCTGGGAGTGTTTGATGGGGACAGTGTAGAGCGAGCTTTACTCTGTATCTAACCCCATGCTGTACCTGTCCTGGGAGTGTTTGATGGGGACAGTGTAGAGGGAGCTTTACTCTGTATCTAACCCTGTGCTGTACCTGTCCTGGGAGTGTTTGATGGGGACAGTGTAGAAGGAGGTTTACTCGGTATCTAACCCCATGCTGTACCTGTCCTGGGAGTGTTTGATGGGGCAGTGTAGAGGGAGCTTTACTCTGTATCGAACCCCGTGCTGTACCTGTCCTGGGAGTGTTTGATGGGGACAGTGTAGAGGGAGCTTCACTCTGTATCTAACACCGTGCTGTACCTGTCCTGGGACTGTTTGATGGGGTCAGTGTAGAGGGAGTTTTACTCTGTATCTAACCCCGTGCTGTACCTGTTCTGAGAGTGTTTGATGGGGTCAGTGTAGAGGGAGCTTTACTCTGTATCTAACCCCGTGCTGTACCTGTCCTGGGAGTGTTTGATGGGGTCAGTGTAGAGGGAGCTTTACTCTGTATCTAACCCCGTGCTGTACCTGTCCTGGGAGTGTTTGACGGGGACAGTGTAGAGGGAGCTTTACTCTGTATCTAACCCCGTGCTGTACCTGTCCTGGGAGTGTTTGATGGGGACAGTGTAGAGGCAGCTTTACTCTGTATCTAACCCCGTGCTGTACCTGTCCTGGGAGTGTTTGATGGGGACAGTGTAGAGGGAGCTTTACTCTGTATCTAATCCCGTGCTGTACCTGTCCTGGGAGTGTTTGATGGGGACAGTGTAGAGGGAGCTTTACTCTGTATCTAACCCGTGCTGTACCTGTCCTGGGAGTGTTTGATGGGGACAGTGTAGAGGGAGCTTTACTCTGTATCTAACCCTGTGCTGTACCTGTCCTGGGAGTGTTTGATGGGGACAGTGTAGAGTGAGCTTTACTCTGTATCTAACCCCGTGCTGTACCTGTCCTGGGAGTGTTTGATGGGGACAGTGTAGAGGGATCTTTACTCTGTATCTAACCCCGTGCTGTACCTGTCCTGGGAGTGTTTGATGGGGACAGTGTAGAGGGAGCTTTACTCTGTATCTAACCCCGTGCTGTACCTGTCCTGGGTGTGTTTGATGGGGACAGTGTAGAGGGAGCTTTACTCTGTATCTAACCCCGTGTAGTCCCTGTCCTGGGTGTGTTTGATGGGGACAGTGTAGAGGGAGCTTTACTCTGTATCTAACCCCGTGCTGTACCTGTCCTGGGAGTGTTTGATGGGGACAGTGTAGAGGGAGCTTTACTCTGTATCTAACCCCGTGCTGTACCTGTCCTGGGAGTGTTTGATGGGGACAGTGTGGAGGGATCTTTACTCTGTATCTAACCCCGTGCTGTATTGTTTTCTGTTTTAAGGAGAACCCCTACATGTGCAACAATGAGTGTGACGCTCGCACGCCCGAACTCGCACACCCGCCTGAGCTGATGCTGGATGATGAGGGGCGGGTTCCCAACACCTTTTGGCAAAGTGTCTCCTGGAGGCATTTCCCGGAGCCTCTCCTGGTCAACATCACGCTGTCCTGGGGCAAGAGCATCGAGCTGACTGAGGACATTGTCATCACCTTCGAGTCGGGCCGTCCCGAGCAGATGGTTCTGGAGAAGTCTCTGGACCACGGGCGCAGCTGGCAGCCTTACCAGTTCTACGCAGCCGACTGCCTCAACTCCTTTGGGATGGAAGCCAGAAGCGCTGGGGATCTGAGTGCTGCCTCTGTTTTGGACATTATCTGCACAGAGGAGTATTCCAGGGGCTACGTGTGGAAGCTGGAGAAGATGGTGCGATTCGAGATCCAGGAACGTTTTGCCCTGTTCGGGGGACCCCGTCTGCGTGACATGGCCTCACTGTACGGCCGACTGGACACCACCAAGGACCTAAGGGACTTCTTCACTCTGACTGACCTGCGGCTGAGACTGCTCCGCCCCGCCACTGGGCCCACCAGAGTCGACCCACTCAACCTGTCCAAATATTTCTACGCCATCTCCAATCTGGACATCAGGGGGCGGTGAGAGTTCCTCAACCCATCAACAGCGAGTTAGTGACCACACACCTGACACCCAGGGACACTATGTCACACCAACATAGGATCACCAACATGGGACTAAGCAGGAGGCCATTTGGCCCATTGAACCTGCTGCCCCATTTCAGTAAGATCATGGATGATCTGATTCTGATGCTAACTCCATTTTCCTGTCTGTCGCCCCCTTCACCCCCGTGTCTGTCTATAACGTGCCTAACTCTGTCTCGAATAGATTCAATGACCCGCAGCCTGCACTGCTCTCTGTTGAAGAGAATTCCAGACTAACGACGCTCAGAGAGAAAATAATTCTCATCTCTGTCTGATTCCTTTTAAACTGTGTCCCCAAGTTCTTATCCCCCAACAAACTGAAACTCTCCCAGCACCCAGCATCCACCCTGTCAAATCCCCTCAGGAACGCCAGATCACCCCGGATCTTCAAACTCCAGTGGATATCAGCCCAATATGTTCAACCTCCCTTCACGAGTTCAGTGCCTCATCCCAGCGATGAGTTGAGTGACCCTCCTCTGAACTGCATCTCGGGGTCACTATTTAAAAATTAGTGGTCACCATTTAAGACGGAGATCAAAAGAATTGTTTTCTTCCAGAGGATCTTGAGTCTTCGGAATTCTCTTCCTCAAAAGGTAGTCTTTGAACTTTTCGAAGGCTGAGCTGGATTAATTCTTGAGAAGGAAAGAGGTGGGAGATGGCCGGGTGTAGATGGGAATGTGGAGTTGAATGAAATGAAAATGAAAATCGCTTATTGTCACAAGTAGGCTTCAATGAAGTTACTGTGAAAAGCCCCTAGTCGCCACATTCCGGCGTCTGTTCGGGGAGGCTGTCACGGGAATTAGGTTAAAACCAGATCCACAGGGGGCAGCTCGTGGCACAGTGGTTAGCACTGCTGCCTACGGTGCTGAGGACCCGGGTTTGAATCCCGGCCCTGGGTCACTGGCCGTGAGGAGTTTGCACATTCTCCCCGTGTCTGCGTGGGTTTCACCCCCACAACCCAAAGAGGTGCAGGTTAGGTGGATTGGCCACGCTAAATTGCCCCTTGGAAAAAAAATAATTGGGTACTCTAAATTTTTTAAAAAACAGATCCACATCTCCAGGTTCCCCTTCATCCACCTGGTTGTTACTTGCTCCTAATACTCTAATAAATTGGTTAAACAGGATTCCCCATTCACGAGGCCTTGAGGCAGAGTTTTAGATTTCCTGCTGGTGGGTTTGTAGGCGGGTGGGGTGAGTGTGAAATTTGTCAGATGGAATTCCCAATGGGTCCCTGCCCCGCCCTGACCTCTCCACAATGTGAAGATTGGATGAGGGAGGCCCTCCCACCCTTACCACAATTGAGGCCATCAAGCGGGCAATTATTGACCACTTCAGGGTCGTTCCCTACCCAGCCTTCATTTTCAGGTTTGTGAGAGGAGATTTGGGATATGGGAGAAGCTCAAAAATAAATCAGGACCAGGCCTTGGGCAGGCAGGGGACATCAGGCCTTGGGCAGGCAGGGGGCATCGGACCTTGGGCAGGCAGGGGACATCAGGGCTTGGGCAGGCAGGGGACATCAGGCCTTGGGCAGGCAGGGGACATCAGGCCTTGGGCAGGCAGGGGACATCAGGCCTTGGGCAGGCAGGGGACATCAGGCCTTGGGCAGGCAGGGGACATCAGACCTTGGGCAGGCAGGGGACATCAGACCTTGGGCAGGCAGGGGACATTAGGCCTTGGGCAGGCAGGGGACATCAGGCCTTGGGCAGGCAGGGGGCATCAGGCCTTGGGCAGGCAGGGGACATCAGGGCTTGGGCAGGCAGGGGACATCAGGCCTTGGGCAGGCAGGGGACATCAGGCCTTGGGCAGGCAGGGGACATCAGGCCTTGGGCAGGCAGGGGACATCAGGCCTTGGGCAGGCAGGGGACATCAGACCTTGGGCAGGCAGGGGACATCAGACCTTGGGCAGGCAGGGGACATCAGGCCTTGGGCAGGCAGGAGACATCAGACCTTGGGCAGGCAGGGGACATCAGACCTTGGGCAGGCAGGGGACATCAGACCTTGGGCAGGCAGGGGACATCAGGCCTTGGGCAGGCAGGGGACATCAGACCTTGGGCAGGCAGGGGACATTAGGCCTTGGGCAGGCAGGGGACATCAGACCTTGGGCAGGCAGGGGACATTAGGCCTTGGGCAGGCAGGGGACATTAGGCCTTGGGCAGGCAGGGGACATCAGGCCTTGGGCAGGCAGGGGACATCAGACCTTGGGCAGGCAGGGGACATCAGGCCTTGGGCAGGCAGGGGACATCAGGCCCTGGGCAGACAGGGGACATCAGGCCCTGGGCAGACAGGGGACATCCTCGGCCTCCATCAGCCTTTAATTATTATGGAATCCCGGGAGTTGGACTCTGGGGCTGCTTGCAGTTCCCGTCCTGTCCACTGCAGCTTCTGGCGCTGCATGGACAAGACAGGCACAGAATCCCTGTTCAACATCTCTGCCATTGCCTAGATTTCAATTAACAATTCCCCAGACCCTCTCTCTGGAGGAACAACACCAGCTTTCGTTACACTTTTCCTATTTAAATACTTTTACTGTCTGTTTTTACACTTCTACCTGGCTTTCTCTCAAACTCCAATTCCCCCCTTTGTTCACTGGTTTTTAAAATCTGACCAGTCCTCTGACCGATCGCTAATCCTGACAGGTTTCTAGTGTCTCTTTCAATTTGGTCCAATCCTCACTTCCTGATTTATCCACAGATGATGCTTCCTTCTCAAAGAGTCTTTCCTTCTGGGGCGGATTCTGCATACTCAACATCTGGGTGGAATCCATCAGAGTCAACATCTGGGAGGAACCCATCAGTGTCAACATCTGGGAGGACCCACCAGTGTCAACATCTGGGAGGACCCACCAGTGTCAACATCTGGGTGGAGTCCTCCTGTGTCACCATCTGGGAGGACCCACAAGTGTCAACATCTGGGAGGACCCACCAGTGTCAACATCTGGGTGGAATCCATCAGAGTCAACATCTGGGCGAAGTCCACCAGTGACAACATCTGGGTGGAATCCACCAAAGTCAACATCTGGGGGCCATCAGGTCCAAAACCTGGGTGGGGGGGGTGGGGGGGAGACGTTAAAGTCATATCGACAATGGAATTCCATCAGGCCAATACCTGGAGTGGTAATCTCTATTCACATGTCTAGGACACTCCTTCAATTAACATCTGGAAGACCTGCCATCAGGGACAACATCTGGGGCTACACTAACAGGGATTAAACCTAGGGTGAGATGGTTTTAAACATCCGGAAGAATGAGGTGAACACCTGGATACACAGTCACTCTATCAGTGAAACATCTCAGAGAATGAGAGAACGGTTACAGCACACAGCGGAGGCCATTCAGCCAGTTGTGTGCATGCTAGCCCTCTGTAAGAGCAACTCAGCAAATCCCACTTTCCCACTTTCCCTGGTCTTTATCCTGTATCTCTACAATTATTCTTGTTTCGGATAGTGATTCAATTGCCTTTTGAAAGCCTCGATTGAACCTGTCTCCACCACACTCTCAGGGAGTGAATTGCAGAGGTCACCACCTCACCTTGTTAAAGAGTTTCTCCTCGCGTTTCCTCCCGTTCGTTTGCCAATTACCTTAAATCTGGGCACTCTGGTTCACAATCCTTCCACCAATGGGGTCAGTTTTTCTCTGTCTATTCTGTCCAGACTCCTCATGGTTTTGATCAAATCTCCTCAATCTTCTCTTCTCCGTGGGGAGCAGTTGTAACCTCTCCAATCTGTCCATGTTCCTCAATCCTCCCATCCCTGAAACCTTTCTCCTCAATCTTTGCCGCACCCTCTCTAGCGCCTGCCGTGTGGAGCCCACAACTGGACACACGGCTCCAGTGAAGGGGGAATCTTATTCTGGTTCCTGCGGAGCTGCGGATGGACTCACTTTGGAGCATCCGCGATGCTGAGGAGGTCGTGGATAGCACGTTCAGTGAGCTGGTCACACCGCAGATTAGGATTGCTGAGGGAGAAAGGGAATGGGTGACCAAAGGGCAGAGAAAGAGCAGGAAGGCAGCTCAGGTGTCCCCTGCGGTCATCTCCCTCCAAAACAGGTATACCGTTTTGGATACTGTTGAGGGAGATGGCTCACCAGGGGAAGGCAGCAGCAGCCAGGTTCATGGCACCATGGCTGGCTCTGCTGTACAGAAAGGTGGGAAAAAGAGTGGAAGGCCTATAGTCATAAGGGATTCAATTGCAAGGGGAGTAGTTAGGCGCTTCTGTGGTCGAAAACGAGACTCCCGAATGGTATGTTGCCTCCCGGGTGCACGGGTCAGGGATGTCTCAGATCGGCTGCAGAACATTCTGAAGGGGGAGGGTGAACAGCCAGTTGTCGTGGTGCATATAGGCACCAACGATATAGGGAAAAAATGGGATGAGGTCCTACAAGCAGAATTTAGGGAGTTAGGAACCAAGTTAAAAAGTCGGACCTCAGAGGTAGTAATCTCAGAATTTCTACCAGTGCCACGTGGTAGTCAGAGTAGAAATGAAAGAATAGGCAGGATGAATGCGTGGCTTGAGAGATGGTGCAGGAGGGAGGGGTTCAGATTTTTGGGACATTGGGACCGGTTCTGGGGGAGGTGGGACTACTACAAATTGGATGGTCTACACCTGGGCCGGATTGGAACCAATGTCCTTGGGGGTGCTTTTGCTAACGCTGTTGGGGAGGGTTTAAACTAATGTGGGATGGGAACCAAATGAGGAGGTTAGTGGACAGTAAGGAGGTAGTAAGTAAAGCCTGTAAGGAAATAGATCATGAAGTCAGCGTGACTAAAGGTAAGAGTAGGCAGGGAGCCGATGATCAACGCAAAGGGACTGGTGGTCTGAGGTGCATTTGTTTTAATGCAAGAAGTGTAGTAGGTAAGGCAGATGAACTTGGGGCTTGGATTAGTACCTGGGAGTATGATGTTATTGCTATTACTGAGACTTGGTTGAAGGAAGGGCATGATTGGCAACTAAATATCCCAGGATATCGATGCTTCAGGTGGGATAGAGAGGGAGGTAAAAGGGGTGGAGGAGTTGCATTACTGGTCAGAGAGGATATCACAGCTGTGCTGAAGGAGGGCACTATGGAGGACTCGAGCAGTGAGGCGATATGGGCAGAGCTCAGAAATAAGAAGGGTGCGGTAACAATGTTGGGGCTGTACTACAGACCTCCCAACAGCGAGCGTGAGATAGAGGTACAAATATGTAAACAGATTATGGAAAGATGTGGGAGCAACAGGGTGCTGGTGATAGGAGATTTTAATTTTCCCAACATTGACTGGGTTACACTTAGTGTCAGAGGTCTAGGTGGAGCAGAATTTGTAAGGAGCATCCAGGAGAGTTTTTTAGAGCAGTATGTAAATAGTCCAACTCGGGAAGGGGCCATACTGGACCTGGTGTTGGGGAATGAGCCCGGCCAGGTGGTTGAAGTTTCAGTCGGGGATTACTTTGGGAATAGTGATCACAATTCCGTAAGTTTTAGAATAGTCATGGACAAAGACGAGAGTGGTCCTAAAGGAAGAGTGCTAAATTGGGGGAAGGCCAACTATACCAAAATTCGGCAGGAGCTGGGGAATGTGGATTGGGAGCAGCTGTTTGAAGGTAAATCCACATTTGATATGTGGGAGGCTTTTAAAGAGAGGTTGATTAGAGTGCAGGACAGACATGTCCCTGTGAAAATGAGGGATAAAAATGGCAAGATTAGGGAACCATGGATGACAGGTGAAATTGTGAGACTAGCTAAGAGGAAAAAGAAAGCATACATAAGATCTAGGCGACTGAAGACAGATGAAGCTTTGGAAGAATATCAGGAATGTAGGACCAATCTGAAACGAGGAATCAAGTGGGTTAAAAGGGGTCATGAAATATCTTTAGCAAACAGAGTTAAGGAAAATTCCAAAGCCTTTTATTCATATATAAGGAGCAAGAGGGTAACTAGAGAAAGGATTGGCCCACTCAAGGACAAAGGAGGAATGTTATGCGTGGAGTCAGAGAAAATAGGTGAGATTCTTAACGAGTACTTTGCATCGGTATTCACCGAGGAGAGGGACATGACGGATGTTGAGGTTAGTGATAGATGTTTAATTACTCTAGCTCAAGTTGGCATAAGGAGGGAGGATGTGAAATGAAAATCGCTTATTGTCACAAGTAGGCTTCAAATGAAGTTACTGTGAAAAGCCCCGCGTCGCCACATTCCGGCGCCTGTTCGGGGAGGCTGGTACGGGAATTGAACCGTGCTGCTGGCCTGCCTTGATCTGCTTCAAAAGCCAGCTATTTAGCCCAGTGTGCTAAACCAGCCCCTGTGTTGGGTATTCTAAAAGGCATTAAGGTGGACAAGTCCCCAGGTCCGGATGGGATCTATTCCAGGTTACTGAGGGAAGTGAGAGAGGAAATAGCTGGGGCCTTAACAGATATCTTTGCAGCATCCTTGAACACAGATGAGATACCGGAGGACTGGAGAATTGCTAATGTTGTCCCCTTGTTTAAGACAACAAGAACAACAAAGAACAAAGAAATGTACAGCACAGGAACAGGCCCTTCGGCCCTCCAAGCCCGTGCCGACCATACTGCCCGACTAAACTACAATCTTCTACACTTCCTGGGTCCGTATCCTTCTATTCCCATCCTATTCATATTTTTGTCAAGATGCCCCTTAAATGTCCCTATCGTCCCTGCTTCCACTACCTCCTCCGGTAGCGAGTTCCAGGTACCCACTACCCTCTGCGTAAAAAACTTGCCTCGTACATCTACTCTAAACCTTGCCCCTCTCACCTTAAACCTATGCCCCCTAGTAATTGACCCCTCTACCCTGGGGAAAAGCCTCTGACTATCCACTCTGTCTATGCCTCTCATAATTTTGTAGACCTCTATCAGGTCGCCCCTCAACCTCCTTCGTTCCAGTGAGAACAAACCGAGTTTATTCAATCGCTCCTCATAGCTTATGCCCTCCATACCAGGCAACATTCTGGTAAATCTCTTCTGCACCCTCTCTAAAGCCTCCACATCCTTCTGGTAGTGTGGCGACCAGAATTGAACACTATACTCCAAGTGTGGCCTAACTAAGGTTCTATACAGCTGCAACATGACTTGCCAATTCTTATACTCAATGCCCCGGCCAATGAAGGCAAGCATGCCGTATGCCTTCTTGACTACCTTCTCCACCTGTGTTGCCCCTTTCAATGACCTGTGGACCTGTACTCCTAGATCTCTTTGACTTTCAATACTCTTGAGGGTTCTACCATTCACTGTATATTCCCTACCTGCATTAGACCTTCCAAAATGCATTACCTCACATTTGTCTGGATTAAACTCCATCTGCCATCTCTCCGCCCAAGTCTCCAGACAATCTAAATCCTGCTGTATCCTCAGACAGTCCTCATCGCTATCCGCAATTCCACCAACCTTTGTGTCGTCTGCAAACTTACTAATCAGACCAGTTACATTTTCCTCCAAATCATTTATATATACTACAAAGAGCAAAGGTCCCAGCACTGATCCCTGTGGAACACCACTGGTCACAGCCCTCCAATTAGAAAAGCATCCTTCCATTGCTACTCTCTGTCTTCTATGACCGAGCCAGTTCTGTATCCATCTTGCCAGCTCACCCCTGATCCCGTGTGACTTCACCTTTTGTACTAGTCTACCATGAGGGACCTTGTCAAAGGCCTTACTGAAGTCCATATAGACAACATCTACTGCCCTACCTGCATCAATCATCTTAGTGACCTCCTCGAAAAACTCTATCAAGTTAGTGAGACACGACCTCCCCTTCACAAAACCGTGCTGCCTCTCACTAATACGTCCATTTGCTTCCAAATGCGAGTAGATCCTGTCTCTAAGAATTCTCTCCAGTAATTTCCCTACCACTGAAGTAAGGCTCACCAGCCTGTAGTTCCCGGGATTATCCTTGCTACCCTTCTTAAACAGAGGAACAACATTGGCTATTCTCCAGTCCTCCGGGACATCCCCTGAAGACAGCAAGGATCCAAAGACCATAAGACATAGGAGCGGAAGTAAGGCCATTCGGCCCATCGAGTCCACTCCACCATTCAATCATGGCTGATTTCAACTCCATTTACCCGCTCTCTCTCCATAGCCCTTAATTCCTCGAGAAATCAAGAATTTATCAACTTCTGTCTTAAAGACACTCAACGTCCCGGCCTCCACCGCCCTCTGTGGCAATGAATTCCACAGACCCACCACTCTCTGGCTGAAGAAATTTCTCCTCATCTCTGTTCTAAAGTGACTCCCTTTTATTCGAAGGCTGTGCCCCCGGGTCCTAGTCTCCCCTGCTAATGGAAACAACTTCCCTACGTCCACCCTATCTAAGCCATTCATTATCTTGTAAGTTTCTATCAGATCTCCCCTCAACCTCCTAAACTCCAATGAATATAATCCCAGGATCCTCAGACGTTCATCGTATGTTAGGCCTACCATTCCTGGGATCATCCGTGTGAATCTCCGCTGGACCCGCTCCAGTGCCAGTATGTCCTTCCTGAGGTGTGGGGCCCAAAATTGCTCACAGTATTCTAAATGGGGCCTAACTAATGCTTTATAAAGCTTCAGAAGTACATCCCTGCTTTTATATTCCAAGCCTCTTGAGATAAATGACAACATTGCATTTGCTTTCTTAATTACAGACTCAACCTGCAAGCTTACCTTTAGAGAATCCTGGACTAGGACTCCCAAGTCCCTTTGCACTTCAGCATTATGAATTTTGTCACCGTTTAGAAAATAGTCCATGCCTCTATTCTTTTTTCCAAAGTGCAAGACCTCGCACTTGCCCACGTTGAATTTCATCAGCCATTTCTTGGACCACTCTCCTAAACTGTCTAAATCTTTCTGCAGCCTCCCCGCCTCCTCCATACTACCTGCCCCTCCACCTATCTTTGTATCATCGTCAAACTTAGCCAGAATGCCCCCAGTCCCATCATCTAGATCGTTAATATATAAAGAGAACAGCTGTGGCCCCAACACTGAACCCTGCGGGACACCACTCGTCACCGGTTGCCATTCCGAAAAAGAACCTTTTATCCCAACTCTCTGCCTTCTGCCTGACAGCCAATCGTCAATCCATGTTAGTACCTTGCCTCGAATACCATGGGCCCTTATTTTATTCAGCAGTCTCCCGTGAGGCACCTTATCAAAGACCTTTTGGAAGTCAAGATAGATAACATCCATTGGCTCTCCTTGGTCTAACCTATTTGTTATCTCTTCAAAGAACTCTCTAACAGGTTTGTCAGGCACGACCTCCCCTTACTAAATCCATGCTGACTTGTCCTAATCCGACCCTGCACTTCCAAGAATTTAGAAATCTCATCCTTAACAATGGATTCTAGAATCTTGTCAACAACCGAGGTTAGGCTAATTGGCCTATAATTTTCCATCTTTTTCCTTGTTCCCTTCTTGAACAGGGGGGTTACAACAGCGATTTTCCAATCCTCTGGGACTTTCCCTGACTCCAGTGACTTTTGAAAGATCATAACTAACGCCGCCACTATTTCTTCAGCTATCTCCTTTAGAACTCTAGGATGTAGTCCATCTGGGCCCGGAGATTTATCAATTTTTAGACCTCTTAATTTCTCTAGCACTTTCTCCTTTGTGATGGCTACCATATTCAACTCTGCCCCCTGACTCTCTTGAATTGTTGGGATATTACTCATGTCTTCTACTGTGAAGACTGACGCAAAGTACTTATTTAGTTCCTCAGCTATTTCCTTGTCTCCCATCACTAGATTACCAGCGCCATTTTGGAGCGGCCCAATGTCTACTTTTGCCTCCCGTTTGTTTTTAATGTATTTAAATCAACTTTTACTATCATTCCTAATGTTACTGGCTAGCTACCTTCATAATTGATCCTCTCTTTCCTTATTTCTCTCTTTGTTATCCTCTGTTTGTTTTTGTAGCCTTCCCAATCTTCTGACTTCCCACTACTCTTTGCCACATTATAGGCTTTCTCTTTTGCTTTGATGCATTCCCTAACTTCCTTTGTCAGCCATGACTGCCTAATCCCCCCTCTGATAACCTTTCTTTTCTTTGGGATGAACCTCTGTACTGTGTCCTCAATTACTCCCAGAAACTCCTGCCATTGCTGTTCTACTGTCTTTCCCACTAGGCTCTGCTCCCAGTCGATTTTCGTCAGTTCCTCGCTCATGCCCCTGTAGTTACCTTTATTTAACTGTAACACCTTTACATCTGATTCTACCTTCTTTCTTTCAAATTGGAGATTGAATTCTACCATATTATGATCACTGCCTCCTAAGTGTTCCCTTACTTTAAGATCTTTAATCAAGTCTGGCTCATTACATAACACTAAGTCCAGAATGGCCTGTTCCCTCGTGGGCTCCATCACAAGCTGTTCCAAAAAGCCCTCCTGTAAACATTCAATGAATTCCCTTTCCTTGGGTCCACTGGCAGCATTATTTACCCAGTCCACCTGCATATTGAAGTCCCCCATGATCACTGTGACCTTGCCTTTCTGACATGCACTTTCTATTTCGTGGTGCATTTTGTGCCCCTGGTCCTGACCACTGTTCGGAGGCCTGTACATAACTCCCATTATGGTTTTTTTGCCTTTGTGGTTCCTTTGTGGTTTAAGAAGGGTAGCAGGGATAATTCAGATAATTATAGACCGGTGAGCCTGACATCAGTATTCGGGAAGCTGCTGGAGAAGATACTGAGGGATAGGATCTATTCCCATTTGGAAGAAAATGGGCTAATCCGTGATAGGCAACATGGTTTTGTGCAGGGAAGGTCATGTCTTACTAATTTAATAGAATTCTTTGAGGAAGTGACAAAGTTGATTGATATGGGAAGGGCTGTAGATGTGATATACATGGACTTCAGTAAGGTATTTGATAAGGCTCCCCATGGTAGGCTGATGGAGAAAGTGAAGTCTCATGGGGTCCAGGGTGTACTAGCTAGATGGATAAAGAACTGGTTGTGCAACAGGAGCCAGAGAGTAGTAGTGGAAGGGAGTTTCTCAAAATGGAGAACTGTGACCAGTGGTGTTCCACAAGGATCCGTGCTGGGACCACTGTTGTTTGTGATATACATAAATGATCTGGAAGAAGGTATAGGTGGACTGATTAGCAAGTTTGCAGATGACACTATGATTCGTGGAGTAGCAGATAGTGAAGGAGTCTGTCAGAGAATACAGCAGAATATAGATAGATTGGAGAGTTGGGCGGAGAAATGGCAGATGGAGTTCAATCCGGGCAAATGCGATGTGATGCATTTTGGAAGATCCAATTCAAGAGCGAACTATACGGTCAATGGAAAAGCCCTGGGGAAAATTGATGTACAGAGAGATCTGGGTGTTCAGGTCCATTGTACCCTGAAGGTGGCAACGCAGGTCGATAGAGTGGTCAAGAAGGCATACGGCATGCATTCCTTCATCGGACGGGGTATTGAGTACAAGAGTCGGCAGGTCATGTTACAGTTGTATCAGACTTTGGTTCGGCCACATTTGGAATACTGCGTGCAGTTCTGGTCGCCACATTACCAGAAGGGTGTGGATGCTTTGGAGAAGGTGCAGAGGAGGTTCGCCAGGATGTTGCCTGGTATGGAGGGCGCTACCTATGAAGAGAGGTTGAGTAGATTAGGATTATTTTCATTAGAAAGACGGAGGTTGAGGGGGGACCTGATTGATGTCTACAAAATCATGAGAGGTATAGGCAGGGTGGATAGCAAGAAGCTTTTTCCCAGAGTGGGGGACTCAATTACTAGGGGTCACGAGTTCAAGGTGAGAGGGGAAAAGTTTAAGGGAGATGTGCGTGGAAAGTTCTTTACGCAGAGGGTGGTGGGTGCCTGGAACGCATTGCCGGCGGAGGTGGTAGAGGCGGGCACGATAGCGTCATTTAAGATGTATCTAGACAGATACATGAATGGGCAGGGAGCAGAGGGATACAGATCCTTAGAAAATAGGGGACAGTTTTCGATAGAGGATCTGGATCAGCACAGGCTTGGAGGGCCAAAGGGCCTGTTCCTGTGCTATAATTTTTCTTTGTTCTTTATCAAGTTTTATGATAATTTGGGGCATTTGTACTCAATGCCTCCATTTATAAAACACAGACGAGCTCATCAACAGCTTTGCCAACCTGTCTTGCTCCCCTCACTGCTTTTCCCACACACATATCCCAGCTTCCTCTGCTCCTTCATCCCCTTTACATTTTTATCCTTTAGATTTAACCAACTCTCCTTGTTCTTCCGAAATGTATCACTTCACATTTTTCTGCATCAAATTTGACCTGCTGTGTGTCGTCCAGTCCACCAGCTTGTCTGTATCCTCTCGAAGTCCATCACTCTCCTCCTCACGGTTCACAATATTTTGATATCTATGGATTGTGAAATTGTGCTCTATACACCAAACTCTAGACCATTAATATAGACCCAGAAAAGCAGGGGTCCTAACTCCACTCCCTGAGGAGCCCCCTCACTATAAACCACCCTCCAGTTCGAGATCAACCACTCACCATGATTCTGATTCCTGTCCCTCTGCCAGCTCCATCTCTCTGCTGCTACCTTCCATTTATTCACTGAGTTTAATTTTGCAGAGAAATCTTTTGCATTATCAACCACGTGTCACCTGCACCGTTTCCTGCTCCATCCCACTCTCTGTCTCTTCCATCATCCAGGTAGCCCTGGATTTGTTCCCCGACCTTTCCCTGTCATGGGAATGTACCTTGGCTGCACCTGAACGGTCTCCCCTTTAAAGACAAATCATTGTTTCATTCCAGTTTTGCGGCCAGTCTTTGATTCCAGTTTATCAGTCTGGGTCAGATCCATATTCACCACATTGAAATTACCCCCCCCCCACCCGACAGTTAATTATTCTAACTCTGAATTGTTCCTTGTCCATTTCCATAATCAACTTAAATATTATGATACAATGATCACAGTCCCCAAAATGTTCTCCGACTGACACTTGATCCACTCATTCCCAAGAACCAGGTCCAGCAATGTCTCCTTTCTCATTGGACACATACCGATGTCAACAATTCTCCTAATGTGGAGATGCCGGCGTTGGACTGGGGTGAGCACAGTATGAAGTCTTACAACACCAGGTTAAAGTCCATCAGGTTTGTTTCGAATCACTAGCTTCCGGAGCGCAGCTCCTTCTTCAGGCGAATGAAGAGGCATGTTCCAGAAACATATATATAGACAAAGTCAAATATGCAAGATGATACTTTGAATGCCAGTCTTTGTAGGTAATTAAGTCTTTACAGGTCCAGACGGAGCGGCTGGAGAGAGGGGTAACCCCAGGTTAAAGAGGTGTGAATTGTCTCAAGCCAGGACTGTTGGTAGGATTTAACAAGCCCAGGCCAGATGGTGGGTCGTGAATGTAATGTGACATGAATCTAAGGACCCGGTTGAGGCCATACTCATGCGTGCGGCACTTGGCTCTCAGTTTCTGCTCGGCGATTCTGTGTTGTCGCGCGTCCTGAAGGTCGTCTTGGAGAACGCTTACCCGAAGATCAGAGGCTGAATGCCCTTGACTGCTGAAGTGTTCCCCGACTGGAAGGGAACATTCCTGCCTGGCGACTGTTGCACAATATCCGTTCATCCGTTGTCACAGCGTCTGCATGGTCTCGCCAATGTACCACGCTTCGGGACATCCTTTCCTGTTCTCCTGGACCCACTCTCGGAACTCTTTCCACCTCTCTGCTCTTTACAGCGCCACTTTCCCAGTCTATATTCAGATAATTAAAGTCTGTTTAATTTATAAAACATCCCAGGTGCTTCACAGGAGGATTAGACATCAAAGTATTTCTGAAGTTTAACTACTCTCCAGTTTGTATATCTCTGTAATTTCCCTGCACATTTGTTCCTCTTTATCCTTCCCACTGATTGGTTTAGAATGTGCCCCGTCGTGTAAAGTTACATCGATTGTTTCTGACCTCAAACCAAATAGATTCTGTCCTTGACCCCTCGAGGACACCCTCTCCTTCACTGGAATATTATCCTTAATCAATACCCATCCCCTCCTCCTCTCTTCCCTGCTCCATCTTTCCTGAACATCCTGGGCGGGATTCTCCAAAGATGGGGCTGTGTCCCCAAGCCAGTGTAAAAACACTGGTGTTTCACTCTTCACTTTCCTTCAAAAAGTCCTGAGCAGTTCTCCTACCTGCAGGGGGCTGGCAGGGCCCCGGAGTGCTTCTCGAAGCTCTGGCTGCGGATACGGGGCGCCGCACTTCCGGTCGGGAGTCCGTGCATGCGCACGGCGGCCTGCGGCGGCCGCGTGGAGCAACATCCAAAATGTAGGCCCCCCTGAGATGGCGCACACCCGCGGATCCGAGCCACCCGATCCGCCCATGAGCCCCCCCCCCCGCCCCCGGTGCTTGATCCCCCGCCCCCCACCAAGGCAGCCGCGAACTGAGAACCATGCCGTCGGGAACTCGGACAGTTTTGTGCGGAGAATCACTGGGGGGGGGGGGGGGGGCCTCTGCCAATGGCCGCCCCGTGTAATTCGGGCGCGAGTGATTCTCCAGGGAATGGAGAACCGCGGGAGCAGCACCGGCCACGATCCCCGCGTAAAAATGCATTCTCCGCCCCCAAACGTGACGTCGGCGCGGGGCTGCGGGAAATCCAGCCCCATGTATCCAGGAATATTCAGTCGCTAGTCCTGCCCTTTTTCGAGCCTGGTCTCCGTTATCATCCCACCACCTTGGGCAGGAGCCTCTCTTTAGGAGGCCATGGGTGGTATTCTCCGTCAGCCAACACCGGAATCGGGAAACGCGATTGGGCGGAAAATCGGTTTTGACGCCGAAATCGCGGCCGGCGCCAGTTTCACTCCCAATCGCAATTCTCCGGCGTTCGACAGCGGCATCAATGCGTTCCACTCCGCACGTACAGTAAACAGCGTTGCCGTATCTTTAGCGGGCCTGACCCGGTATTCTCCGGGGCCGCCGCGATTCTCTGCCCCCGCCGGGGGGAATTCCCGACAGTGTGGTTCACTTGTGTTTTGGAAACTGACGTCATGGCTGCTGAGGGAGAGAGGGGGTAGGGACGGAAAATGTCCGACATCGCCACCGTTTGCTGATAATTGTGCCGCTGGTCGGGGCCTTCGGCCGGGGGGCAGTAATGGTGGGTGGCCAGGAGGTGAGCTGTGGGGTCGGGGTGGACGGGCACGGAGCACCATTGCCGGTAAGGCAGCCATGCACACCGCTGACTGCCCACTGATCCTCATGCCACAGGTCGTAGGGGCACCCCTGCCAGGTACCCTCTGGCCCCAGCTGACCCATCAATGTGGTGGGCACGCTCCAGCGTTTCCTGTGCCATCTTGTTGGCTGGGATGAGTGTGTGTGGGGAGTGGAACGCGAATATGACAGCCTCCCAAGTGCCAAAAAGCAAAGAACAGTACAGCACAGGGACAGACCCTTCGGCCCTCCAAGCCTGTACTGACCATGCTGCCATCGAACTTAAAATCTTCTACACTTCCTGGGTCCGTATCCCTCCATTCCCATCCTATTCATGTATTTTTCAAGATATTGCTTAAACGTCACTATCGTCCCTGCTTCCACCACCATCTCCGGCAGCGAGTTCCAGGCACCCACTACCCTCTGTGTAAAAAAACTTGCCTCGTACATCTCCTCTAAACCTTGCCCCTCGCACCTTAAACCTATTCCCCCCATTAATTGACTCTTCCACCCCGGGAAAAAGCTTCTGACTATCCACTCCGTCTATGTCCTCATAATTTCATAGCCTTCTATCAGGTCGCCCCTCATAGCTAATGCCCTCCATACCAGGCAACATCCTGGTAAATCTCTTCTGCACCCTCTCTAAAGCCTCCACATCCTTCTGGTAGTGTGGCGACCAGAATTGAACACTATACTCCAAGTGTGGCCTAACTAAGGTTCTATACAGCTGCAACATGACTTGCCAATTCTTATACTCAATGCCCCGGCCAATCAAGGCAAGCATGCCGTATGCCTTCTTGACTACCTTCTCCACCTGTGTTGCCCCTTTCAGTGGCCTGTGGACCTGTACACCTAGATCTCCCTGCCTATCAAAACTCTCTAGTGTTCTGCCATTTACAATATATTTCCCACCTGTATTAGACCTTCCAAACTACATTACCTCATATTTCCCTGGATTATAATAATAATCTTTATTAGTGTCACAAATAGGCTTACATTAACATTGCAATGAAGTTACTGTGAAAATCCCCCAGTCGCCACATTCCGGCGCCTGTTCGGGTACACAGAGGGAGAATTCAGAATGTCCAATTCACCTAACAGCACGTGTTTCGGGACTTGTGGG
The DNA here is from genome assembly GCF_047496885.1 of Scyliorhinus torazame. Taxonomy (NCBI): domain Eukaryota; kingdom Metazoa; phylum Chordata; class Chondrichthyes; order Carcharhiniformes; family Scyliorhinidae; genus Scyliorhinus; species Scyliorhinus torazame. Next base: position 6,518,626 of record NC_092713.1, read on the forward strand.
AGGAAACCGGAGCACCCGGAGGAAACCCACGCAGACACGGGGAGAACGTGCAGACTCCACACAGACAGTGACCCAAGCCGGGAATCAAACCCAGGTCCCAGGATGACCACTGTGTTACCGTGCTGCATTAACTCCATCTGCCATCTCTCCTTCCAAGTCTCCAAAAGATCTAAATCCTGCTGTATCCTCTGACAGTCCTCATCGCTATCCGCAATTCCACCAACCTTTGTGTCATCCGCAAATTTACCAATCAGACCAGTTACATTTTTCTCGAAATCATTTGTATACACTACAAACAACAAAGGTCCCAGCACTGATCCCTGCGGAACACCACTAGCCACAGCCCTGCAATCAGAAAAGCACCCTTCCACTGCTACTCTCTGTCTTCTGTGACCGAGCCAGTTCTGTATCCACCTTGCCAGCTCACCCCTGATCCCGGCTTAGAACATAGAACATAGAAAAATACAGCACAGAACAGGCCCTTCGGCCCACGATGTTGTGCCGAACCTTTGTCCTAGATTAATCATAGATTATCACAGAATTTACAGTGCAGAAGGAGGCCATTCGGCCCATCGAGTCTGCACTGGCTCTTGGAAAGAGCACCCTACCCAAGGTCAACACCTCCACCCTATCCCCATAACCCAGTAACCCCACCCAACACTAAGGGCAATTTTGGACACGAAGGGCAATTTATCATGGCCAATCCACCTAACCTGCACATCTTTGGACTGTGGGAAGAAACCGGAGCACCCGGAGGAAACCCACGCACGGGGAGGATGTGCAGACTCCACACAGACAGTGACCCAAGCCGGAATCGAACCTGGGACCCTGGAGCTGTGAAGCAATTGTGCTATCCACAATGCTACCGTGCTGCCCTTAAGAACAAATTAATCTACACAATATCATTCTACCGTAATCCGTGTCCCTATCCAATTGCTGCTTGAAGGTCCCTAATGTTTCCGACTCAACTACTTCCACAGGCAGTGCATTCCATGCCCCCACTACTCTCTGGGTAAAGAACCTACCTCTGATATCCCCCCTATATCTTCCACCATTCACCTTAAATTTATGTCCCCTTGTAATGGTTTATTCCACCCGGGGGAAGTCTCTGACTCTCTACTCTATCTATTCCCCTGATCATCTTATAAACCTCTATCAAGTCGCCCCTCATCCTTCTCTGTTCTAATGAGAAAAGGCCTAGCACCCTCAACCTTTCCTCGTAAGACCTATTCTCCATTCCAGGCAACATCCTGGTAAATCTCCTTTGCATCTTTTCCAAAGCTTCCACATCCTTCCTAAAATGAGGCGACCAGAACTGTACACAGTACTCCAAATGTGGCCTTACCAAGGTTTTGTACAGCTGCATCATCACCTCACGGCTCTTAAATTCAATCCCTCTGTTAATGAACGCTAGCACACCACAGGCCTTCTTCACAGCTCTATCCACTTGAGTGGCAACTTTCAAAGATTTATGAACATAGACCCCAAGATCTCTCTGCTCCTCCACATTGCCAAGAACCCTACCGTTAACCCTGTATTCCACATTCATATTTGTCCTTCCAAAATGGACAACCTCACACTTTTCAGGGTTAAACTCCATCTGCCACTTCTCAGCCCAGCTCTGCATCCTATCTATGTCTCTTTGCAGCCGACAACAGCCCTCCTCACTATCCACAACTCCACCAATCTTCGTATCGTCTGCAAATTTACTGACCCACCCTTCAACTCCCTCATCCAAGTCATCAATGAAAATCACAAACAGCAGAGGATCCAGAACTGATCCCTGCGGTACGCCACTGGTAACTGGGATCCAGGCTGAATATTTGCCATCCACCACCACTCTCTGACTTCTATCGGTTAGCCAGTTCGTCATCCAACTGGCCAAATCTCCCACTATCCCATGCCTCCTTACTTTCTGCATAAGCCTACCATGGGGAACCTTATCAAATGCCTTACTAAAATCCATGTACACTACATCCACTGCTTTACCTTCATCCACATGCTTGGTCACCTCCTCAAAGAATTCAATAAGACTTGTAAGGCAAGACCTACCCCTCACAAATCCGTGCTGACTATTCCTAATCAAGCAGTATCTTTCGAGATGCTCAGAAATCCTATCCCTCAGTACCCTTTCCATTACTTTGCCTACCACTGAAGTAAGACTAACTGGCCTGTAATTCCTAGGGTTATCCTTATTTCCTTTTTTGAACAGGGGCACGACATTCGCCACTCTCCAATCCCCTGGTGCCACCCTTGTTGACAGTGAGGACGAAAAGATTATTGCCAACGGCTCTGCAATTTCATCTCTTGCTTCCCATAGAATCCTTGGATATATCCCGTCAGGCCCAGGGGACTTGTCTATCCTCACGTTTTTCAAAATGCCCAACACATCTTCCTTCCTAACAAGTATTTCCTCGAGCTTACCAGTCTGTTTCACACTGTCCTCTCCAACAATATGGCCCCTCTCATTTGTAAATACAGAAGAAAAGTACTCGTTCAAGACCTCTCCTATCTCTTCAGACTCAATACACAATCTCCCGCTACTGTCCTTGATCAGACCTACCCTCGCTCTAGTCATTGTCATATTGCTCACATATGTGTAAAAGGCCTTGGGGTTTTCCTTGATCCTACCCGCCAAAGATTGTTCATGCCCTCTCTTAGCTCCCCTAATCCCTTTCTTCAGTTCCCTCCTGGCTATCTTGTATCCCTCCAGCACCCTGTCTGAACCTTGTGTCCTCAGCCTTACATAAGTCTCCTTCTTCCTCTTAACAAGACATTCAACCTCTCTTGTCAACCATGGTTCCCTCACTCGACCATCTCTTCCTTGCCTGACAGGGACATACATATCAAGGACACGTAGTACCTGTTCCTTGAACAAGTTCCACATTTCACTTGTGTCCTTCCCTGACAGCCTATGTTCCCAATTTATGCACTTCAATTCTTGTCTGACAACATTGTATTTACCCTTCCCCCAATTGTAAACCTGGCCCTGTTGCACGTACCTATCACTCTCCATTACTAAAGTGAAAGTCACAGAATTGTGGTCACTATCTCCAAAATGCTCCCCCACTAACAAATCTATCACTTGCCCTGGTTCATTACCAAGTACCAAATCCAATATGGCCTCCCCTCTGGTCGGACAATCTACATACTGTGTTAGAAAAGCTTCCTGGACACACTGCACAAACACAATCCCATCCAAACTATTTGATCTGAAGAGTATCCACTCAATGTTTGGGAAGTTGAAGTCACCCATGACTACTACCCTGTGACTTCTGCACCTTTCCAAAATCTGTTTCCCAATCTGTTCCTCCACATCTCTGCTACTATTGGGGGGCCTATAGAAAACTCCCAACAAGGTGACTGCTCCTTTCCTATTTCTGACTTCAACCCATACTACCTCAGTAGGCAGATACTCCTTGAACTGCCTTTCTGCAGCTGTTATACTGTCTCCAATTAACAATGCCACCCCCCACCTCTTTTACCACCCTCCCTAATCTTATTGAAACATCTATAACCAGGGACCTCCAACAACCATTTCTGCCCCTCTTCTATCCATGTTTCCGTGATGGCCACCATATCGTAGTCCCAAGTACCAATCCATGCCTTAAGTTCACCCACCTTATTCCTGATGCTTCTTGTGTTGAAGTATACACACTTCAACCCATCTCCGTGCCTGCAAGTACTCTCCTTTGTCAGTGTTCCCTTCCCCACTGCCTCACTACACGCTTTGGCATCCTGAATATCGGCTACCTTAGTTGCTGGACTACAAATCCGGTTCCCATTCCCCTGCCAAATTAGTTTAAACCCTCCTGAAGAGTACTAGAAAACCTCCCTCCCAGGATATTGGTGCCCCTCTGGTTCAGGTGCAACCCGTCCTGCTTGTACAGGTCCCACCTTCCCCAGAATGCGCTTCAATTATCCAAATACCTGAAGCCCTCCCTCCTACACCATTCCTGCAGCCACGTGTTCAGCTGCACTCTCTCCCTATTCCTAGCCTTGCTATCACGTGGCACCGGCAACAAACCAGAGATGACAACTCTGTCTGTCCTGGCTTTTAACTTCCAGCCTAACTCCCTAAACTTGTTTATTACCTCCACACCCCTTTTCCTACCTATGTCGTTGGTACCAATGTGCACCACGACTTCTGGCTGCTCCCCCTCCCCCTTAAAGATCCTGAAGACACGATCCGAGACATCCCTGGCACCCGGGAGGCAACATACCTTCCGGGAGTCTCGCTCGCGACCACAGAATCTCCTATCTATTCCCCTAACCATTGAATCTCCTATTACTATTGCTTTTCTATTCTCCCCCCTTCCCTTTTGAGCCCCAGAGCCAGACTCAGTGCCAGAGACCTGGCCGCTAGGGCCTCCCCCCGGTAGGTCATCCCCCCAACAGCATCCAAAACAGTATACTTGTTTTGAAGGGGAACGGCCACAAGGGATCCCCGCACTGTCTGCCTGTTTGTTTTCTTTCCCCTGACTGTAACCCAGCGACTCTTGTCCTGTACCTTGGGTGTGGTTACCTCCCTGTAACTCTTGTCTATAACCCCCTCTGCCTCCCGGATGATCCGAAGTTCATCCAGCTTCAGCTCCAGTTCCCTAACACGGTCTCTGAGGAGCTGGAGTTGGGTGCACTTCCCGCAGGTATAGTCAGCGGGGACACCGGTGGTCTCCCTCACCTTCTGTACCTGTCTGCCATGAGGGACCTTGTCAAAGGCCTTACTGAAGTCCATGTAAACAACATCCATTGCCCTCCCCTCATCAGTCATCTTCGTCACTTCCGCGAAAAACTCGATCAAGTTAGTGAGACACGACCTCCCCTTCACAAAACCATGTTGCTCTCGCTAATACTCCCACTTATTTCCAAGTCAGAGTAAATCCTCTCTCGAAGAATCCTCTCCAATAATTTCCCTACCACTGACATAAGGCTCACTGGCCTGTAATTACCTGGATTATCCTTGCTACCCTTATTAAACAAAGGAACAACATTAACTATTCTATGTCAATCCCGACTCCGGCGAATCCGACGCCATTTTCCATTGGAATTTGATTGTTTTCCGCATAATGCCGGTGCTAGCCCCTCAACGGCCGGGATCCAGATGCGTCGCCCGGTTTGCTGTGGTAGAACGCCACGAACCCTGCACGGCGTCAACACTTAGTGTCAGGAACGGAGAATCCGGCTACTAGCTACATGCCAGGTGGATGAAAACCTACGCAAGGAGTCAGAGAAAGAGGGAGCAAGGACAAAAACAAAAGGTAGAAAAGTGAATAAGCAAAGTGATAGGTGGAGAAAACAAGGATAAAATTCAAACAGGGCAGGAGAGAAAAATATTGGGAGCAAGACAAGCATTGTGAAAAAGACAAACTTAAAGGCTCTGTGCCTTAATGCATTTGCAATAAAGTGGCTGAACTAATCGCTCAGATAGCTTATAAATGGGTATGATATAATTGGGATTACGGAGACATGGCTGCAGGGTGACCAGGGATGGGAACTGAATGTCCCAGGGTTCTCGGTATTTAGGAAGGACAGGCATAAAGGAAAAGGTGGTGGCGTGACACTGCTGGTTAAAGAGGAAATTAACACAGTCGTGAGAAAGGATATTAGCTCTGACAATGTGGAGTCTGTATGGGGAGAGTTGAGAAATACCAAGGGACAAAAACATTAGTGGGTGTCATATAGACCCCCAAACTGCACTGGTGAGGTTGGGAATGGCATTAAACAAGAAATTAGAGATGCATGGAACAAGGGAGTATCGGTGATCATAATCTTCACATAGATTAGGCAAATCAAATTAGCCACAATGCCGTAGAGGAGGAATTCCTGGAGTGAATACGGGATGGTTTTCTTGACCAATATGTGGAGGAACCAACTAGAGATTAGGCCATCTTAGACTGGGTACTGTGTAATGAGAAGGGAATCATTGCCAATCTGGCTGTACGAGACCCCTTGGGGATGAGCGACCATAACATGGTGGAATTTTTTATCAAGGTGGAGAGTGAAGTAGTTGATTCGGAGACTAAGGTGCTGAATCTTAATAAAGGGAACTATGAAGATATGAGGCGTGAGTTGGCCTTGATAGATTGGGGAGAGTTACTTAAAGGGATGACAGTGGATAGACAATAGCAAACATTCAAGGAACGCATGGGGGAACTACAGCAACTGTTCATTCCTGTCTGGCACAAAAACAAAGGGGGTAAGAGGGCCAATCCATGGCTTACAAAGGAAATTAGAAATAGTATCCGATACAAGGAAGAAGCATACAGATTGGCCAAGAAAAATAATAGTTGTGAGGATTGGGAGCAGTTTAGAATTCAGCAAAGAAGGATGAAGGGATTGATTAAGAAGGGGAATGTACAGTACGAAAGGATGCTTGCAGGAAACATAAAGACTGACACGAAGAGTTTCTATGGATATGTGAAGAGAAAGAGATTGGTAAAGAGAAATGGAGGCCCCCTACGGACAGAACCAGGGAATGCATAATAAGGAACAAAGAAATGGCTGAGCAATTGAATACATACTTTGGTTCTGTCTTCACAAATGAGGACACAAATCAGATCCCAGAATTGTTGGAGAATGAAAGGTTTAGTGAGAGGGAAGAACTGAGGGAGATCAACATTAGTAGAGAAATGGTGCTGGGAAAACTGATGGGATTGAAGGCGGATAAATCCCCAGGGCCTGAGAATCTGCACCCCAGAGTGCTTAAGGAGGTGGCTCTGGAAGTAGTGGATGCATTGGTGGTCATCTTCCGGGATTCTATAGACTCTGGAACTGTCCCTGCAGATTGGAGGGTGGCTCACGTCACTCTGATATTCAAAAAGGGAGGTAGAGAGAAAGCAGGGAATTATAGACCAGTAAGCCTAACATCGGTAGTGGGGAAAATGCTTGAATCCATTATCAAGGACTTTATAGCGGAACATTTAGAAAGCAGTGGCAGGATCAGTCAGAGTCAGCATGGATTTATGAAGGGAAAATCATGCTTGACAAATCTGTTGGAATTCTTTGAAGAGGTAACCAGTACAGTCGACAAGGGGGAGCCAGTAGATGTGGTATATTTGGACTTTCAGAAGGCGTTTGACAAAGTCCCGCATAAGAGATTATTGTGCAAAATTAAAGCGCGTGGGATTGGGGGAAATGTATTGAGGTAGATAGAAAACTGGTTGGCAGAGAGGAAACAAAGAGTAGGGATTAATGGGTCCTTTTCAAATGGAAGGCAGTAACCAGTGGGGTACCACAGGGATCGGTGCTGGGACCCCAGCTATTCACAATATATATTAATGATTTGGATGAGGGAACAAAATGTAACATCTCAACGTTTGCAGGCTGATTCCAGGGATGGCGGGACTGTCATATGAGGAGAGATTGACTAGGTTGGGATTGTTCTCGCTGGGGTTCAGAAGAATGAGTGGGGGGATCTCATAGAGACTTATAAAATTCTAACAGGACTGGACAGGGTAGATGCAGGGAAGATGTTACCGATGATGGGTGTGTCCAGAACCAGGGGTCACAGTCTGAGGATTCGAAGAAAAAAGAACAAAGAAAATTACAGCACAGGAACAGGCCCTTCGGCCCTCCCAGCCTGCGCTGATCCTTTATCTAAACCTGTCGCCTATTTTCCACGGATCTACTTCCCTCTGCTCCCCGCCCGTTCACGTACCTGTCTGGATGCATCAGCAGCTCCACCCAACAGATTCTGTTGTGAGATCCTGTCCAATCAGGACACGGTCTATTTGAGTCTCTGGCCATCTCATGTTTCTCTTGCCAGCAGCTAGAAAATGGAAACAGCTCTGTTCCAGGATTTGGAGCCAAAAACACGTAAATGGAGGGTGCTTGACGTCAAGTGAATGTACAGGGTGCATGACCTGCTCTCTGCTGCCACTTCTGGCTGTAAAACTGCACACAGCTTCATTTATTTCCCGTACCAGCCTCCCCGAACAGGTGCCAGAATGTGGTGACTAGGGGCTTTTCACAGTAACTTCATTTGAAGCCTACTTGTGACAATAAGCGATTTTCATTTCATTTTCATTATTTTCATTTAAGAGGCGGCGGCAGCTGCCATTGGCTGCTTCTCCCGTAACTGGGACCACCGTGGGAATGCCGTGACCCTTCTGACACCAGCCTGTGATCCACCCGCGGGTCACAACCCACACTTTGACCAACCCTACCATTTTGAGCGGGCGGCCCGATAGCGAAGTCCTGCAGCTGGAGCACCCCCCCCCCCCCTCCGTGACCCCCGTAGTGCCATTCAGCCCCCCCACACCGGGATTTTCTGGGTCACCTCCTGTCCCCCCATGGACATGACCCAACCCACCCCTACCATCCCCTCCAGCACTCCCTAAGTAATGAGACCCCCCACATAGAGACCCAATAAATAAAGAGACTCCCACAGAGATCCTTCCAGAAGAGAGAATCCTGTTTGGAAGCAACCCACCCCAAAAAAACAAATCACTGCTTTAACACTCACCTGGGCAATACACCTGCTGGCTCAGAAAGAGGAAGCAGCACCTGTCAATTCCTGGAAAGAGAAAACCAGTCAGCTGGGTTTAAACCCCCTCAGATCTTTGATCTGCAAGCCATTCATTCATTTATCCTCGATATTGACTTTACTGGGCTGTGATTGACAGCTCCCCCCCCCCCCCCCCAGCTGTCTGCATTGTTCCATTCATCGCCCTTCAGGCTTGAGTAACTTTGTAGTGGTCAGCTGTGCAATTAACAGAAAGCACTTAACTCTGTTTGAAGTAGTCCAGGAGTTGTCAATCAAAGCTGGATTTATAAACATTGCCATTAGACCACCTAATCAACCATGAAGGGAGATGAATTTAGCAATGCTGTGTCGGTGTGGAAGCTGTCAATCACAGCCTAGTCAGTGCTGGGACCACAATCTTTCACAATATACTTTAACGATCTGGAAGAAGGTACTGAAGGCACTGTTGCTAAGTTTGCAGATGATACAAAGATCTGCAGAGAGACAGGTAGTATTGAGGAAGCAGGGGGGCTGCAGAAGGACTTGGACAGGCGAGGAGAGTGGGCAAAGAAGTGGCAGATGGAATACATTGTAGAAAAGTGTGGGGTTATGCACTTTGTTAGGAAGAATGGAGTCATAGACTATTTTCTAAATGGGAAAAGGCTTAATAAATCAGAAGCACAAGGGACTTGGGAGTCCTTGTTCACGATTCTCTTAAGGCTAACGTGCAGGTTCAGTCGGCAGTTAAGAAGGCAAATGCGATGTTCGCATTCATGTTGAGAAGGCTAGAATACAAGACCAGGGATGTACTTCTGAGGCTGTATAAGGCTCTGGTCAGACCCCATTTGGAATATTGTGAGCAGTTTTGGGCCCCATATCTAAGGAAGGATGTGCTGGCCTTGGAAAGGGTCCAGAGGAGGTTCACAAGAATTATCCCTGGAATGAAGAGCTTGTCGTATGAGGAACGTTTGAAGACTCTGGGTCTGTACTCGCTGGAGTTCAGAAAGATGAGGGGGGGTCTTATTGAAACTTACAGGATACTACGAGGCCTAGATAGAGTGGACGTGGAGAGGATGTTTCCACTTGTAGGGAAAACTAGAACCAGAGGACACCATCTCAGACTAAAGGGACGGTCCTTTAAAACTGAGATGAGGAGGAATTTCTTCAGCCAGAGGGTGGTGAATCTGTGGAACTCTTTGCCGCAGAAGGCTGTGGAGGCCAAATCACTAAGTGTCTTTAAGACAGAGATAGATAGGTTCTTGATCAATAAGGGGATCGGGGTTATGGGGAGAAGGCAGGAGAATGGGGATGAGAAAATATCAGCCATGAATGAATGGCGGAGCAGACTCGATGGGCCGAGTGGCCTAATTTTGCTCCTATGTCATGGTGTCTCTTAATTTAGGGGGTCTCTGGTGTGAGGGAATAATGGGGTGGGGGGGGGGGTGGACTGGAGGGGGTGGGCAGGTCTTGCATTTTGGGGCAGAGGGTGCCCCTCCGATAGACTTTAGGGGTGACTCCCTTAAAGAATTAACCCCTTGTGGCACCACAAGGTCCATCGGATACACGTTGGTCAGGACCTGCACCAACTCTGACTGACGTGATTCTCCGTCCCGAGGGCTGGGGAATGACGAGGGCCCACAGAGTAGGTGCCGGTCCGTTAGCAAAATGAGAATGGATCATTCGGCTGGCACGGCATGATCCTCGATCCCAACGCTAATGGGAGATCGGAGCATCGGAAACTAGCATCAATCCCGTTTTCTCCCTGATGCTGGATTCTCCGCCACATCGGGAACTGCGCTCCAGAGAATCCAGCCCCATATTGCCGAGGCTGTGTACCTGCAGCTCACTAACCTTAGTTACCACATTCGATGTGTTCACCAAGATGCCCCCATAAACTCAGGTTAAACTTGATTACATTCCCTCTTACTCTGACGAGACTGAATATCCACTGTTTTTCCTCTGGTGTTGTCTGGGTCTCCTGATTCTCGATCGTCCTTGCGTTTCCTCGCTAATGTTACCTCTGCTTCACACCCCCTGCCAAGTTAGATTAAACCCTCCCGACTGGGAAAACTATCCTAGTGAATGCTCGGGGGCAATTTCTGAGGGTCAACATCTGGAAGGTGCTCAATCATTGAACATCTGGAGCCAGGCTGTCAGCACTAACATCTGGAGTCAGGCTGTCAGCACTAACATCTGGAGTCAGGCTGTCAGGACTAACATCTGGAGTCAGGCTGTCAGGACTAACATCTGGAGTCAGGCTGTCAGGACTGACATCTGGAGTCAGGCTGTCAGGGCTAACATCTGGAGTCAGGCTTCCAGGACTAACATCTGGAGTCAGGCTGTCAGGACTAACATCTGGAGTCAGGCTGTCAGGACTAACATCTGGAGTTAGGCTGTCAGGACTAACATCTGGAATCAGGCTGTCAGCACTAACATCTGGAGTCAGGATGGCAGCTCTAACATCTGGAGTCAGGCTGTCAGGACTAACATCTGGAATCAGGCTGTCAGCACTAACATCTGGAGTCAGGCTGTCAGGACTAACATCTGGAGACAGGCTGTCAGGACTAACATCTGGAGTCAGGCTGTCAGGACTAACATCTGGAGTCAGGCTGTCAGGAGTGACATCTGGAGTCAGGCTGTCAGGATGAACATCTGGAGTTAGGCTGTCAGGTCTAACATCTGGAGTCAGGCTGTCAGGACTAACATCTGGAGTTAGGCTGTCAGGTCTAACATCTGGAGTTCGGTTGTCAGGTCTAACATCTGGAGTCAGGCTGTCAGGACTAACATCTGGAGTTAGGCTGTCAGGACTAACATCTGGAATCAGGCTGTCAGCACTAACATCTGGAGTCAGGCTGTCAGGACTAACATCTGGAGACAGGCTGTCAGGACTAACATCTGGAGTCAGGCTGTCAGGACTAACATCTGGAGTCAGGCTGTCAGGAGTGACATCTGGAGTCAGGCTGTCAGGACGAACATCTGGAGTTAGGCTGTCAGGTCTAACATCTGGAGTCAGGCTGTCAGGACTAACATCTGGAGTTAGGCTGTCAGGTCTAACATCTGGAGTTCGGTTGTCAGGTCTAACATCTGGAGTCAGGCTGTCAGGACTAACATCTGGAGTTAGGCTGTCAGGTCTAACATCTGGAGTTAGGCTGTCAGGTCTAACATCTGGAGTTAGGCTGTCAGGACTAACATCTGGAGTCACGCTTGCAACACTAACATATGGAGCGCCGCTCCCTCTCTGGGAGATTCCTGGAGGGTGAGAATTTCTCGCTGCTTCTATTGAGAGAGGCTGATGTGGGAACTCAGTAACTGGTGAAATGTACCAGTGATGGATTGTGATGCCTTCCCAGTCACTCAGCACAGTGGGCTGCTCTGTGTCGCTGCGATACATTCTCTGAATGAGTGTGTGCAAGGAGCAGACAACGTGACAGCTCCCCTGCCCCTGGTGACCGTCCTGTTAACGAGCTTTCAGAGCTCTGCTGACTGCTCACCATGTGCAAGTGTTTTCCTCTTCAGTGTTTAACCAATTGAGCAGCACAGAATGGGCACAATCTGCCCCTCACCCCTCGTCTCTGCCAATCTCCAATCTCCTCAGGGTTCACCGAATCAGAGAGACTCAGAACACAGGAGGAGGCCATTCAGCCCATCATCTCGGTGCTGCCTCTCTGAGTTATTCACTTAGTCCCCCCCCCCGGCCTTCCCCATATTCTGTATTGGCCCCCTCAGACGTGTGTTAAATGTTGAAAGTTATTATTGAATCTTTCAGGCAGCACCTTCCAGATCACAACAACTCGCTGTGTGAAAAACATCCTCCTCATCTCCCCCTCTGCCTCACAACAACTCGCTGTGTAAAAAACATCCTCCTCATCTCCCCCTCTGCCTCACAACAACTCGCTGTGTAAAAAACATTCTCCTCATCTCCCCCTCTGCCTCACAACAACTCGCTGTGTAAAAAACATCCTCCTCGTCTCCCCCTCTGCCTCACAACAACTCGCTGTGTAAAAAACATCCTCCTCATCTCCCCCTCTGCCTCACAACAACTCGCTGTGTAAAAAACATCCTCCTCATCTCCCCCTCTGCCTCACAACAACTCGCTGTGTAAAAAACATCCTCCTCATCCCCCCCTCTGCCTCACAACAACTCGCTGTGTAAAAAACATTCTCCTCATCTCCCCCTCTGCCTCACAACAACTCGCTGTGTAAAAAACATTCTCCTCATCTCCCCCTCTGCCTCACAACAACTCGCTGTGTAAAAAACATCCTCCTCATCTCCCCCTCTGCCTCACAACAACTCGCTGTGTAAAAAACATCCTCCTCATCTCCCCCTCTGCTTCTTTTCCCGATTCTCTTCAATCCGTGTCCCTCTGGTTACCCTTCCTCCTGTCACTGGCAATAATTTGTTCCTGTTTAATCTCTCAAAGCAGCTCATGATTTATGAATAATTCTAACTGAACGCTTCCTTCTTGTTCAATGTGTTTTGGGTCTGGAACAGCGAGGTCCCATTTGGCCACCGCACAATCTCCAGGGCTGGGAACCATTACCTCATTATTCCAGACTCAGCTTCTGGGAGACACACTCGAGCTTTTAGTGCCGGAGAATCTTCAAACGCTAATTAGAGAACAGGAGCATCAAAATGTTTACGCTGCCTTTCAATTGTCTCTGAGGAACTGTCTGCATTTTGCTTAGTTTAGTAAAATGTGCCCAGAACAGCCAATTTGCAAAATATAAAAGGTAAAATCTGCAGATTTTGAATCTTCATCTTTCCTGTCAGTTAAAGAGAGATTTGATTCTGTCAGCACAGCCTCACTGAACCCTCCTCACGTCCCAACACTTTCCACCTCACTAAACCACACTTAATGTTCCCTGACCCAGAGATTGTTCTGGGTTTGAAGCGCGCAGTGTAAAGTGCCCCCTGACATCAGTCCTGAACTTGCGTTCTTTCACTCTGATACAGATAGCTTTCAATTCACTCACTTTTAAACTGTAGAGTTCTATTGTAACCGAATTTAACTCAATGACAGTCGTGGCTCAGTGGGGAGCGATCTCGCGCTGAATCTGGATATTGTGGCTTCAAACCTGATCCAGAGAGTTTGAGCACAAGATCGAGGCTGAGACTCCCAGTGCGGTTCTGAGGGAGTGCTGCACTGTCAGAGGGTCAGTACTGAGGGAGTGCTGCACTGTCAGAGAGTCAGTGCTGAGGGAGTGCTGCACAGTCAGAGGGTCAGTACTGAGGGAGTGCTGCACTGTCAGAGGGTCAGTACTGAGGGAGTGCTGCACTGTCAGAGGGTCAGTACTGAGGGAGTGCTGCACAGTCAGAGGGTCAGTACTGAGGGAGTGCTGCACTGTCAGAGGGTCAGTACTGAGGGAGTGCTGCACTGTCAGAGGGTCAGTACTGAGGGAGTGCTGCACTGTCGAGGGTCAGTACTGAGGGAGTGCTGCACTGTCAGAAGGTCAGTTCTGAGGGAGTGCTGCACTGTCAGAGAGTCAGTACTGAGGGAGTGCATGCCCTGTCAGAGGGTCAGTACTGAGGGAGTGCTGCACTGTCAGAGAGTCAGTACTGAGGGAGTGCTGCACTGTCAGAGGGTCAGTACTGAGGGAGTGCTGCACTGTCAGAATGTCAGTACTGAGGGAGTGCTACACTGTCAGAGGGTCAGTACTGAGGGAGCGCTGCACTGTCAGAGGGTCAGTACTAAGGGAGTGCTGCACTGTCAGAGGGTCAGTACTCAGGGAGAGCTGCACTGTCACAGGGTCAGTGCTGAGGGAGTGCCGCACTGTCAGAGGGTCAGTACTGAGGGAGAGCTGCACTGTCAGAGGGTCAGTACAGAGGGAGTGCTGCATTGTCAGAGGGTCAGTACTGAGGGAGTGCTGCACTGTCAGAGGGTCAGTACTGAGGGAGTGCTGCACTGTCAGAGGGTCAGTACTGAGGGAGTGCTGCACTGTCAAAGGGTCAGTACTGAGAGAGTGCTGCATTGTCAGAGGGTCAGTACTGAGGGAGTGCTGCACTGTCAGAGGGTCAGTACTGAGGGAGTGCTGCACTGTCAGAGGGTCAGTACTGAGGGAGTGCCGCACTGTCAGAGAGTCAGTACTGAGGGAGTGCCGCACTGTCAGAGGGTCAGTACTGAGGGAGTGCCGCACTGTCAGAGGGTCAGTACTGAGGGAGTGCTGCACTGTCAGAGGGTCAGTACTGAGGGAGTGCTGCACAGTCAGAGGGTCAGTACTGAGGGAGTGCTGCACTGTCAGAGGGTCAGTACTGAGGGAGTGCTGCACTGTCAGAGGGTCAGTACTGAGGGAGTGCTGCACTGTCAGAGGGTCCGTACTGAGGGAGTGCTGCACTGTCAGAAGGTCAGTTCTGAGGGAGTGCTGCAATGTCAGAGAGTCAGTACTGAGGGAGTGCATGCCCTGTCAGAGGGTCAGTACTGAGGGAGTGCTGCACTGTCAGAGAGTCAGTACTGAGGGAGTGCTGCACTGTCAGAGGGTCAGTACTGAGGGAGTGCTGCACTGTCAGAGGGTCAGTAATCAGGGAGCACCGCACTGTCAGAGGGTCAGTAATGAGGGAGTGCCGCACTGTCAGAGGGTCAGTACTGAGGGAGTGCTGCACTGTCAGAGAGTCAGTACTGAGGGAGTGCTGCACTGTCAGAGGGTCAGTACTGAGGGAGTGCCGCACTGTCAGAGGGTCAGTAATCAGGGAGCACCGCACTGTCAGAGGGTCAGTAATGAGGGAGTGCCGCACTGTCAGAGGGTCAGTACTGAGGGAGTGCTGCACTGTCAGAGAGTCAGTACTGAGGGAGTGCTGCACTGTCAGAGGGTCAGTACTGAGGGAGTGCCGCACTGTCAGAGGGTCAGTACTGAGGGAGTGCTGCACTGTCAGAGGGTCAGTACTGAGGGAGTGCTGCACTGTCAGACGGTCAGTACTGAGGGAGTGCCGCACTGTCAGTGGGTCAGTACTGAGGGAGTGCTGCACTGTCAGAGGGTCAGTGCTGAGGGAGTTCCGCACTGTCAGAGGGTCAGTACTGAGGGAGTGCTGCACTGTCAGAGGGTCAGTAATCAGGGATAGCTGCATTGCACTGTAATGTTTCTATGGTCTGGCATCTAACAGATTCCTCAGTTTTTTTGAAACGAGCTTGCTGTTCTCTGTTCCCAGGTGTAAGTGTAACCTTCACGCTAACAACTGCATCTTGGAGAAAGGGACGCTGATTTGCCAGTGTGAGCACAACACGACTGGCCTGGACTGTGAGAGATGCAAGAAAGGTTTTCAAGGCCGTGCTTGGAGAGCAGGCTCCTACCTCCCAATTCCCAAAGGGACAGCCAATGTCTGTGAGTAACGAGCGTTCCTCTGACCCAGCCCAATGTCTGTGAGTAACGAGCGTTCCTCCGACCCAGCCCAATGTCTGT
Organism: Scyliorhinus torazame; assembly: GCF_047496885.1. Classification (NCBI taxonomy): domain Eukaryota; kingdom Metazoa; phylum Chordata; class Chondrichthyes; order Carcharhiniformes; family Scyliorhinidae; genus Scyliorhinus; species Scyliorhinus torazame. Next base: position 6,534,481 of record NC_092713.1, read on the forward strand.
GAGTAACGAGCGTTCCTCCGACCCAGCCCAATGTCATTTACTAAATGAATACTTTGCATCAGTATTCACCAAAGAGAAGGAATTGGTAGATGTTGAGTCTGGAGAAGGGGGTGTAGATAGCCTGGGTCACATTGTGATCCAAAAAGACGAGGTGTTGGGTGTCTTAAAAAATATTAAGGTAGATAAGTCCCCAGGGCCTGATGGGATCTACCCCAGAATACTGAAGGAGGCTGGAGAGGAAATTGCTGAGGCCTTGACAGAAATCTTTGGATCCTCGCTGTCTTCAGGGGATGTCCCGGAGGACTGGAGAATAGCCAATGTTGTTCCTCTGTTTAAGAAGGGTAGCAAGGATAATCCCGGGAACTACAGGCCGGTGAGCCTTACTTCAGTGGTAGGGAAATTACTGGAGAGAATTCTTCGAGACAGGATCTACTCCCATTTGGAAGCAAATGGACGTATTAGTGAGAGGCAGCACGGTTTTGTGAAGGGGAGGTCGTGTCTCACTAACTTGATAGAGTTTTTCGAGGAGGTCACTAAGATGATTGATGCAGGTAGGGCAGTAGATGTTGTCTATATGGACTTCAGTAAGGCCTTTGACAAGGTCCCTCATGGTAGACTAGTACAAAAGGTGAAGTCACACGGGATCAGGGGTGAACTGGCAAGGTGGATACAGAACTGGCTAGGCCATAGAAGGCAGAGGGTAGCAATGGAGGGATGCTTTTCTAATTGGAGGGCTGTGACCAGTGGTGTTCCACAGGGATCAGTGCTGGGACCGTTGCTCTTTGTAGTATACATAAATGATTTGGAGGAAAATGTAACTGGTCTGATTAGTAAGTTTGCAGACGACACAAAGGTTGGTGGAATTGCGGATAGCGATGAGGACTGTCTGAGGATACAGCAGGATTTAGATTGTCTGGAGACTTGGGCGGAGAGATGGCAGATGGAGTTTAATCCGGACAAATGTGAGGTAATGCATTTTGGAAGGGCTAATGCAGGTAGGGAATATACAGTGAATGGGAGAACCCTCAAGAGTATTGAAAGTCAAAGAGATCTAGGAGTACAGGTCCACAGGTCATTGAAAGGGGCAACACAGGTGGAGAAGGTAGTCAAGAAGGCATACGGCATGCTTGCCTTCATTGGCCGGGGCATTGAGTATAAGAATTGGCAAGTCATGTTGCAGCTGTATAGAACCTTAGTTAGGCCACACTTGGAGTATAGTGTTCAATTCTGGTCGCCACACTACCAGAAGGATGTGGAGGCTTTAGAGAGGGTGCAGAAGAGATTTACCAGAATGTTGCCTGGTATGGAGGGCATAAGCTATAAGGAGCGATTGAATAAACTCGGTTTGTTCTCACTGGAACGAAGGAGGTTGAGGGGCGACCTGATAGAGGTATACAAAATTATGAGGGGCATAGACAGAGTGGATAGTCAGAGGCTTTTCCCCAGGGTAGAGGGGTCAATTACTAGGGGGCATAGGTTTAAGGTGAGAGGGGCAAGGTTTAGAGTAGATGTACGAGGCAAGTTTTTTACGCAGAGGGTAGTGGGTGCCTGGAACTCACTACCGGAGGAGGTAGTGGAAGCAGGGACGATAGGGACATTTAAGGGGCATCTTGACAAATATATGAATAGGATGGGAATAGAAGGATACGGACCCAGGAAGTGTAGAAGATTGTAGTTTAGTCGGGCAGCATGGTCGGCACGGGCTTGGAGGGCCGAAGGGCCTGTTCCTGTGCTGTACATTTCTTTGTTCTTTGTTGTTGTCTCTGAGTAACGAGCATTCCTCTAACTCAGCCCAATGTCTGTGAGTAACGAGCGTTCCTCTAACTCAGCCCAATGTCTGTGAGTAACGAACGTTCCTCCGACCCAGCGCAATGTCTGTGAGTAACGAGCATTCCTCTAACTCAGCCCAATGTCTGTGAGTAACAAGCGTTCCTCTAACTCAGGCCAATGTCTGTGAGTAACGAGCGTTCCTCCGACCCAGCCCAATGCCTGTGAGTAACGAGCGTTCCTCTAACTCAGGCTAATGTCTGTGAGTAACGAGCGTTCCTCCGACCCAGCCCAATGCCTGTGAGGAACGAGCGTTCCTCCGACCCAGCCCAATGTCTGTGAGTAACGAGCGTTCCTCTAACTCAGCCCAATGTCTGTGAGTAACGAGCGTTCCTCCGACCCAGCCCAATGTCTGTGAGTAACGAGTGTTCCTCCGACCCAGCCCAATGTCTGTGAGTGACGAGCGTTCCTCCGACCCAGCCCAATGTCTGTGAGTAACGAGCGTTCCTCTAACTCAGCCCAATGCCTGTGAGTGACGAGCGTTCCTCCGACCCAGCCCAATGTCTGTGAGTAACGAGCGTTCCTCTAACTCAGACCAATGTCTGTGAGTGACGAGGGTTCCTCCGACCCAGCCCAATGTCTGTGAGTAACGGGCGTTCCTCCGACCCAGCCCAATGTCTGTGAGTAACGGGCGTTCCTCCGACCCAGCCCAATGTCTGTGAGTAACGGGCGTTCCTCTAACTCAGCCCAATGTCTGTGAGTAACGAGCGTTCCTCTAACTCAGCCCAATGTCTGTGAGTAACGAGCGTTCCTCCGACCCAGCCCAATGTCTGTGAGTAACGAGCGTTCCTCCGACCCAGCCCAATATCTGTGAGTAACGAGCGTTCCTCTAACTCAGCCCAATATCTGTGAGTAACGAGCGTTCCTCTAACTCAGCCCAATGTCTGTGAGTAACGAGCGTTCCTCCAACTCAGCCCAATGTCTGTGAGTAACGAGCGTTCCTCCGACCCAGCCCAATGTCTGTGAGTAACGAGCGTTCCTCCGACCCAGCCCAATGTCTGTGAGTAACGAGCGTTCCTCCAACTCAGCCCAATGTCTGTGAGTAACGAGCGTTCCTCTGACCCAGCCCAATGTCTGTGAGGAACGAGCGTTCCTCCGACCCAGCCCAATGTCTGTGAGTAACGAGCGTTCCTCCGACCCAGCCCAATGTCTGTGAGTAACGAACGTTCCTCCGACCCAGCCCAATGTCTGTGAGTAACGAGCGTTCCTCCGACCCAGCCCAATGTCTGTGAGTAACGAGCGTTCCTCTGACCCAGCCCAATGTCTGTGAGTAACGAGCGCTCCTCACACCCAGCCCAATGTCTGTGAGTAACGAGCGTTCCTCCGACGCAGCCCAATGTCTGAGTAACGAGCGTTCCTCTAACTCCGCCCAACGTCTGTGAGTAACGAACGTTCCTCCGACCCAGCCCAATGTCTGTGAGTAACGAACGTTCCTCCGACCCAGCCCAATGTATGTGAGTAACGAGCGTTCCTCTAACTCAGCCCAATGTCTGTGAGCAACGAACGTTCCTCTAACTCCGCCCAACGTCTGTGAGTAACGCGCGTTCCTCCGACCCAGCCCAATGTCTGTGAGTAACGAGCGTTCCTCCGACCCAGCCCAATGTCTGTGAGTAACGAGCGTTCCTCCGACCCAGCCCAATGTCTGTGACTAACGAGCGTTCCTCCGACCCAGCCCAATGTCTGTGAGTAACGAGCGTTCCTCCGACCCAGCCCAATGTCTGTGAGTAACGAGCGTTCCTCTAACTCAGCCCAATATCTGTGAGTAACGAGCGTTCCTTTAACTGAGCCCAATGTCTGCGAGTAAAGAGCGTTCCTCCGACCAAGCCCAATGTCTGTGAGTAACGAACATTCCTCCGACCCAGCCCAATGTCTGTCAGTAACGAGCGTTCCTCTAACTCAGCCCTATGTCTGTGTTTATCGAGCGTTCCCCCGACCCAGCCCAATGTCTGTGAGTAACGAGCGTTCCTCCGACCCAGCCCAATGTCTGTGAGTAACGAGTGTTCCTCCGACCCAGCCCAATGTCTGTGAGTGACGAGCGTTCCTCCGACCCAGCCCAATGTCTGTGAGTAACGAGCGTTCCTCTAACTCAGCCCAATGTCTGTGAGTAACGGGCGTTCCTCCGACCCAGCCCAATGTCTGTGAGTAACGGGCGTTCCTCCGACCCAGCCCAATGTCTGTGAGTAACGGGCGTTCCTCTAACTCAGCCCACTGTCTGTGAGTAACGAGCGTTCCTCCAACTCAGCCCAATGTCTGTGAGTAACGGGCGTTCCTCCGACCCAGCCCAATGTCTGTGAGTAACGGGCGTTCCTCCGACCCAGCCCAATGTCTGTGAGTAACGGGCATTCCTCTAACTCAGCCCACTGTCTGTGAGTAACGAGCGTTCCTCCGACCCAGCCCAATGTCTGTGAGTAACGAACGTTCCTCCGACCCAGCCCAATGTCTGTGAGTAACGAGCGTTCCTCCAACCCAGCCCAATGTCTGTGAGTAACGAGTGTTCCTCCGACTCAGCCCAATGTCTGTGAGTAACGAGCGTTCCTCCGACCCAGCCCAATGTCTGTGAGTAACGAGTGTTCCTCCGACTCAGCCCAATGTCTGTGAGTAACGAGCGTTCCTCCGACCCAGCCCAATGTCTGTGAGTAACAAGCGTTCCTCCGACCCAGCCCAATGTCTGTGAGTAACAAGCGTTCCTCTAACTCAGCCCAATGTCTGTGAGTAACGAGCGTTCCTCCGACCCAGCCCAATGTCTGTGAGTAACGAGCGTTCCTCCGACCCAGCCCAATGTCTGTGAGTAACGAACGTTCCTCCGACCCAGCCCAATGTCTGTGAGTAACGAATGTTCCTCTAACTCAGCCCAATATCTGTGAGTAACGAGCGTTCCTCCGACCCAGCCCAATGTCTGTGAGTAACGAGCGTTCCTCCGACTCAGCCCAATGTCTGTGAGTAACGAGTGTTCCTCCGACCCAGCCCAATGTCTGTGAGTAACGAGCGTTCCTCTAACTCAGCCCAATATCTGTGAGTAACGAGCGTTCCTTTAACTGAGCCCAATGTCTGCGAGTAACGAGCGTTCCTCCGACGAAGCCCAATCTCTGTGAGTAACGAACATTCCTCCGACCCAGCCCAATGTCTATGAGTAAAGAGCGTTCCTCCGACCCAGCCCAATGTCTGTGAGTAACGAGCGTTCCTCCGACGCAGCCCAATGTCTGTGAGTAACGAGCGTTCCTCCGACCCAGCCCAATGTCTGTGAGTAACGAACGTTCCTCCGACGCAGCCCAATGTCTGTGAGTAACGAGCGTTCCTCCGACCCAGCCCAATGTCTGTGAGTAACGAGCGTTCCTCCGACCCAGCCCAATGTCTGTGAGTAACTAGCATTCCTCCGACCCAGCCCAATGTCTGTGAGTAACGAGCGTTCCTCCGACCCAGCCCAATGTCTGTGGGTAACGAGCGTTCCTCCGACCCAGCCAAATGTCTGTGAGTAACGAACGTTCCTCTAACTCAGCCCAATGTCTGTGAGTAACGAGCGTTCCTCCGACCCAGCCCAATGTCTGTGGGTAACGAGCGTTCCTCCGACCCAGCCCAATGTCTGTGAGTAACGAACGTTCCTCCGACCCAGCCCAATGTCTGTGAGTAACGAGTGTTCCTCCGACCCAGCTCAATGTCTGTGAGTGGCGAGCATTCCTCCGACCAAGCCCAATGTCTGTGAGTAACGAACGTTCCTCTAACTCAGCCCAATGTCTGTGAGTAACGAGCGTTCCTCCGACCCAGCCCAATGTCTGTGAGTAACGAACGTTCCTCCGACCCAGCCCAATGTCTGTGAGTAACGAGTGTTCCTCCGACCAAGCCCAATGTCTGTGAGTAACGAACGTTCCTCCGACCGAGCCCAATGTCTGTGAGTAACGAGCGTTCCTCCGACCCAACCCAATGTCTGTGAGTAACGAGCGTTCCTCCGACCCAGCCCAATGTCTGTGAGTAACAAGCGTTCCTCTAACTCAGCCCAATGTCTGTGAGTAACGAGCGTTCCTCCGACCCAACCCAATGTATGTGAGTAACGAGCGTTCCTCCGACCCAGCCCAATGTCTGTGAGTAACAAGCGTTCCTCTAACTCAGCCCAATGTCTGTGAGTAACGAGCGTTCCTCCGACCCAGCCCAATGTCTGTGAGTAACGAGCGTTCCTCCGACCCAGCCCAATGTCTGTGAGTAACAAGCGTTCCTCTAACTCAGCCCAATGTCTGTGAGTAACGAGTTTTCCTCCGACTCAGCCCAATGTCTGTGAGTAACGAGCGTTACTCTAACTCAGCCCAATGTCTGTGAGTAACGAGCGTTCCTCCGACCCAGCACAATGTCTGTGAGTAACAAGCGTTCCTCTAACTCAGCCCAATGTCTGTGAGTAACGAGCGTTCCTCCGACCCAGCCCAATGTCTGTGAGTAACGAGTGTTCCTCCGACCCAGCCCAATGTCTGTGAGTGACGAGCGTTCCTCTAACTCAGCCCAATGTCTGTGAGTAATGAGCGTTCCTCCGACCCAGCCCAATGACTGTGAGTAACAAGCGTTCCTCTAACTCAGCCCAATGTCTGTGAGTAACGAGCGTTCCTCCGACCCAGACCAATGTCTGTGAGTAACGAGCGTTCCTCCGACCGAGCCCAATGTCTGTGAGTAACGAACGTTCCTCTGACCCAGCCCAATGTATGTGAGTAACGAGCGTTCCTCCGACCCAGCGCAATGACTGTGAGTAACGAACGTTCCTCTAACTCAGCCCAATATCTGTGAGTAACGAGCGTTCCTCCGACCCAGCCCAATGTCTGTGAGTGACGAGCGTTCCTCTAACTCAGCCCAATGTCTGTGAGTAACGAGCGTTCCTCCGACCCAGCCCAATGACTGTGAGTAACAAGCGTTCCTCTAACTCAGCCCAATGTCTGTGAGTAACGAGCGTTCCTCCGACCCAGCCCAATGTCTGTGAGTAACGAACGTTCCTCCGACCCAGCCCAATGTCTGTGAGTGACGAGCGTTCCTCTAACTCAGCCCAATGTCTGTGAGTAACGAGTGTTCCTCCGACTCAGCCCAATGTCTCTGAGTAACGAGCATTCCTCTAACTCAGCCCAATGTCTGTGAGTAACGAACGTTCCTCCGACCCAGCGCAATGTCTGTGAGTAACGAGCATTCCTCTAACTCAGCCCAATGTCTGTGAGTAACAAGCGTTCCTCTAACTCAGCCCAATGTCTGTGAGTAACGAGCGTTCCTCCGACCCAGCCCAATGCCTGTGAGTAACGAGCGTTCCTCTAACTCAGGCTAATGTCTGTGAGTAACGAGCGTTCCTCCGACCCAGCCCAATGCCTGTGAGGAACGAGCGTTCCTCCGACCCAGCCCAATGTCTGTGAGTAACGAGCGTTCCTCTAACTCAGCCCAATGTCTGTGAGTAACGAGCGTTCCTCCGACCCAGCCCAATGTCTGTGAGTAACGAACGTTCCTCCGACCCAGCCTAATGTCTGTGAGTAACGAGTGTTCCTCCGACCCAGCCCAATGTCTGTGAGTGACGAGCGTTCCTCCGACCCAGCCCAATGTCTGTGAGTAACGAGCGTTCCTCTAACTCAGCCCAATGTCTGTGAGTGACGAGGGTTCCTCCGAACCAGCCCAATGTCTGTGAGGAACGGGCGTTCCTCCGACCCAGCCCAATGTCTGTGAGTAACGGGCGTTCCTCCGACCCAGCCCAATGTCTGTGAGTAACGGGCGTTCCTCTAACTCAGCCCAATGTCTGTGAGTAACGAGCGTTCCTCCGACCCAGCCCAATGTCTGTGAGTAACAAGCGTTCCTCTAACTCAGCCCAATGTCTGTGAGTAACGAGCGTTCCTCCGACCCAGCCCAATGTCTGTGAGTAACGAGCGTTCCTCCGACCCAGCCCAATGTCTGTGAGTAACGAACGTTCCTCCGACCCAGCCCAATGTCTGTGAGTAACGAATGTTCCTCTAACTCAGCCCAATATCTGTGAGTAACGAGCGTTCCTCCGACCCAGCCCAATGTCTGTGAGTAACGAGCGTTCCTCCGACTCAGCCCAATGTCTGTGAGTAACGAGTGTTCCTCCGACCCAGCCCAATGTCTGTGAGTAACGAGCGTTCCTCTAACTGAGCCCAATATCTGTGAGTAACGAGCGTTCCTTTAACTGAGCCCAATGTCTGCGAGTAACGAGCGTTCCTCCGACCCAGCCCAATGTCTGTGAGTAATGAGCGTTCCTCCGACCCAGCCCAATGTCTGTGAGTAACGAACGTTCCTCCGACCCAGCCCAATGTCTGTGAGTAACGAATGTTCCTCTAACTCAGCCCAATGTCTGTGAGTAACGAGCGTTCCTCTAACTCAGCCCAATATCTGTGAGTAACGAGCGTTCCTTTATCTGAGCCCAATGTCTGCGAGTAACGAGCGTTCCTCCGACGAAGCCCAATGTCTGTGAGTAACGAGCGTTCCTCCGACCCAGCCCAATGTCTGTGAGTAACGAGCGTTCCTCCGACCCAGCCCAATGTCTGTGAGTAACGAGCGTTCCTCCGACCCAGCCCAATGTCTGTGAGTTACGAGCGTTCCTCTAACTCAGCCCAATGTCTGTAAGTAACGAGCGTTCCTCCGACCCAGCCCAATGTCTGTGAGTAACGAGCGTTCCTCTAACTCAGCCCAATGTCTGTGAGTAACGAGCGTTCCTCCGACGCAGCCCAATGTCTGTGAGTAACGAGCGTTCCTCCGACCCAGCCCAATGTCTGTGAGTAACGAACGTTCCTCCGACGCAGCCCAATGTCTGTGAGTAACGAGCGTTCCTCCGACCCAGCCCAATGTCTGTGAGTAACGAGCGTTCCTCCGACCCAGCCCAATGTCTGTGAGTAACTAGCATTCCTCCGACCCAGCCCAATGTCTGTGAGTAACGAGCGTTCCTCCGACCCAGCCCAATGTCTGTGGGTAACGAGCGTTCCTCCGACCCAGCCAAATGTCTGTGAGTAACAAACGTTCCTCTAACTCAGCCCAATGTCTGTGAGTAACGAGCGTTCCTCCGACCCAGCCCAATGTCTGTGAGTAACGAACGTTCCTCCGACCCAGCCCAATGTCTGTGAGTAACGAGTGTTCCTCCGACCCAGCTCAATGTCTGTGAGTGGCGAGCATTCCTCCGACCAAGCCCAATGTCTGTGAGTAACGAACGTTCCTCTAACTCAGCCCAATGTCTGTGAGTAACGAGCGTTCCTCCGACCCAGCCCAATGTCTGTGAGTAACGAACGTTCCTCCGACCGAGCCCAATGTCTGTGAGTAACGAGCGTTCCTCCGACCCAACCCAATGTCTGTGAGTAACGAGCGTTCCTCCGACCCAGCCCAATGTCTGTGAGTAACAAGCGTTCCTCTAACTCAGCCCAATGTCTCTGAGTAACGAGCGTTCCTCCGACCCAACCCAATGTATGTGAGTAACGAGCGTTCCTCCGACCCAGCCCAATGTCTGTGAGTAACAAGCGTTCCTCTAACTCAGCCCAATGTCTGTGAGTAACGAGCGTTCCTCCGACCCAGCCCAATGTCTGTGAGTAACGAGCGTTCCTCCGACCCAGCCCAATGTCTGTGAGTAACAAGCGTTCCTCTAACTCAGCCCAATGTCTGTGAGTAACGAGTTTTCCTCCGACTCAGCCCAATGTCTGTGAGTAACGAGCGTTACTCTAACTCAGCCCAATGTCTGTGAGTAACGAGCGTTCCTCCGACCCAGCACAATGTCTGTGAGTAACAAGCGTTCCTCTAACTCAGCCCAATGTCTGTGAGTAACGAGCGTTCCTCCGACCCAGCCCAATGTCTGTGAGTAACGAGTGTTCCTCCGACCCAGCCCAATGTCTGTGAGTGACGAGCGTTCCTCTAACTCAGCCCAATGTCTGTGAGTAATGAGCGTTCCTCCGACCCAGCCCAATGACTGTGAGTAACAAGCGTTCCTCTAACTCAGCCCAATGTCTGTGAGTAACGAGCGTTCCTCCGACCCAGACCAATGTCTGTGAGTAACGAGCGTTCCTCCGACCGAGCCCAATGTCTGTGAGTAACGAACGTTCCTCTGACCCAGCCCAATGTATGTGAGTAACGAGCGTTCCTCCGACCCAGCGCAATGTCTGTGAGTAACGAACGTTCCTCTAACTCAGCCCAATATCTGTGAGTAACGAGCGTTCCTCCGACCCAGCCCAATGTCTGTGAGTGACGAGCGTTCCTCTAACTCAGCCCAATGTCTGTGAGTAACGAGCGTTCCTCCGACCCAGCCCAATGACTGTGAGTAACAAGCGTTCCTCTAACTCAGCCCAATGTCTGTGAGTAACGAGCGTTCCTCCGACCCAGCCCAATGTCTGTGAGTAACGAACGTTCCTCCGACCCAGCCCAATGTCTGTGAGTGACGAGCGTTCCTCTAACTCAGCCCAATGTCTGTGAGTAACGAGTGTTCCTCCGACTCAGCCCAATGTCTCTGAGTAACGAGCATTCCTCTAACTCAGCCCAATGTCTGTGAGTAACGAACGTTCCTCCGACCCAGCGCAATGTCTGTGAGTAACGAGCATTCCTCTAACTCAGCCCAATGTCTGTGAGTAACAAGCGTTCCTCTAACTCAGGCCAATGTCTGTGAGTAACGAGCGTTCCTCCGACCCAGCCCAATGCCTGTGAGTAACGAGCGTTCCTCTAACTCAGGCTAATGTCTGTGAGTAACGAGCGTTCCTCCGACCCAGCCCAATGCCTGTGAGGAACGAGCGTTCCTCCGACCCAGCCCAATGTCTGTGAGTAACGAGCGTTCCTCTAACTCAGCCCAATGTCTGTGAGTAACGAGCGTTCCTCCGACCCAGCCCAATGTCTGTGAGTAACGAACGTTCCTCCGACCCAGCCTAATGTCTGTGAGTAACGAGTCTTCCTCCGACCCAGCCCAATGTCTGTGAGTGACGAGCGTTCCTCCGACCCAGCCCAATGTCTGTGAGTAACGAGCGTTCCTCTAACTCAGCCCAATGTCTGTGAGTGACGAGGGTTCCTCCGACCCAGCCCAATGTCTGTGAGGAACGGGCGTTCCTCCGACCCAGCCCAATGTCTGTGAGTAACGGGCGTTCCTCCGACCCAGCCCAATGTCTGTGAGTAACGGGCGTTCCTCTAACTCAGCCCAATGTCTGTGAGTAACGAGCGTTCCTCCGACCCAGCCCAATGTCTGTGAGTAACAAGCGTTCCTCTAACTCAGCCCAATGTCTGTGAGTAACGAGCGTTCCTCCGACCCAGCCCAATGTCTGTGAGTAACGAGCGTTCCTCCGACCCAGCCCAATGTCTGTGAGTAACGAACGTTCCTCCGACCCAGCCCAATGTCTGTGAGTAACGAATGTTCCTCTAACTCAGCCCAATATCTGTGAGTAACGAGCGTTCCTCCGACCCAGCCCAATGTCTGTGAGTAACGAGCGTTCCTCCGACTCAGCCCAATGTCTGTGAGTAACGAGTGTTCCTCCGACCCAGCCCAATGTCTGTGAGTAACGAGCGTTCCTCTAACTGAGCCCAATATCTGTGAGTAACGAGCGTTCCTTTAACTGAGCCCAATGTCTGCGAGTAACGAGCGTTCCTCCGACCCAGCCCAATGTCTGTGAGTAATGAGCGTTCCTCCGACCCAGCCCAATGTCTGTGAGTAACGAACGTTCCTCCGACCCAGCCCAATGTCTGTGAGTAACGAATGTTCCTCTAACTCAGCCCAATGTCTGTGAGTAACGAGCGTTCCTCTAACTCAGCCCAATATCTGTGAGTAACGAGCGTTCCTTTATCTGAGCCCAATGTCTGCGAGTAACGAGCGTTCCTCCGACGAAGCCCAATGTCTGTGAGTAACGAGCGTTCCTCCGACCCAGCCCAATGTCTGTGAGTAACGAGCGTTCCTCCGACCCAGCCCAATGTCTGTGAGTAACGAGCGTTCCTCCGACCCAGCCCAATGTCTGTGAGTTACGAGCGTTCCTCTAACTCAGCCCAATGTCTGTGAGTAACGAGCGTTCCTCCGACCCAGCCCAATGTCTGTGAGTAACGAGCGTTCCTCTAACTCAGCCCAATGTCTGTGAGTAACGAGCGTTCCTCCGACGCAGCCCAATGTCTGTGAGTAACGAGCGTTCCTCCGACCCAGCCCAATGTCTGTGAGTAACGAACGTTCCTCCGACGCAGCCCAATGTCTGTGAGTAACGAGCGTTCCTCCGACCCAGCCCAATGACTGTGAGTAACAAGCGTTCCTCTAACTCAGCCCAATGTCTGTGAGTAACGAGCGTTCCTCCGACCCAGACCAATGTCTGTGAGTAACGAGCGTTCCTCCGACCGAGCCCAATGTCTGTGAGTAACGAACGTTCCTCTGACCCAGCCCAATGTATGTGAGTAACGAGCGTTCCTCCGACCCAGCGCAATGACTGTGAGTAACGAACGTTCCTCTAACTCAGCCCAATATCTGTGAGTAACGAGCGTTCCTCCGACCCAGCCCAATGTCTGTGAGTGACGAGCGTTCCTCTAACTCAGCCCAATGTCTGTGAGTAACGAGCGTTCCTCCGACCCAGCCCAATGACTGTGAGTAACAAGCGTTCCTCTAACTCAGCCCAATGTCTGTGAGTAACGAGCGTTCCTCCGACCCAGCCCAATGTCTGTGAGTAACGAACGTTCCTCCGACCCAGCCCAATGTCTGTGAGTGACGAGCGTTCCTCTAACTCAGCCCAATGTCTGTGAGTAACGAGTGTTCCTCCGACTCAGCCCAATGTCTCTGAGTAACGAGCATTCCTCTAACTCAGCCCAATGTCTGTGAGTAACGAACGTTCCTCCGACCCAGCGCAATGTCTGTGAGTAACGAGCATTCCTCTAACTCAGCCCAATGTCTGTGAGTAACAAGCGTTCCTCTAACTCAGGCCAATGTCTGTGAGTAACGAGCGTTCCTCCGACCCAGCCCAATGCCTGTGAGTAACGAGCGTTCCTCTAACTCAGGCTAATGTCTGTGAGTAACGAGCGTTCCTCCGACCCAGCCCAATGCCTGTGAGGAACGAGCGTTCCTCCGACCCAGCCCAATGTCTGTGAGTAACGAGCGTTCCTCTAACTCAGCCCAATGTCTGTGAGTAACGAGCGTTCCTCCGACCCAGCCCAATGTCTGTGAGTAACGAACGTTCCTCCGACCCAGCCTAATGTCTGTGAGTAACGAGTGTTCCTCCGACCCAGCCCAATGTCTGTGAGTGACGAGCGTTCCTCCGACCCAGCCCAATGTCTGTGAGTAACGAGCGTTCCTCTAACTCAGCCCAATGTCTGTGAGTGACGAGGGTTCCTCCGAACCAGCCCAATGTCTGTGAGGAACGGGCGTTCCTCCGACCCAGCCCAATGTCTGTGAGTAACGGGCGTTCCTCCGACCCAGCCCAATGTCTGTGAGTAACGGGCGTTCCTCTAACTCAGCCCAATGTCTGTGAGTAACGAGCGTTCCTCCGACCCAGCCCAATGTCTGTGAGTAACAAGCGTTCCTCTAACTCAGCCCAATGTCTGTGAGTAACGAGCGTTCCTCCGACCCAGCCCAATGTCTGTGAGTAACGAGCGTTCCTCCGACCCAGCCCAATGTCTGTGAGTAACGAACGTTCCTCCGACCCAGCCCAATGTCTGTGAGTAACGAATGTTCCTCTAACTCAGCCCAATATCTGTGAGTAACGAGCGTTCCTCCGACCCAGCCCAATGTCTGTGAGTAACGAGCGTTCCTCCGACTCAGCCCAATGTCTGTGAGTAACGAGTGTTCCTCCGACCCAGCCCAATGTCTGTGAGTAACGAGCGTTCCTCTAACTGAGCCCAATATCTGTGAGTAACGAGCGTTCCTTTAACTGAGCCCAATGTCTGCGAGTAACGAGCGTTCCTCCGACCCAGCCCAATGTCTGTGAGTAATGAGCGTTCCTCCGACCCAGCCCAATGTCTGTGAGTAACGAACGTTCCTCCGACCCAGCCCAATGTCTGTGAGTAACGAATGTTCCTCTAACTCAGCCCAATGTCTGTGAGTAACGAGCGTTCCTCTAACTCAGCCCAATATCTGTGAGTAACGAGCGTTCCTCCGACCCAGCCCAATGTCTGTGAGTAACGAACGTTCCTCCGACCGAGCCCAATGTCTGTGAGTAACGAGCGTTCCTCCGACCCAACCCAATGTCTGTGAGTAACGAGCGTTCCTCCGACCCAGCCCAATGTCTGTGAGTAACAAGCGTTCCTCTAACTCAGCCCAATGTCTCTGAGTAACGAGCGTTCCTCCGACCCAACCCAATGTATGTGAGTAACGAGCGTTCCTCCGACCCAGCCCAATGTCTGTGAGTAACAAGCGTTCCTCTAACTCAGCCCAATGTCTGTGAGTAACGAGCGTTCCTCCGACCCAGCCCAATGTCTGTGAGTAATGAGCGTTCCTCCGACCCAGCCCAATGTCTGTGAGTAACGAACGTTCCTCCGACCCAGCCCAATGTCTGTGAGTAACGAATGTTCCTCTAACTCAGCCCAATGTCTGTGAGTAACGAGCGTTCCTCTAACTCAGCCCAATATCTGTGAGTAACGAGCGTTCCTCCGACCCAGCCCAATGTCTGTGAGTAACGAACGTTCCTCCGACCGAGCCCAATGTCTGTGAGTAACGAGCGTTCCTCCGACCCAACCCAATGTCTGTGAGTAACGAGCGTTCCTCCGACCCAGCCCAATGTCTGTGAGTAACAAGCGTTCCTCTAACTCAGCCCAATGTCTCTGAGTAACGAGCGTTCCTCCGACCCAACCCAATGTATGTGAGTAACGAGCGTTCCTCCGACCCAGCCCAATGTCTGTGAGTAACAAGCGTTCCTCTAACTCAGCCCAATGTCTGTGAGTAACGAGCGTTCCTCCGACCCAGCCCAATGTCTGTGAGTAACGAGCGTTCCTCCGACCCAGCCCAATGTCTGTGAGTAACAAGCGTTCCTCTAACTCAGCCCAATGTCTGTGAGTAACGAGTTTTCCTCCGACTCAGCCCAATGTCTGTGAGTAACGAGCGTTACTCTAACTCAGCCCAATGTCTGTGAGTAACGAGCGTTCCTCCGACCCAGCACAATGTCTGTGAGTAACAAGCGTTCCTCTAACTCAGCCCAATGTCTGTGAGTAACGAGCGTTCCTCCGACCCAGCCCAATGTCTGTGAGTAACGAGTGTTCCTCCGACCCAGCCCAATGTCTGTGAGTGACGAGCGTTCCTCTAACTCAGCCCAATGTCTGTGAGTAATGAGCGTTCCTCCGACCCAGCCCAATGACTGTGAGTAACAAGCGTTCCTCTAACTCAGCCCAATGTCTGTGAGTAACGAGCGTTCCTCCGACCCAGACCAATGTCTGTGAGTAACGAGCGTTCCTCCGACCGAGCCCAATGTCTGTGAGTAACGAACGTTCCTCTGACCCAGCCCAATGTATGTGAGTAACGAGCGTTCCTCCGACCCAGCGCAATGTCTGTGAGTAACGAACGTTCCTCTAACTCAGCCCAATATCTGTGAGTAACGAGCGTTCCTCCGACCCAGCCCAATGTCTGTGAGTGACGAGCGTTCCTCTAACTCAGCCCAATGTCTGTGAGTAACGAGCGTTCCTCCGACCCAGCCCAATGACTGTGAGTAACAAGCGTTCCTCTAACTCAGCCCAATGTCTGTGAGTAACGAGCGTTCCTCCGACCCAGCCCAATGTCTGTGAGTAACGAACGTTCCTCCGACCCAGCCCAATGTCTGTGAGTGACGAGCGTTCCTCTAACTCAGCCCAATGTCTGTGAGTAACGAGTGTTCCTCCGACTCAGCCCAATGTCTCTGAGTAACGAGCATTCCTCTAACTCAGCCCAATGTCTGTGAGTAACGAACGTTCCTCCGACCCAGCGCAATGTCTGTGAGTAACGAGCATTCCTCTAACTCAGCCCAATGTCTGTGAGTAACAAGCGTTCCTCTAACTCAGGCCAATGTCTGTGAGTAACGAGCGTTCCTCCGACCCAGCCCAATGCCTGTGAGTAACGAGCGTTCCTCTAACTCAGGCTAATGTCTGTGAGTAACGAGCGTTCCTCCCACCCAGCCCAATGCCTGTGAGGAACGAGCGTTCCTCCGACCCAGCCCAATGTCTGTGAGTAACGAGCGTTCCTCTAACTCAGCCCAATGTCTGTGAGTAACGAGCGTTCCTCCGACCCAGCCCAATGTCTGTGAGTAACGAACGTTCCTCCGACCCAGCCCAATGTCTGTGAGTGACGAGCGTTCCTCTAACTCAGCCCAATGTCTGTGAGTAACGAGTGTTCCTCCGACTCAGCCCAATGTCTCTGAGTAACGAGCATTCCTCTAACTCAGCCCAATGTCTGTGAGTAACGAGCGTTCCTCTAACTCAGCCCAATGTCTGTGAGTAACGAACGTTCCTCCGACCCAGTGCAATGTCTGTGAGTAACGAGCATTCCTCTAACTCAGCCCAATGTCTGTGAGTAACAAGCGTTCCTCTAACTCAGGCCAATGTCTGTGAGTAACGAGCGTTCCTCCGACCCAGCCCAATGCCTGTGAGTAACGAGCGTTCCTCTAACTCAGGCTAATGTCTGTGAGTAACGAGCGTTCCTCCGACCCAGCCCAATGCCTGTGAGGAACGAGCGTTCCTCCGACCCAGCCCAATGTCTGTGAGTAACGAGCGTTCCTCTAACTCAGCCCAATGTCTGTGAGTAACGAGCGTTCCTCCGACCCAGCCCAATGTCTGTGAGTAACGAACGTTCCTCCGACCCAGCCTAATGTCTGTGAGTAACGAGTGTTCCTCCGACCCAGCCCAATGTCTGTGAGTGACGAGCGTTCCTCCGACCCAGCCCAATGTCTGTGAGTAACGAGCGTTCCTCTAACTCAGCCCAATGTCTGTGAGTGACGAGGGTTCCTCCGACCCAGCCCAATGTCTGTGAGGAACGGGCGTTCCTCCGACCCAGCCCAATGTCTGTGAGTAACGGGCGTTCCTCCGACCCAGCCCAATGTCTGTGAGTAACGGGCGTTCCTCTAACTCAGCCCAATGTCTGTGAGTAACGAGCGTTCCTCCGACCCAGCCCAATGTCTGTGAGTAACGAGCGTTCCTCCGACCCAGCCCAATGTCTGTGAGTAACGAGCGTTCCTCTAACTCAGCCAAATGTCTGTGAGTAACGAACGTTCATCCGACCGAGCTCAATGTCTGTGAGGAACGAGCGTTCCTCCGACCCAGCCCAATGTCTGTGAGTAACGAGCGTTCCTCTAACTCAGCCCAATGTCTGTGAGTAACGAGCGTTCCTCCGACCCAGCCCAATGTCTGTGAGTAACGAGCGTTCCTCTAACTCAGACCAATGTCTGTGAGTGACGAGGGTTCCTCCGACCCAGCCCAATGTCTGTGAGTAACGGGCGTTCCTCCGACCCAGCCCAATGTCTGTGAGTAACGGGCGTTCCTCCGACCCAGCCCAATGTCTGTGAGTAACGGGCGTTCCTCTAACTCAGCCCAATGTCTGTGAGTAACGAGCGTTCCTCTAACTCAGCCCAATGTCTGTGAGTAACGAGCGTTCCTCCGACCCAGCCCAATGTCTGTGAGTAACGAGCGTTCCTCCGACCCAGCCCAATATCTGTGAGTAACGAGCGTTCCTCTAACTCAGCCCAATATCTGTGAGTAACGAGCGTTCCTCTAACTCAGCCCAATGTCTGTGAGTAACGAGCGTTCCTCCAACTCAGCCCAATGTCTGTGAGTAACGAGCGTTCCTCCGACCCAGCCCAATGTCTGTGAGTAACGGGCGTTCCTCCGACCCAGCCCAATGTCTGTGAGTAACGGGCGTTCCTCTAACTCAGCCCAATGTCTGTGAGTAACGAGCGTTCCTCCGACCCAGCCCAATGTCTGTGAGTAACGAGCGTTCCTCCGACCCAGCCCAATGTCTGTGAGTAACGAGCGTTCCTCTAACTCAGCCAAATGTCTGTGAGTAACGAACGTTCATCCGACCGAGCTCAATGTCTGTGAGGAACGAGCGTTCCTCCGACCCAGCCCAATGTCTGTGAGTAACGAGCGTTCCTCTAACTCAGCCCAATGTCTGTGAGTAACGAGCGTTCCTCCGACCCAGCCCAATGTCTGTGAGTAACGAGCGTTCCTCTAACTCAGACCAATGTCTGTGAGTGACGAGGGTTCCTCCGACCCAGCCCAATGTCTGTGAGTAACGGGCGTTCCTCCGACCCAGCCCAATGTCTGTGAGTAACGGGCGTTCCTCCGACCCAGCCCAATGTCTGTGAGTAACGGGCGTTCCTCTAACTCAGCCCAATGTCTGTGAGTAACGAGCGTTCCTCTAACTCAGCCCAATGTCTGTGAGTAACGAGCGTTCCTCCGACCCAGCCCAATGTCTGTGAGTAACGAGCGTTCCTCCGACCCAGCCCAATATCTGTGAGTAACGAGCGTTCCTCTAACTCAGCCCAATATCTGTGAGTAACGAGCGTTCCTCTAACTCAGCCCAATGTCTGTGAGTAACGAGCGTTCCTCCAACTCAGCCCAATGTCTGTGAGTAACGAGCGTTCCTCCGACCCAGCCCAATGTCTGTGAGTAACGAGCGTTCCTCCGACCCAGCCCAATGTCTGTGAGTAACGAGCGTTCCTCCAACTCAGCCCAATGTCTGTGAGGAACGAGCGTTCCTCTGACCCAGCCCAATGTCTGTGAGGAACGAGCGTTCCTCCGACCCAGCCCAATGTCTGTGAGTAACGAGCGTTCCTCCGACCCAGCCCAATGTCTGTGAGTAACGAACGTTCCTCCGACCCAGCCCAATGTCTGTGAGTAACGAGCGTTCCTCCGACCCAGCCCAATGTCTGTGAGTAACGAGCGTTCCTCTGACCCAGCCCAATGTCTGTGAGTAACGAGCGCTCCTCACACCCAGCCCAATGTCTGTGAGTAACGAGCGTTCCTCCGACGCAGCCCAATGTCTGTGAGTAACGAGCGTTCCTCTAACTCCGCCCAACGTCTGTGAGTAACGAACGTTCCTCCGACCCAGCCCAATGTCTGTGAGTAACGAACGTTCCTCCGACGCAGCCCAATGTCTGTGAGTAACGAGCGTTCCTCTAACTCCGCCCAACGTCTGTGAGTAACGAACGTTCCTCTAACTCAGCCCAATGTCTGTGAGCAACGAACGTTCCTCTAACTCCGCCCAACGTCTGTGAGTAACGCGCGTTCCTCCGACCCAGCCCAATGTCTGTGAGTAACGAGCGTTCCTCCGACCCAGCCCAATGTCTGTGAGTAACGAGCGTTCCTCCGACCCAGCCCAATGTCTGTGACTAACGAGCGTTCCTCCGACCCAGCCCAATGCCTGTGAGTAACGAGCGTTCCTCTAACTCAGCCCAATGTCTGTGAGTTACGAGCGTTCCTCCGACCCAGCCCAATGTCTGTGAGTAACGAGCGTTCCTCTAACTCAGCCCAATATCTGTGAGTAACGAGCGTTCCTTTAACTGAGCCCAATGTCTGCGAGTAACGAGCGTTCCTCCGACCAAGCCCAATGTCTGTGAGTAACGAACATTCCTCCGACCCAGCCCAATGTCTGTGAGTAACGAGCGTTCCTCTAACTCAGCCCTATGTCTGTGTTTATCGAGCGTTCCCCCGACCCAGCCCAATGTCTGTGAGTAACGAGCGTTCCTCCGACCCAGCCCAATGTCTGTGAGTAACGAGTGTTCCTCCGACCCAGCCCAATGTCTGTGAGTGACGAGCGTTCCTACGACCCAGCCCAATGTCTGTGAGTAACGAGCGTTCCTCTCACTCAGCCCAATGTCTGTGAGTAACGGGCGTTCCTCCGACCCAGCCCAATGTCTGTGAGTAACGGGCGTTCCTCCGACCCAGCCCAATGTCTGTGAGTAACGGGCGTTCCTCTAACTCAGCCCACTGTCTGTGAGTAACGAGCGTTCCTCCAACTCAGCCCAATGTCTGTGAGTAACGGGCGTTCCTCCGACCCAGCCCAATGTCTGTGAGTAACGGGCGTTCCTCCGACCCAGCCCAATGTCTGTGAGTAACGGGCATTCCTCTAACTCAGCCCACTGTCTGTGAGTAACGAGCGTTCCTCCAACTCAGCCCAATGTCTGTGAGTAACGAGCGTTTCTCCGACCCAGCCCAATGTCGGTGAGTAACGAGCGTTCCTCCGACCCAGCCCAATGTCTGTGAGTAACGAGCGTTCCTCTAACTCAGCCCAATGTCTGTGAGTAACGAGCGTTCCTCTGACCCAGCCCAACGTCTGTGAGTAACGAACGTTCCTCCGACCCAGCCCAATGTCTGTGAGTAACGAACGTTCCTCCGACCCAGCCGAATGTCTGTGAGTAACGAGCGTTCCTCTAACTCAGCCCAATGTCTGTGAGTAACGAGCGTTCCTCCGACCCAGCCCAATGTCTGTGAGTAACGAACGTTCCTCCGACCCAGCCCAATGTCTGTGAGTAACGAGCGTTCCTCCGACCCAGCCCAATGTCTGTGAGTAACGAGTGTTCCTCCGACTCAGCCCAATGTCTGTGAGTAACGAGCGTTCCTCCGACCCAGCCCAATGTCTGTGAGTAACGAGTGTTCCTCCGACTCAGCCCAATGTCTGTGAGTAACGAGCGTTCCTCCGACCCAGCCCAATGTCTGTGAGTAACAAGCGTTCCTCCGACCCAGCCCAATGTCTGTGAGTAACAAGCGTTCCTCTAACTCAGCCCAATGTCTGTGAGTAACGAGCGTTCCTCCGACCCAGCCCAATGTCTGTGAGTAACGAGCGTTCCTCCGACCCAGCCCAATGTCTGTGAGTAACGAACGTTCCTCCGACCCAGCCCAATGTCTGTGAGTAACGAATGTTCCTCTAACTCAGCCCAATATCTGTGAGTAACGAGCGTTCCTCCGACCCAGCCCAATGTCTGTGAGTAACGAGCGTTCCTCCGACTCAGCCCAATGTCTGTGAGTAACGAGTGTTCCTCCGACACAGCCCAATGTCTGTGAGTAACGAGCGTTCCTCTAACTCAGCCCAATATCTGTGAGTAACGAGCGTTCCTTTGACTGAGCCCAATGTCTGCGAGTAACGAGCGTTCCTCCGACGAAGCCCAATGTCTGTGAGTAACGAACATTCCTCCGACCCAGCCCAATGTCTATGAGTAAAGAGCGTTCCTCCGACCCAGCCCAATGTCTGTGAGCAACGAGCGTTCCTCCGACGCAGCCCAATGTCTGTGAGTAACGAGCGTTCCTCCGACCCAGCCCAATGTCTGTGAGTAACGAACGTTCCTCCGACGCAGCCCAATGTCTGTGAGTAACGAGCGTTCCTCCGACCCAGCCCAATGTCTGTGAGTAACGAGCGTTCCTCCGACCCAGCCCAATGTCTGTGAGTAACGAGCGTTCCTCCGACCCAGCCCAATGTCTGTGGGTAACGAGCGTTCCTCCGACCCAGCCCAATGTCTGTGAGTAACGAGCGTTCCTCCGACCCAGCCCAATGTCTGTGAGTAACGAGCGTTCCTCCGACCCAGCCCAATGTCTGTGGGTAACGAGCGTTCCTCCGACCCAGCCAAATGTCTGTGAGTAACGAACGTTCCTCTAACTCAGCCCAATGTCTGTGAGTAACGAGCGTTCCTCCGACCCAGCCCAAT
The DNA here is from genome assembly GCF_047496885.1 of Scyliorhinus torazame. NCBI lineage: Eukaryota > Metazoa > Chordata > Chondrichthyes > Carcharhiniformes > Scyliorhinidae > Scyliorhinus > Scyliorhinus torazame. The sequence goes on from NC_092713.1 coordinate 6,555,846, forward strand.
GTCTGTGAGTAACGAACGTTCCTCCGACCCAGCCCAATGTCTGTGAGTAACGAGTGTTCCTCCGACCCAGCTCAATGTCTGTGAGTGGCGAGCATTCCTCCGACCCAGCCCAATGTCTGTGAGTCACGAACGTTCCTCTAACTCAGCCCAATGTCTGTGAGTAACGAGCGTTCCTCCGACCCAGCCCAATGTCTGTGAGTAACGAACGTTCCTCCGACCCAGCCCAATGTCTGTGAGTAACGAGTGTTCCTCCGACCAAGCCCAATGTCTGTGAGTAACGAACGTTCCTCCGACCGAGCCCAATGTCTGTGAGTAACGAGCGTTCCTCCGACCCAACCCAATGTCTGTGAGTAACGAGCGTTCCTCCGACGCAGCCCAATGTCTGTGAGTAACAAGCGTTCCTCTAACTCAGCCCAATGTCTGTGAGTAACGAGCGTTCCTCCGACCCAACCCAATGTATGTGAGTAACGAGCGTTCCTCCGACCCAGCCCAATGTCTGTGAGTAACAAGCGTTCCTCTAACTCAGCCCAATGTCTGTGAGTAACGAGCGTTCCTCCGACCCAGCCCAATGTCTGTGAGTAACGAGCGTTCCTCCGACCCAGCCCAATGTATGTGAGTAACGAGCGTTCCTCCGACCCAGCGCAATGTCTGTGAGTAACGAACGTTCCTCTAACTCAGCCCAATATCTGTGAGTAACGAGCGTTCCTCCGACCCAGCCCAATGTCTGTGAGTGACGAGCGTTCCTCTAACTCAGCCCTATGTCTGTGAGTAACGAGCGTTCCTCCGACCCAGCCCAATGACTGTGAGTAACAAGCGTTCCTCTAACTCAGCCCAATGTCTGTGAGTAACGAGCGTTCCTCCGACCCAGCCCAATGTCTGTGAGTAACGAACGTTCCTCCGACCCAGCCCAATGTCTGTGAGTGACGAGCGTTCCTCTAACTCAGCCCAATGTCTGTGAGTAACGAGTGTTCCTCCGACTCAGCCCAATGTCTGTGAGTAACGAACGTTCCTCTAACTCAGCCCAATGTCTGTGAGTAACGAGCGTTCCTCCGACTCAGCCCAATGTCTGTGAGTAACGAACGTTCCTCCGACTCAGCCCAATGTCTGTGAGTAACGAGCGTTACTCTAACTCAGCCCAATGTCTGTGAGTAACGAGCGTTCCTCCGACCCAGCCCAATGTCTGTGAGTAACGAGCGTTCCTCCGACCCAGCCCAATGTCTGTGAGTAACGAGCGTTCCTCCGACCCAGCCCAATGTCTGTGAGTAACGAGCGTTCCTCCGACCCAGCCCAATGTCTGTGAGTAACAAGCGTTCCTCTAACTCAGCCCAATGTCTGTGAGTAACGAACGTTCCTCCGACCCAGCCCAATGTCTGTGAGTAACGAGCGTTCCTCCGACCCAGCCCAATGTCTGTGAGTAACGAACGTTCCTCCGACCCAGCCCAATGTATGTGAGTAACGAGCGTTCCTCCGACCCAGCCCAATGTCTGTGAGTAACAAGCGTTCCTCTAACTCAGCCCAATGTCTGTGAGTAACGAACGTTCCTCCGACCCAGCCCAATGTCTGTGAGTAACGAACGTTCCTCTAACTCAGCCCAATGTCTGTGAGTAACGAGCGTTCCTCCGACCCAGCCCAATGTATGTGAGTAACGAGCGTTCCTCCAACCCAGCCCAATGTCTGTGAGTAACAAGCGTTCCTCTCACTCAGCCCAATGTCTGTGAGTAACGAGTGTTCCTCCGACTCAGCCCAATGTCTGTGAGTAACGAGCGTTACTCTAACTCAGCCCAATGTCTGTGAGTAACGAGTGTTCCTCCGACCCAGCCCAATGTCTGTGAGTAACGAGCGTTCCTCCGACCCAGCCCAATGTCTGTGAGTAACGAGCGTTCCACCGACCCAGCCCAATGTCTGTGAGTAACGAGCGTTCCTCTAACTCCGCCCAATGTCTGTGAGTAACAAGCGTTCCTCTAACTCAGCCCAATGTCTGTGAGTAACGAGCGTTCCTCCGACCGAGCCCAATGTCTGTGAGTAACGAGTGTTCCTCCGACCCAGCCCAATGTCTGTGAGTAACGAGCGTTCCTCCGACCCAGCCCAATGTCTGTGAGTAACGAGCGTTCCTCCGACCCAGCCCAATGCCTGTGAGTAACGAGCGTTCCTCTAACTCAGCCCAATGTCTGTGAGTAACGAGCGTTCCTCTAACTCAGCCCAATGTCTGTGAGTAACGAGCGTTCCTCCGACCCAGCCCAATGTCTGTGAGTAACGAGCGTTCCTCCGACCCAGCCCAATGTCTGTGAGTAACGAGCGTTCCTCCGACCCAGCCCAATGTCTGTGAGTAACGAGCGTTCCTCCGACCCAGCCCAATGCCTGTGAGTAACGAGCGTTCCTCTAACTCAGCCCAATGTCTGTGAGTAACGAACGTTCCTCTAACTCAGCCCAATGTCTGTGAGTAACGAGCGTTCCTCCGACCCTGCCCAATGTCTGTGAGTAACGAGCGTTCCTCTAACTCAGCCCAATGTCTGTGAGTAACGAGCGTTCCTCCGACCCAGCCCAATGCCTGTGAGTAACGAGCGTTCCTCCGACCCAGCCCAATGTCTGTGAGTAACGAACGTTCCTCCGACCCAGCCCAATGTCTGTGAGTAACGAACGTTCCTCCGACCCAGCCCAATGTCTGTGAGTAATGAGCGTTCCTCCGACCCAGCCCAATGTCTGTGAGTAACGAGCGTTCCTCCGACCCAGCCCAATGTCTGTGAGTAATGAGCGTTCCTCCGACCCAGCCCAATGTCTGTGAGTAACGAGCGTTCCTCCGACTCAGCCCAATGTCTGTGAGTAACGAACGTTCCTCTAACTCAGCCCAATGTCTGTGAGTAACGAGCGTTCCTCCGACCCAGCCCAATGTCTGTGAGTAACGAGCGTTCCTCCGACCCAGCCCAATGTCTGTGAGTAACGAGCGTTCCTCCGACCCAGCCCAATGTCTGTGAGTAACGAGCGTTCCTCCGACCCAGCCCAATGTCTGTGAGTAACGAGCGTTCCTCCGACCCAGCCCAATGTCTGTGAGTAATGAGCGTTCCTCCGACCCAGCCCAATGTCTGTGAGTAACGAACGTTCCTCCGACCCAGCCCAATATCTGTGAGTAACGAATGTTCCTCTAACTCAGCCCAATGTCTGTGAGTAACGAGCGTTCCTCTAACTCAGCCCAATATCTGTGAGTAACGAGCGTTCCTTTATCTGAGCCCAATGTCTGCGAGTAACGAGCGTTCCTCCGACGAAGCCCAATGTCTGTGAGTAACGAGCGTTCCTCCGACCCAGCCCAATGTCTGTGAGTAACGAGCGTTCCTCCGACCCAGCCCAATGTCTGTGAGTAACGAGCGTTCCTCCGACCCAGCCCAATGTCTGTGAGTTACGAGCGTTCCTCTAACTCAGCCCAATGTCTGTGAGTAACGAGCGTTCCTCCGACCCAGCCCAATGTCTGTGAGTAACGAGCGTTCCTCTAACTCAGCCCAATGTCTGTGAGTAACGAGCGTTCCTCCGACCCAGCCCAATGTCTGTGAGTAACGAGCGTTCCTCTAACTCAGCCCAATGTCTGTGAGTAACGAGCGTTCCTCCGACCCAGCCCAATGTCTGTGAGTAACGAACGTTCCTCCGACCCAGCCCAATGTCTGTGAGTAACGAGTGTTCCTCCGACCCAGCCCAATGTCTGTGAGTGGCGAGCATTCCTCCGACCCAGCCCAATGTCTGTGAGTAACGAGCGTTCCTCCGACCCGGCCCAATGTCTGTGAGTAACGAGCGTTCCTCCGACCCAGCCCAATGTCTGTGAGTAACGAGTGTTCCTCCGACCCAGCCCAATGTTTGTGAGTAACGAACGTTCCTCCGACCCAGCCCAATGTCTGTGAGTAACGAGCATTCCTCCGACGCAGCCCAATGTCTGTGAGTAACGAGCGTTCCTCTAACTCAGCCCAATGTCTGTGAGTAACGAGCGTTCCTCCGACCCAGCCCAATGTCTGTGAGTAACGAGCGTTCCTCCGACCCTGCCCAATGTCTGTGAGTAACAAGCGTTCCTCCGACCAAGCCCAATGTCTGTGAGTAACGAGCGTTCCTCTAACTCAGCCCAATGTCTGTGAGTAACGAGCGTTCCTCTGACCCAGCCCAATGTCTGTGAGTAACGAGCGTTCCTCCGACCCAGCCCAATGTCTGTGAGTAACGAGCGTTCCTCCGACCCAGCCCAATGTCTGTGAGTAACGAACGTTCCTCCGACCCAGCCCAATGTCTGTGAGTAACGAACGTTCCTCCGACCCAGCCCAATGTCTGTGAGTAATGAGCGTTCCTCCGACCCAGCCCAATGTCTGTGAGTAACGAGCGTTCCTCCGACCCAGCCCAATGTCTGTGAGTAACGAGCGTTCCTCCGACCCAGCCCAATGTCTGTGAGTAACGAGCGTTCCTCCGACGCAGCCCAATGTCTGTGAGTAACGAACGTTCCTCTAACTCAGCCCAATGTCTGTGAGTAACGAGCGTTCCTCCGACCCAGCCCAATGTCTGTGAGTAACGAGCGTTCCTCCGACCCAGCCCAATGTCTGTGAGTAACGAGCGTTCCTCCGACCCAGCCCAATGTCTGTGAGTAACAAGCGTTCCTCCGAACCAGCCCAATGTCTGTGAGTAACGAGCGTTCCTCCGACCCAGCCCAATGTCTGTGAGTAATGAGAGTTCCTCCGACCCAGCCCAATGTCTGTGAGTAACGAACGTTCCTCCGACCCAGCCCAATGTCTGTGAGTAACGAATGTTCCTCTAACTCAGCCCAATGTCTGTGAGTAACGAGCGTTCCTCTAACTCAGCCCAATATCTGTGAGTAACGAGCGTTCCTTTATCTGAGCCCAATGTCTGCGAGTAACGAGCGTTCCTCCGACGAAGCCCAATGTCTGTGAGTAACGAGCGTTCCTCCGACCCAGCCCAATGTCTGTGAGTAACGAGCGTTCCTCCGACCCAGCCCAATGTCTGTGAGTAACGAGCGTTCCTCCGACCCAGCCCAATGTCTGTGAGTTACGAGCGTTCCTCTAACTCAGCCCAATGTCTGTGAGTAACGAGCGTTCCTCCGACCCAGCCCAATGTCTGTGAGTAACGAGCGTTCCTCTAACTCAGCCCAATGTCTGTGAGTAACGAGTGTTCCTCCGACCCAGCCCAATGTCTGTGAGTAACGAGCGTTCCTCTAACTCAGCCCAATGTCTGTGAGTAACGAGCGTTCCTCCGACCCAGCCCAATGTCTGTGAGTAACGAACGTTCCTCCGACCCAGCCCAATGTCTGTGAGTAACGAGTGTTCCTCCGACCCAGCCCAATGTCTGTGAGTGGCGAGCATTCCTCCGACCCAGCCCAATGTCTGTGAGTAACGAGCGTTCCTCCGACCCAGCCCAATGTCTGTGAGTAACGAGCGTTCCTCCGACCCAGCCCAATGTCTGTGAGTAACGAGTGTTCCTCCGACCCAGCCCAATGTTTGTGAGTAACGAACGTTCCTCCGACCCAGCCCAATGTCTGTGAGTAACGAGCGTTCCTCCGACGCAGCCCAATGTCTGTGAGTAACGAGCGTTCCTCTAACTCAGCCCAATGTCTGTGAGTAACGAGCGTTCCTCCGACCCAGCCCAATGTCTGTGAGTAACGAGCGTTCCTCCGACCCTGCCCAATGTCTGTGAGTAACAAGCGTTCCTCCGACCAAGCCCAATGTCTGTGAGTAACGAGCGTTCCTCTAACTCAGCCCAATGTCTGTGAGTAACGAGCGTTCCTCTGACCCAGCCCAATGTCTGTGAGTAACGAGCGTTCCTCCGACCCATCCCAATGTCTGTGAGTAACGAGCGTTCCTCCGACCCAGCCCAATGTCTGTGAGTAACAAGCGTTCCTCTAACTCAGCCCAATGTCTGTGAGTAACGAACGTTCCTCCGACCCAGCCCAATGTCTGTGAGTAACGAGCGTTCCTCCGACCCAGCCCAATGTCTGTGAGTAACAAGCGTTCCTCCAACTCAGCCCAATGTCTGTGAGTAACGAACGTTCCTCCGACCCAGCCCAATGTCTGTGAGTAACGAGCGTTCCTCCGACCCAGCCCAATGTCTGTGAGTAACGCGAGTTCCTCCGACCCAGCCCAATGTCTGTGAGTAACAAGCGTTCCTCTAACGCAGCCCAATGTCTGTGAGTAACGAGCGTTCCTCCGACCCAGCCCAATGTCTGTGAGTAACGAGCGTTCCTCCGACCCAGCCCAATGTCTGTGAGTAACGAGTGTTCCTCCGACCCAGCCCAATGTTTGTGAGTAACGAACGTTCCTCCGACCCAGCCCAATGTCTGTGAGTAACGAGCGTTCCTCCGACGCAGCCCAATGTCTGTGAGTAACGAGCGTTCCTCTAACTCAGCCCAATGTCTGTGAGTAACGAGCGTTCCTCCGACCCAGCCCAATGTCTGTGAGTAACGAGCGTTCCTCCGACCAAGCCCAATGTCTGTGAGTAACGAGCGTTCCTCTAACTCAGCCCAATGTCTGTGAGTAACGAGCGTTCCTCTGACCCAGCCCAATGTCTGTGAGTAACGAGCGTTCCTCCGATCCAGCCCAATGTCTGTGAGTAACGAGCGTTCCTCCGACCCAGCCCAATGTCTGTGAGTAACAAGCGTTCCTCTAACTCAGCCCAATGTCTGTGAGTAACGAACGATCCTCCGACCCAGCCCAATGTCTGTGAGTAACGAGCGTTCCTCCGACCCAGCCCAATGTCTGTGAGTAACGAGCGTTCCTCCGACCCAGCCCAATGTCTGTGAGTAACAAGCGTTCCTCTAACTCAGCCCAATGTCTGTGAGTAACGAGCGTTCCTCCGACCCAGCCCAATGTCTGTGAGTAACAAGCGTTCCTCCGACCCAGCCCATTGTCTGTGAGTAACGAACGTTCCTCCGACCGAGCCCAATGTCTGTGAGTAACGAGCGTTCCTCCGACCCAGCCCAATGTCTGTGAGTAACGAGCGTTCCTCTAACTCAGCCCAATGTCTGTGAGTAACGAACGTTCCTCCGACCCAGCACAATGTCTGTGAGTAACGAGTGTTCCTCCGACCCAGCCCAATTTCTGTGAGTAACAAGCGTTCCTCTAACTCAGCCCAATGTCTGTGAGTAACGAGCGTTCCTCTAACTCAGCCCAATGTCTGTGAGTAACGAATGTTCCTCCGACCGAGCCCAATGTCTGTGAGTAACGAGCGTTCCTCCGACCCAGCCCAATGTCTGTGAGTAACAAGCGTTCCTCTAACTCAGCCCAATGTCTGTGAGTAACGAGCGTTCCTCCGACCCAGCCCAATGTCTGTGAGTAACGAGTGTTCCTCCGACCCAGCCCAATGTTTGTGAGTAACGAGCGTTCCTCCGACCCAGCCCAGTGTCTGTGAGTAACGAGCGTTCCTCTAACTGAGCCCAATGTCTGTGAGTAACGAGCGTTCCTCTAACTGAGCCCAATGTCTGTGTGTAACGAGCGTTCCTCCGACCAAGCCCAATGTCTGTGAGTAACGAGCGTTCCTCTAACTCAGCCCAATGTCTGTGAGTAACGAACGTTCCTCTAACTCAGCCCAATGTCTGTGAGTAACGAGCGTTCCTCTAACTCAGCCCAATGTCTGTGAGTAACGAGCGTTCCTCCGACCCAGCCCAATGTCTGTGAGTAACGAACGTTCCTCCGACCCAGCCCAATGTCTGTGAGTAACGAGCGTTCCTCCGACCCAGCCCAATGTCTGTGAGTAACGAGTGTTCCTCCGACTCAGCCCAATGTCTGTGAGTAACGAGCGTTCCTCCGACCCAGCCCAATGTCTGTGAGTAACGAGTGTTCCTCCGACTCAGCCCAATGTCTGTGAGTAACGAGCGTTCCTCCGACCCAGCCCAATGTCTGTGAGTAACAAGCGTTCCTCCGACCCAGCCCAATGTCTGTGAGTAACAAGCGTTCCTCTAACTCAGCCCAATGTCTGTGAGTAACGAGCGTTCCTCCGACCCAGCCCAATGTCTGTGAGTAACGAGCGTTCCTCCGACCCAGCCCAATGTCTGTGAGTAACGAACGTTCCTCCTACCCAGCCCAATGTCTGTGAGTAACGAATGTTCCTCTAACTCAGCCAATATCTGTGAGTAACGAGCGTTCCTCCGACCCAGCCCAATGTCTGTGAGTAACGAGCGTTCCTCCGACTCAGCCCAATGTCTGTGAGTAACGAGTGTTCCTCCGACCCAGCCCAATGTCTGTGAGTAACGAGCGTTCCTCTAACTCAGCCCAATATCTGTGAGTAACGAGCGTTCCTTTAACTGAGCCCAATGTCTGCGAGTAACGAGCGTTCCTCCGACGAAGCCCAATGTCTGTGAGTAACGAACATTCCTCCGACCCAGCCCAATGTCTATGAGTAAAGAGCGTTCCTCCGACCCAGCCCAATGTCTGTGAGTAACGAGCGTTCCTCCGACCCAGCCCAATGTCTGTGAGTAATGAGCGTTCCTCCGACGCAGCCCAATGTCTGTGAGTAACGAGCGTTCCTCCGACCCAGCCCAATGTCTGTGAGTAACGAACGTTCCTCCGACGCAGCCCAATGTCTGTGCGTAACGAGCGTTCCTCCGACCCAGCCCAATGTCTGTGAGTAACGAGCGTTCCTCCGACCCAGCCCAATGTCTGTGAGTAACTAGCATTCCTCCGACCCAGCCCAATGTCTGTGAGTAACGAGCGTTCCTCCGACCCAGCCCAATGTCTGTGGGTAACGAGCGTTCCTCCGACCCAGCCAAATGTCTGTGAGTAACGAACGTTCCTCTAACTCAGCCCAATGTCTGTGAGTAACGAGCGTTCCTCCGACCCAGCCCAATGTCTGTGAGTAACGAACGTTCCTCCGACCCAGCCCAATGTCTGTGAGTAACGAGTGTTCCTCCGACCCAGCTCAATGTCTGTGAGTGGCGAGCATTCCTCCGACCCAGCCCAATGTCTGTGAGTAACGAACGTTCCTCTAACTCAGCCCAATGTCTGTGAGTAACGAACGTTCCTCCGACCCAGCCCAATGTCTGTGAGTAACGAGCGTTCCTCCGACCCAACCCAATGTCTGTGAGTAACGAGCGTTCCTCCGACCCAGCCCAATGTCTGTGAGTAACGAACGTTCCTCCGACCCATCCCAATGTCTGTGAGTAACGAGTGTTCCTCCGACCAAGCCCAATGTCTGTGAGTAACGAACGTTCCTCCGACCGAGCCCAATGTCTGTGAGTAACGAGCGTTCCTCCGACCCAACCCAATGTCTGTGAGTAACGAGCGTTCCTCCGACCCAGCCCAATGTCTGTGAGTAACAAGCGTTCCTCTAACTCAGCCCAATGTCTGTGAGTAACGAGCGTTCCTCCGACCCAGCCCAATGTCTGTGAGTAACGAGCGTTCCTCCGACCCAGCCCAATGTCTGTGAGTAACAAGCGTTCCTCTAACTCAGCCCAATGTCTGTGAGTAACGAGTTTTCCTCCGACTCAGCCCAATGTCTGTGAGTAACGAGCGTTACTCTAACTCAGCCCAATGTCTGTGAGTAACTAGCATTCCTCCGACCCAGCCCAATGTCTGTGAGTAACGAGTGTTCCTCCGACCCAGCCCAATGTCTGTGAGTGACGAGCGTTCCTCTAACTCAGCCCAATGTCTGTGAGTAATGAGCGTTCCTCCGACCCAGCCCAATGACTGTGAGTAACAAGCGTTCCTCTAACTCAGCCCAATGTCTGTGAGTAACGAGCGTTCCTCCGACCCAGCCCAATGTCTGTGAGTAACGAGCGTTCCTCCGACCGAGCCCAATGTCTGTGAGTAACGAACGTTCCTCTGACCCAGCCCAATGTATGTGAGTAACGAGCGTTCCTCCGACCCAGCGCAATGTCTGTGAGTAACGAACGTTCCTCTAACTCAGCCCAATATCTGTGAGTAACGAGCGTTCCTCCGACCCAGCCCAATGTCTGTGAGTGACGAGCGTTCCTCTAACTCAGCCCAATGTCTGTGAGTGACGAGCGTTCCTCCGACCCAGCCCAATGACTGTGAGTAACAAGCGTTCCTCTAACTCAGCACAATGTCTGTGAGTAACGAGCGTTCCTCCGACCCAGCCCAATGTCTGTGAGTAACGAACGTTCCTCCGACCCAGCCCAATGTCTGTGAGTGACGAGCGTTCCTCTAACTCAGCCCAATGTCTGTGAGTAACGAGTGTTCCTCCGACTCAGCCCAATGTCTGTGAGTAACGAACGTTCCTCTAACTCAGCCCAATGTCTGTGAGTAACGAACGTTCCTCTAACTCAGCCCAATGTCTGTGAGTAACGAGCGTTCCTCTAACTCAGCCCAATGTCTGTGAGTAACGAGCGTTCCTCCGACCCAGCCCAATGTCTGTGAGTAACGAGCGTTCCTCTAACTCAGCCCAATGTCTGTGAGTAACGAGCGTTCCTCCGACTCAGCCCAATGTCTGTGAGTAACGAACGTTCCTCCGACTCAGCCCAATGTCTGTGAGTAACTAGCGTTACTCTAACTCAGCCCAATGTCTGTGAGTAACGAGCGTTCCTCCGACCCAGCCCAATGTCTGTGAGTAACGAGCGTTCCTCCGACCCAGCCCAATGTCTGTGAGTAACGAGCGTTCCTCCGACCCAGCCCAATGTCTGTGAGTAACGAGCGTTCCTCCGACCCAGCCCAATGTCTGTGAGTAACAAGCGTTCCTCTAACTCAGCCCAATGTCTGTGAGTAACGAACGTTCCTCCGACCCAGCCCAATGTCTGTGAGTAACGAGCGTTCCTCCGACCCAGCCCAATGTCTGTGAGTAACGAACGTTCCTCCGACCCAGCCCAATGTATGTGAGTAACGAGCGTTCCTCCGACCCAGCCCAATGTCTGTGAGTAACAAGCGTTCCTCTAACTCAGCCCAATGTCTGTGAGTAACGAACGTTCCTCCGACCCAGCCCAATGTCTGTGAGTAACGAGCGTTCCTCTAACTCAGCCCAATGTCTGTCAGTAACGAGCGTTCCTCCGACCCAGCCCAATGTATGTGAGTAACGAGCGTTCCTCCAACCCAGCCCAATGTCTGTGAGTAACAAGCGTTCCTCTCACTCAGCCCAATGTCTGTGAGTAACGAGTGTTCCTCCGACTCAGCCCAATGTCTGTGAGTAACGAGTGTTCCTCCGACCCAGCCCAATGTCTGTGAGTAACGAGCGTTCCTCCGACCCAGCCCAATGTCTGTGAGTAACGAGCGTTCCTCCGACCCAGCCCAATGTCTGTGAGTAACGAGCGTTCCTCTAACTCAGCCCAATGTCTATGAGTAACAAGCGTTTCTCTAACTCAGCCCAATGTCTGTGAGTAACGAGCGTTCCTCTAACTCAGCCCAATGTCTGTGAGTAACGAGCGTTCCTCCGACCCAGCCCATTGTCTGTGAGTAACGAGCGTTCCTACGACGCAGCCCAATGTCTGTGAGTAACGAGCGTTCCTCCGACCGAGCCCAATGTCTGTGAGTAACGAGCGTTCCTCCGACCCAGCCCAATGTCTGTGAGTAACGAGCGTTCCTCCGACCCAGCCCAATGCCTGTGAGTAACGAGCGTTCCTCTAACTCAGCCCAATGTCTGTGAGTAACGAGCGTTCCTCTAACTCAGCCCAATGTCTGTGAGTAACGAGCGTTCCTCCGACCCAGCCCAATTTCTGTGAGTAACGAGTGTTCCTCCGACCCAGCCCAATGTCTGTGAGTAACGAGCGTTCCTCCGACCCAGCCCAATGTCTGTGAGTAACGAGCGTTCCTCCGACCCAGCCCAATGCCTGTGAGTAACGAGCGTTCCTCTAACTCAGCCCAATGTCTGTGAGTAACGAACGTTCCTCTAACTCAGCCCAATGTCTGTGAGTAACGAGCGTTCCTCCGACCCTGCCCAATGTCTGTGAGTAACGAGCGTTCCTCTAACTCAGCCCAATGTCTGTGAGTAACGAGCGTTCCTCCGACCCAGCCCAATGTCTGTGAGTAACGAGCGTTCCTCCGACCCAGCCCAATGTCTGTGAGTAACGAACGTTCCTCCGACCCAGCCCAATGTCTGTGAGTAACGAACGTTCCTCCGACCCAGCCCAATGTCTGTGAGTAATGAGCGTTCCTCCGACCCAGCCCAATGTCTGTGAGTAATGAGCGTTCCTCTAACTCAGCCCAATGTCTGTGAGTAACGAGCGTTCCTCCGACCCAGCCCAATGTCTGTGAGTAATGAGCGTTCCTCCGACCCAGCCCAATGTCTGTGAGTAACGAGCGTTCCTCCGACTCAGCCCAATGTCTGTGAGTAACGAACGTTCCTCTAACTCAGCCCAATGTCTGTGAGTAATGAGCGTTCCTCCGACCCAGCCCAATGTCTGTGAGTAACGAGCGTTCCTCCGACCCAGCCCAATGTCTGTGAGTAACGAGCGTTCCTCCGACCCAGCCCAATGTCTGTGAGTAACGAGCGTTCCTCCGACCCAGCCCAATGTCTGTGAGTAACGAGCGTTCCTCCGACCCAGCCCAATGTCTGTGAGTAATGAGCGTTCCTCCGACCCAGCCCAATGTCTGTGAGTAACGAACGTTCCTCCGACCCAGCCCAATGTTTGTGAGTAACGAACGTTCCTCCGACCCAGCCCAATGTCTGTGAGTAACGAACGTTCCTCCGACCCAGCCCAATGTCTGTGAGTAACGAGCGTTCCTCTAACTCAGCCCAATGTCTGTCAGTAACGAGCGTTCCTCCGACCCAGCCCAATGTATGTGAGTAACGAGCGTTCCTCCAACCCAGCCCAATGTCTGTGAGTAACAAGCGTTCCTCTCACTCAGCCCAATGTCTGTGAGTAACGAGTGTTCCTCCGACTCAGCCCAATGTCTGTGAGTAACGAGTGTTCCTCCGACCCAGCCCAATGTCTGTGAGTAACGAGCGTTCCTCCGACCCAGCCCAATGTCTGTGAGTAACGAGCGTTCCTCCGACCCAGCCCAATGTCTGTGAGTAACGAGCGTTCCTCTAACTCAGCCCAATGTCTATGAGTAACAAGCGTTTCTCTAACTCAGCCCAATGTCTGTGAGTAACGAGCGTTCCTCTAACTCAGCCCAATGTCTGTGAGTAACGAGCGTTCCTCCGACCCAGCCCATTGTCTGTGAGTAACGAGCGTTCCTACGACGCAGCCCAATGTCTGTGAGTAACGAGCGTTCCTCCGACCGAGCCCAATGTCTGTGAGTAACGAGCGTTCCTCCGACCCAGCCCAATGTCTGTGAGTAACGAGCGTTCCTCCGACCCAGCCCAATGCCTGTGAGTAACGAGCGTTCCTCTAACTCAGCCCAATGTCTGTGAGTAACGAGCGTTCCTCTAACTCAGCCCAATGTCTGTGAGTAACGAGCGTTCCTCCGACCCAGCCCAATTTCTGTGAGTAACGAGTGTTCCTCCGACCCAGCCCAATGTCTGTGAGTAACGAGCGTTCCTCCGACCCAGCCCAATGTCTGTGAGTAACGAGCGTTCCTCCGACCCAGCCCAATGCTTGTGAGTAACGAGCGTTCCTCTAACTCAGCCCAATGTCTGTGAGTAACGAACGTTCCTCTAACTCAGCCCAATGTCTGTGAGTAACGAGCGTTCCTCCGACCCTGCCCAATGTCTGTGAGTAACGAGCGTTCCTCTAACTCAGCCCAATGTCTGTGAGTAACGAGCGTTCCTCCGACCCAGCCCAATGTCTGTGAGTAACGAGCGTTCCTCCGACCCAGCCCAATGTCTGTGAGTAACGAACGTTCCTCCGACCCAGCCCAATGTCTGTGAGTAACGAACGTTCCTCCGACCCAGCCCAATGTCTGTGAGTAATGAGCGTTCCTCCGACCCAGCCCAATGTCTGTGAGTAATGAGCGTTCCTCTAACTCAGCCCAATGTCTGTGAGTAACGAGCGTTCCTCCGACCCAGCCCAATGTCTGTGAGTAATGAGCGTTCCTCCGACCCAGCCCAATGTCTGTGAGTAACGAGCGTTCCTCCGACTCAGCCCAATGTCTGTGAGTAACGAACGTTCCTCTAACTCAGCCCAATGTCTGTGAGTAATGAGCGTTCCTCCGACCCAGCCCAATGTCTGTGAGTAACGAGCGTTCCTCCGACCCAGCCCAATGTCTGTGAGTAACGAGCGTTCCTCCGACCCAGCCCAATGTCTGTGAGTAACGAGCGTTCCTCCGACCCAGCCCAATGTCTGTGAGTAACGAGCGTTCCTCCGACCCAGCCCAATGTCTGTGAGTAATGAGCGTTCCTCCGACCCAGCCCAATGTCTGTGAGTAACGAATGTTCCTCTAACTCAGCCCAATGTCTGTGAGTAACGAGCGTTCCTCTAACTCAGCCCAATATCTGTGAGTAACGAGCGTTCCTTTATCTGAGCCCAATGTCTGCGAGTAACGAGCGTTCCTCCGACGAAGCCCAATGTCTGTGAGTAACGAGCGTTCCTCCGACCCAGCCCAATGTCTGTGATTAACGAGCGTTCCTCCGACCCAGCCCAATGTCTGTGAGTAACGAGCGTTCCTCCGACCCAGCCCAATGTCTGTGAGTTACGAGCGTTCCTCTAACTCAGCCCAATGTCTGTGAGTAACGAGCGTTCCTCCGACCCAGCCTAATGTCTGTGAGTAACGAGCGTTCCTCTAACTCAGCCCAATGTCTGTGAGTAACGAGCGTTCCTCCGACCCAGCCCAATGTCTGTGAGTAACGAGCGTTCCTCTAACTCAGCCCAATGTCTGTGAGTAACGAGCGTTCCTCCGACCCAGCCCAATGTCTGTGAGTAACGAACGTTCCTCCGACGCAGCCCAATGTCTGTGAGTAACGAGTGTTCCTCCGACCCAGCCCAATGTCTGTGAGTGGCGAGCATTCCTCCGACCCAGCCCAATGTCTGTGAGTAACGAGCGTTCCACCGACCCAGCCCAATGTCTGTGAGTAACGAGCGTTCCTCCGACCCAGCCCAATGTCTGTGAGTAACGAGTGTTCCTCCGACCCAGCCCAATGTTTGTGAGTAACGAACGTTCCTCCGACCCAGCCCAATGTCTGTGAGTAACGAGCGTTCCTCCGACGCAGCCCAATGTCTGTGAGTAACGAGCGTTCCTCTAACTCAGCCCAATGTCTGTGAGTAACGAGCGTTCCTCCGACCCAGCCCAATGTCTGTGAGTAACGAGCGTTCCTCCGACCCTGCCCAATGTCTGTGAGTAACAAGCGTTCCTCCGACCAAGCCCAATGTCTGTGAGTAACGAGCGTTCCTCTAACTCAGCCCAATGTCTGTGAGTAACGAGCGTTCCTCTGACCCAGCCCAATGTCTGTGAGTAACGAGCGTTCCTCCGACCCAGCCCAATGTCTGTGAGTAACGAGCGTTCCTCCGACCCAGCCCAATGTCTGTGAGTAACAAGCGTTCCTCTAACTCAGCCCAATGTCTGTGAGTAACGAACGTTCCTCCGACCCAGCCCAATGTCTGTGAGTAACGAGCGTTCCTCCGACCCAGCCCAATGTCTGTGAGTAACAAGCGTTCCTCTAACTCAGCCCAATGTCTGTGAGTAACGAACGTTCCTCCGACCCAGCCCAATGTCTGTGAGTAACGAGCGTTCCTCCGACCCAGCCCAATGTCTGTGAGTAACGAGCGTTCCTCCGACCCAGCCCAATGTCTGTGAGTAACAAGCGTTCCTCTAACTCAGCCCAATGTCTGTGAGTAACGAGCGTTCCTCCGACCCAGCCCAATGTCTGTGAGTAACGAGCGTTCCTCCGACCCAGCCCAATGTCTGTGAGTAACGAGTGTTCCTCCGACCCAGCCCAATGTTTGTGAGTAACGAACGTTCCTCCGACCCAGCCCAATGTCTGTGAGTAACGAGCGTTCCTCCGACGCAGCCCAATGTCTGTGAGTAACGAGCGTTCCTCTAACTCAGCCCAATGTCTGTGAGTAACGAGCGTTCCTCCGACCCAGCCCAATGTCTGTGAATAACGAGCGTTCCTCCGACCAAGCCCAATGTCTGTGAGTAACGAGCGTTCCTCTAACTCAGCCCAATGTCTGTGAGTAACGAGCGTTCCTCTGACCCAGCCCAATGTCTGTGAGTAACGAGCGTTCCTCCGACCCAGCCCAATGTCTGTGAGTAACGAGCGTTCCTCCGACCCAGCCCAATGTCTGTGAGTAACAAGCGTTCCTCTAACTCAGCCCAATGTCTGTGAGTAACGAGCGTTCCTCCGACCCAGCCCAATGTCTGTGAGTAACAAGCGTTCCTCCGACCCAGCCCAATGTCTGTGAGTAACGAACGTTCCTCCGACCGAGCCCAATGTCTGTGAGTAACGAGCGTTCCTCCGACCCAGCCCAATGTCTGTGAGTAACGAGCGTTCCTCTAACTCAGCCCAATGTCTGTGAGTAACGAACGTTCCTCCGACCCAGCACAATGTCTGTGAGTAACGAGTGTTCCTCCGACCCAGCCCAATGTCTGTGAGTAACAAGCGTTCCTCTAACTCAGCCCAATGTCTGTGAGTAACGAGCGTTCCTCTAACTCAGCCCAATGTCTGTGAGTAACGAATGTTCCTCTGACCCAGCCCAATGTCTGTGAGTAACGAGCGTTCCTCCGACCCAGCCCAATGTCTGTGAGTAACAAGCGTTCCTCTAACTCAGCCCAATGTCTGTGAGTAACGAGCGTTCCTCTAACTCAGCCCAATGTCTGTGAGTAACGAATGTTCCTCCGACCGAGCCCAATGTCTGTGAGTAACGAGTGTTCCTCCGACCAAGCCCAATGTCTGTGAGTAACAAGCGTTCCTCTAACTCAGCCCAATGTCTGTGAGTAACGAGCGTTCCTCCGACCCAGCCCAATGTCTGTGAGTAACGAGTGTTCCTCCGACCCAGCCCAATGTTTGTGAGTAACGAGCGTTCCTCCGACCCAGCCCAGTGTCTGTGAGTAACGAGCGTTCCTCTAACTGAGCCCAATGTCTGTGAGTAACGAGCGTTCCTCTAACTGAGCCCAATGTCTGTGTGTAACGAGCGTTCCTCCGACCAAGCCCAATGTCTGTGAGTAACGAGCGTTCCTCTAACTCAGCCCAATGTCTGTGAGTAACGAGTGTTCCTCCGATCCAGCCCAATGTTTGTGAGTAACGAGCGTTCCTCTAACTCAGCCCAATGTCTGTGAGTAACGAACGTTCCTCTAACTCAGCCCAATGTCTGTGAGTAACGAGCGTTCCTCTAACTCAGCCCAATGTCTGTGAGTAACGAGCGTTCCTCCGACCCAGCCCAATGTCTGTGAGTAGCGAGCGTTCCTCCGACCCAGCCCAATGTCTGTGAGTAACGAGCGTTCCTCTAACTCAGCCCAATGTCTGTGAGTAACGAGCGTTCCTCCGACCCAGCACAATGTCTGTGAGTAACGAGCGTTCCTCCGACCCAGCCCAATGTCTGTGAGTAACGAGCGTTCCTCTAACTCAGCCCAATGTCTGTGAGTAACGAGCGTTCCTCCGACCCAGCCCAATGTCTGTGAGTAACGAGCGTTCCTCCGACTCAGCCCAATGTTTGTGAGCAACGAGCGTTCCTCTAACTCAGCCCAATGTCTGTGAGTAACGAGTGTTCCTCCGACCCAGCCCAATGTCTGTGAGTAACAAGCGTTCCTCCAACTCAGCCCAATGTCTGTGAGTAACAAGCGTTCCTCTAACTCAGCCCAATGTCTGTGAGTAACGAACGTTCCTCCGACCCAGCCCAAGGTCTGTGAATAACGAGCGTTCCTCCGACGCAGCCCAATGTCTGTGAGTAACGAATGTTCCTCCGACCCAGCCCAATGTCTGTGAGTAACGAACGTTCCTCCGACCCAGCCCAATGTATGTGAGTAACGAGCGTTCCTCCAACCCAGCCCAATGTCTGTGAGTAACAAGCTTTCCTCTCACTCAGCCCAATGTCTGTGAGTAACGAGTGTTCCTCCGACTCAGCCCAATGTCTGTGAGTAACGAGCGTTACTCTAACTCAGCCCAATGTCTGTGAGTAACGAGTGTTCCTCCGACCCAGCCCAATGTCTGTGAGTAACGAGCGTTCCTCCGACCCAGCCCAATGTCTGTGCGTAACGAGCGTTCCTTCGACCCAGCCCAATGTCTGTGAGTAACAAGCGTTCCTCTAACTCAGCCCAATGTCTGTGAGTAACGAGCGTTCCTCTAACTCAGCCCAATGTCTGTGAGTAACGAGCGTTCCTCCGACCGAGCCCAATGTCTGTGAGTAACGAGTGTTCCTCCGACCCAGCCCAATGTCTGTGAGTAACGAGCGTTCCTCCGACCCAGCCCAATGTCTGTGAGTAACGAGAGTTCCTCCGACCCAGCCCAATGTCTGTGAGTAACGAGCGTTCCTCCGACCCAGCCCAATGTCTGTGAGTAACGAACGTTCCTCCGACTCAGCCCAATGTCTGTGAGTAACGAGCGTTCCTCCGACCCAGCCCAATGTCTGTGAGTAACGAGCGTTCCTCCGACCCAGCCCAATGTCTGTGAGTAACGAGCGTTCCTCTAACTCAGCCCAATGTCTGTGAGTAACGAGCGTTCCTCCGACCCAGCCCAATGTCTGTGAGTAACGAGCGTTCCTCCGACCCAGCCCAATGTCTGTGAGTAACGAACGTTCCTCCGACCCAGCCCAATGTCTGTGAGTAACGAGCGTTCCTACGACCCAGCCCAATGTCTGTGAGTAACGAACGTTCCTCCGACCCAGCCCAATGTCTGAGAGTAACGAGCGTTC
Source organism: Scyliorhinus torazame (assembly GCF_047496885.1). Taxonomy (NCBI): domain Eukaryota; kingdom Metazoa; phylum Chordata; class Chondrichthyes; order Carcharhiniformes; family Scyliorhinidae; genus Scyliorhinus; species Scyliorhinus torazame. Next base: position 6,574,486 of record NC_092713.1, read on the forward strand.
CTCCGACCCAGCCCAATGTCTGTGAGTAACGAACGTTCCTCCGACCCAGCCCAATGTCTGTGAGTAACGAGCGTTCCTCCGACCCAGCCCAATGTCTGTGAGTAACGAGCGTTCCTCCGATCCAGCCCAATGTCTGTGAGTAACGAGCGTTCCTCCGACCCAGCCCAGTGTCTGTGAGTAACGAGCGTTCCTCCGACCCATCCCAATGTCTGTGAGTAACGAGCGTTCCTCCGACCCAGCCCAATGTCTGTGAGTAACGAGTGTTCCTCCGACACAGCCCAATGTCTGTGAGTAACGAGCGTTCCTCTAACTCAGCCCAATATCTGTGAGTAACGAGCGTTCCTCCGACGAAGCCCAATGTCTGTGAGTAACGAGCGTTCCTCCGACCCAGCCCAATGTATGTGAGTAACTAGCATTCCTCCGACCCAGCCCAATGTATGTGAGTAACGAGCGTTCCTCCGACCCAGCCCAATGTCTGTGAGTAACGAGCGTTCCTCTAACTCAGCCCAATGTCTGTGAGTAACGAGCGTTCCTCCGTCCCAGCCCAATGTCTGTGAGTAACGAGCGTTCCTCTAACTCAGCCCAATGTCTGTGAGTAACGAACGTTCCTCCGACCCAGCCCAATGTCTGTGAGTAACGAGCGTTCCTCCGACCCAGCCCAATGTCTGTGAGTAACGAACGTTCCTCCGACTCAGCCCAATGTCTGTGAGTAACGAACGTTCCTCCGACCCAGCCCAATGTCTGTGAGTAACGAGCGTTCCTCCGACCCAGCCCAATGTCTGTGAGTAACTAGCGTTCCTCTAACTCAGCCCAATGTCTGTGAGTAACGAGCGTTCCTCCGACCCAGCCCAATGTCTGTGAGTAACGAGCGTTCCTCCGACCCAGCCCAATGTCTGTGAGTAACGTGCGTTCCTCCGACCCAGCCCAATGTCTGTGAGTAACGAGCGTTCCTCCGACCCAGCCCAATGTCTGTGAGTAACGAGCGTTCCTCCGACCCAGCCAAATGTCTGTCAGTAACGAGTGTTCCTCCGACCCAGCCCAATGTTTGTGAGTAACGAGCGTTCCTCTAACTCAGCCCAATGTCTGTGAGTAACGAGCGTTCCTCTAACTGAGCCCAATGTCTGTGAGTAACAAGCGTTCCTCTCACTCAGCCCAATGTCTGTGAGTAACGAGTGTTCCTCCGACTCAGCCCAATGTCTGTGAGTAACGAGCGTTACTCTAACTCAGCCCAATGTCTGTGAGTAACGAGTGTTCCTCCGACCCAGCCCAATGTCTGTGAGTAACGAGCGTTCCTCCGACCCAGCCCAATGTCTGTGAGTAACGAGCGTTCCTCCGACCCAGCCCAATGTCTGTGAGTAACAAGCGTTCCTCTAACTCAGCCCAATGTCTGTGAGTAACGAGCGTTCCTCTAACTCAGCCCAATGTCTGTGAGTAACGAGCGTTCCTCCGACCGAGCCCAATGTCTGTGAGTAACGAGTGTTCCTCCGACCCAGCCCAATGTCTGTGAGTAACAAGCGTTCCTCCGACCCAGCCCAATGTCTGTGAGTAACGAGAGTTCCTCCGACCCAGCCCAATGTCTGTGAGTAACGAGCGTTCCTCCGACCCAGCCCAATGTCTGTGAGTAACGAACGTTCCTCCGACTCAGCGCAATGTCTGTGAGTAACGAGCGTTCCTCCGACCCAGCCCAATGTCTGTGAGTAACGAGCGTTCCTCTAACTCAGCCCAATGTCTGTGAGTAACGAGCGTTCCTCCGACCCAGCCCAATGTCTGTGAGTAACGAGCGTTCCTCCGACCCAGCCCAATGTCTGTGAGTAACGAACGTTCCTCCGACCCAGCCCAATGTCTGTGAGTAACGAGCGTTCCTACGACCCAGCCCAATGTCTGTGAGTAACGAACGTTCCTCCGACCCAGCCCAATGTCTGTGAGTAACGAGCGTTCCTCCGACCCAGCCCAATGTCTGTGAGTAACGAGCGTTCCTCCGATCCAGCCCAATGTCTGTGAGTAACGAGCGTTCCTCCGACCCAGCCCAGTGTCTGTGAGTAACGAGCGTTCCTCCGACCCAGCCCAATGTCTGTGAGTAACGAGCGTTCCTCCGACCCAGCCCAATGTCTGTGAGTAACGAGCGTTCCTCCGACCCAGCCCAATGTCTGTGAGTAACGAACGTTCCTCCGACTCAGCCCAATGTCTGTGAGTAACGAGCGTTCCTCCGACCCAGCCCAATGTCTGTGAGTAACGAGCGTTCCTCCGACCCAGCCCAATGTCTGTGAGTAACGAGCGTTCCTCTAACTCAGCCCAATGTCTGTGAGTAACGAGCGTTCCTCCGACCCAGCCCAATGTCTGTGAGTAACGAGCGTTCCTCCGACCCAGCCCAATGTCTGTGAGTAACGAACGTTCCTCCGACCCAGCCCAATGTCTGTGAGTAACGAGCGTTCCTACGACCCAGCCCAATGTCTGTGAGTAACGAACGTTCCTCCGACCCAGCCCAATGTCTGAGAGTAACGAGCGTTCCTCCGACCCAGCCCAATGTCTGTGAGTAACGAACGTTCCTCCGACCCAGCCCAATGTCTGTGAGTAACGAGCGTTCCTCCGACCCAGCCCAATGTCTGTGAGTAACGAGCGTTCCTCCGATCCAGCCCAATGTCTGTGAGTAACGAGCGTTCCTCCGACCCAGCCCAGTGTCTGTGAGTAACGAGCGTTCCTCCGACCCATCCCAATGTCTGTGAGTAACGAGCGTTCCTCCGACCCAGCCCAATGTCTGTGAGTAACGAGTGTTCCTCCGACACAGCCCAATGTCTGTGAGTAACGAGCGTTCCTCTAACTCAGCCCAATATCTGTGAGTAACGAGCGTTCCTCCGACGAAGCCCAATGTCTGTGAGTAACGAGCGTTCCTCCGACCCAGCCCAATGTATGTGAGTAACTAGCATTCCTCCGACCCAGCCCAATGTCTGTGAGTAACGAGCGTTCCTCCGACCCAGCCCAATGTCTGTGAGTAACGAGCGTTCCTCTAACTCAGCCCAATGTCTGTGAGTAACGAGCGTTCCTCCGACCCAGCCCAATGTCTGTGAGTAACGAGCGTTCCTCCGACCCAGCCCAATGTCTGTGAGTAACGTGCGTTCCTCCGACCCAGCCCAATGTCTGTGAGTAACGAGCGTTCCTCCGACCCAGCCCAATGTCTGTGAGTAACGAGCGTTCCTCCGACCCAGCCAAATGTCTGTCAGTAACGAGTGTTCCTCCGACCCAGCCCAATGTTTGTGAGTAACGAGCGTTCCTCTAACTCAGCCCAATGTCTGTGAGTAACAAGCGTTCCTCTAACTCAGCCCAATGTCTGTGAGTAACGAGCGTTCCTCTAACTCAGCCCAATGTCTGTGAGTAACGAGCGTTCCTCCGACCGAGCCCAATGTCTGTGAGTAACGAGTGTTCCTCCGACCCAGCCCAATGTCTGTGAGTAACAAGCGTTCCTCCGACCCAGCCCAATGTCTGTGAGTAACGAGAGTTCCTCCGACCCAGCCCAATGTCTGTGAGTAACGAGCGTTCCTCCGACCCAGCCCAATGTCTGTGAGTAACGAACGTTCCTCCGACTCAGCGCAATGTCTGTGAGTAACGAGCGTTCCTCCGACCCAGCCCAATGTCTGTGAGTAACGAGCGTTCCTCCGACCCAGCCCAATGTCTGTGAGTAACGAGCGTTCCTCTAACTCAGCCCAATGTCTGTGAGTAACGAGCGTTCCTCCGACCCAGCCCAATGTCTGTGAGTAACGAGCGTTCCTCCGACCCAGCCCAATGTCTGTGAGTAACGAACGTTCCTCCGACCCAGCCCAATGTCTGTGAGTAACGAGCGTTCCTACGACCCAGCCCAATGTCTGTGAGTAACGAACGTTCCTCCGACCCAGCCCAATGTCTGTGAGTAACGAGCGTTCCTCCGACCCAGCCCAATGTCTGTGAGTAACGAGCGTTCCTCCGATCCAGCCCAATGTCTGTGAGTAACGAGCGTTCCTCCGACCCAGCCCAGTGTCTGTGAGTAACGAGCGTTCCTCCGACCCAGCCCAATGTCTGTGAGTAACGAGCGTTCCTCCGACCCAGCCCAATGTCTGTGAGTAACGAGTGTTCCTCCGACCCAGCCCAATGTCTGTGAGTAACGAGCGTTCCTCTAACTCAGCCCAATATCTGTGAGTAACGAGCGTTCCTCCGACGAAGCCCAATGTCTGTGAGTAACGAGCGTTCCTCCGACCCAGCCCAATGTATGTGAGTAACTAGCATTCCTCCGACCCAGCCCAATGTATGTGAGTAACGAGCGTTCCTCCGACCCAGCCCAATGTCTGTGAGTAACGAGCGTTCCTCTAACTCAGCCCAATGTCTGTGAGTAACGAGCGTTCCTCCGTCCCAGCCCAATGTCTGTGAGTAACGAGCGTTCCTCTAACTCAGCCCAATGTCTGTGAGTAACGAACGTTCCTCCGACCCAGCCCAATGTCTGTGAGTAACGAGCGTTCCTCCGACCCAGCCCAATGTCTGTGAGTAACGAGCGTTCCTCCGACCCAGCCCAATGTCTGTGAGTAACAAGCGTTCCTCTAACTCAGCCCAATGTCTGTGAGTAACGAACGTTCCTCCGACCCAGCCCAATGTCTGTGAGTAACAAGCGTTCCTCTAACTCAGCCCAATGTCTGTGAGTAACGAGCGTTCCTCTAACTCAGCCCAATGTCTGTGAGTAACGAATGTTCCTCCGACCGAGCCCAATGTCTGTGAGTAACGAGCGTTCCTCCGACCCAGCCCAATGTCTGTGAGTAACAAGCGTTCCTCTAACTCAGCCCAATGTCTGTGAGTAACGAGCGTTCCTCTAACTCAGCCCAATGTCTGTGAGTAACGAATGTTCCTCCGACCGAGCCCAATGTCTGTGAGTAACGAGTGTTCCTCCGACCGAGCCCAATGTCTGTGAGTAACAAGCGTTCCTCTAACTCAGCCCAATGTCTGTGAGTAACGAGCGTTCCTCCGACCCAGCCCAATGTCTGTGAGTAACGAGTGTTCCTCCGACCCAGCCCAATGTTTGTGAGTAACGAGCGTTCCTCCGACCCAGCCCAGTGTCTGTGAGTAACGAGCGTTCCTCTAACTGAGCCCAATGTCTGTGAGTAACGAGCGTTCCTCTAACTGAGCCCAATGTCTGTGTGTAACGAGCGTTCCTCCGACCAAGCCCAATGTCTGTGAGTAACGAGCGTTCCTCTAACTCAGCCCAATGTCTGTGAGTAACGAGTGTTCCTCCGACCCAGCCCAATGTTTGTGAGTAACGAGCGTTCCTCTAACTCAGCCCAATGTCTGTGAGTAACGAACGTTCCTCTAACTCAGCCCAATGTCTGTGAGTAACGAGCGTTCCTCTAACTCAGCCCAATGTCTGTGAGTAACGAGCGTTCCTCCGACCCAGCCCAATGTCTGTGAGTAGCGAGCGTTCCTCCGACCCAGCCCAATGTCTGTGAGTAACGAGCGTTCCTCTAACTCAGCCCAATGTCTGTGAGTAACGAGCGTTCCTCCGACCCAGCACAATGTCTGTGAGTAACGAGCGTTCCTCCGACCCAGCCCAATGTCTGTGAGTAACGAGCGTTCCTCTAACTCAGCCCAATGTCTGTGAGTATCGAGCGTTCCTCTAACTCAGCCCAATGTCTGTGAGTAACGAGCGTTCCTCCGACCCAGCCCAATGTCTGTGAGTAGCGAGCGTTCCTCCGACCCAGCCCAATGTCTGTGAGTAACGAGCGTTCCTCTAACTCAGCCCAATGTCTGTGAGTAACGAACGTTCCTCCGACCCAGCCCAATGTCTGTGAGTAACAAGTGTTCCTCTAACTCAGCCCAATATCTGTGAGTAACGAGCGTTCCTCCGACCCAGCCCAATGTCTGTGAGTAACGAGCGTTCCTCCGACCCAGCCCAATGTCTGTGAGTAACGAGCGTTCCTCCTACTCAGCCCAATGTTTGTGAGCAACGAGCGTTCCTCTAACTCAGCCCAATGTCTGTGAGTAACGAGTGTTCCTCCGACCCAGCCCAATGTCTGTGAGTAACAAGCGTTCCTCCAACTCAGCCCAATGTCTGTGAGTAACAAGCGTTCCTCTAACTCAGCCCAATGTCTGTGAGTAACGAACGTTCCTCCGACCCAGCCCAAGGTCTGTGAATAACGAGCGTTCCTCCGACGCAGCCCAATGTCTGTGAGTAACGAATGTTCCTCCGACCCAGCCCAATGTCTGTGAGTAACGAACGTTCCTCCGACCCAGCCCAATGTATGTGAGTAACGAGCGTTCCTCCAACCCAGCCCAATGTCTGTGAGTAACAAGCTTTCCTCTCACTCAGCCCAATGTCTGTGAGTAACGAGTGTTCCTCCGACTCAGCCCAATGTCTGTGAGTAACGAGCGTTACTCTAACTCAGCCCAATGTCTGTGAGTAACGAGTGTTCCTCCGACCCAGCCCAATGTCTGTGAGTAACGAGCGTTCCTCCGACCCAGCCCAATGTCTGTGCGTAACGAGCGTTCCTTCGACCCAGCCCAATGTCTGTGAGTAACAAGCGTTCCTCTAACTCAGCCCAATGTCTGTGAGTAACGAGCGTTCCTCTAACTCAGCCCAATGTCTGTGAGTAACGAGCGTTCCTCCGACCGAGCCCAATGTCTGTGAGTAACGAGTGTTCCTCCGACCCAGCCCAATGTCTGTGAGTAACGAGCGTTCCTCCGACCCAGCCCAATGTCTGTGAGTAACGAGAGTTCCTCCGACCCAGCCCAATGTCTGTGAGTAACGAGCGTTCCTCCGACCCAGCCCAATGTCTGTGAGTAACGAACGTTCCTCCGACTCAGCCCAATGTCTGTGAGTAACGAGCGTTCCTCCGACCCAGCCCAATGTCTGTGAGTAACGAGCGTTCCTCCGACCCAGCCCAATGTCTGTGAGTAACGAGCGTTCCTCTAACTCAGCCCAATGTCTGTGAGTAACGAGCGTTCCTCCGACCCAGCCCAATGTCTGTGAGTAACGAGCGTTCCTCCGACCCAGCCCAATGTCTGTGAGTAACGAACGTTCCTCCGACCCAGCCCAATGTCTGTGAGTAACGAGCGTTCCTACGACCCAGCCCAATGTCTGTGAGTAACGAACGTTCCTCCGACCCAGCCCAATGTCTGAGAGTAACGAGCGTTCCTCCGACCCAGCCCAATGTCTGTGAGTAACGAACGTTCCTCCGACCCATCCCAATGTCTGTGAGTAACGAGCGTTCCTCCGACCCAGCCCAATGTCTGTGAGTAACGAGCGTTCCTCCGATCCAGCCCAATGTCTATGAGTAACGAGCGTTCCTCCGACCCAGCCCAGTGTCTGTGAGTAACGAGCGTTCCTCCGACCCATCCCAATGTCTGTGAGTAACGAGCGTTCCTCCGACCCAGCCCAATGTCTGTGAGTAACGAGTGTTCCTCCGACCCAGCCCAATGTCTGTGAGTAACGAGCGTTCCTCTAACTCAGCCCAATATCTGTGAGTAACGAGCGTTCCTCCGACGAAGCCCAATGTCTGTGAGTAACGAGCGTTCCTCCGACCCAGCCCAATGTATGTGAGTAACTAGCATTCCTCCGACCCAGCCCAATGTATGTGAGTAACGAGCGTTCCTCCGACCCAGCCCAATGTCTGTGAGTAACGAGCGTTCCTCTAACTCAGCCCAATGTCTGTGAGTAACGAGCGTTCCTCCGTCCCAGCCCAATGTCTGTGAGTAACGAGCGTTCCTCTAACTCAGCCCAATGTCTGTGAGTAACGAACGTTCCTCCGACCCAGCCCAATGTCTGTGAGTAACGAGCGTTCCTCCGACCCAGCCCAATGTCTGTGAGTAACGAACGTTCCTCCGACTCAGCCCAATGTCTGTGAGTAACGAACGTTCCTCCGACCCAGCCCAATGTCTGTGAGTAACGAGCGTTCCTCCGACCCAGCCCAATGTCTGTGAGTAACGAGCGTTCCTCTAACTCAGCCCAATGTCTGTGAGTAACGAGCGTTCCTCCGACCCAGCCCAATGTCTGTGAGTAACGAGCGTTCCTCCGACCCAGCCCAATGTCTGTGAGTAACGTGCGTTCCTCCGACCCAGCCCAATGTCTGTGAGTAACGAGCGTTCCTCCGACCCAGCCCAATGTCTGTGAGTAACGAGCGTTCCTCCGACCCAGCCAAATGTCTGTCAGTAACGAGTGTTCCTCCGACCCAGCCCAATGTTTGTGAGTAACGAGCGTTCCTCTAACTCAGCCCAATGTCTGTGAGTAACGAGCGTTCCTCTAACTGAGCCCAATGTCTGTGAGTAACAAGCGTTCCTCTCACTCAGCCCAATGTCTGTGAGTAACGAGTGTTCCTCCGACTCAGCCCAATGTCTGTGAGTAACGAGCGTTACTCTAACTCAGCCCAATGTCTGTGAGTAACGAGTGTTCCTCCGACCCAGCCCAATGTCTGTGAGTAACGAGCGTTCCTCCGACCCAGCCCAATGTCTGTGAGTAACGAGCGTTCCTCCGACCCAGCCCAATGTCTGTGAGTAACAAGCGTTCCTCTAACTCAGCCCAATGTCTGTGAGTAACGAGCGTTCCTCTAACTCAGCCCAATGTCTGTGAGTAACGAGCGTTCCTCCGACCGAGCCCAATGTCTGTGAGTAACGAGTGTTCCTCCGACCCAGCCCAATGTCTGTGAGTAACAAGCGTTCCTCCGACCCAGCCCAATGTCTGTGAGTAACGAGAGTTCCTCCGACCCAGCCCAATGTCTGTGAGTAACGAGCGTTCCTCCGACCCAGCCCAATGTCTGTGAGTAACGAACGTTCCTCCGACTCAGCGCAATGTCTGTGAGTAACGAGCGTTCCTCCGACCCAGCCCAATGTCTGTGAGTAACGAGCGTTCCTCCGACCCAGCCCAATGTCTGTGAGTAACGAGCGTTCCTCTAACTCAGCCCAATGTCTGTGAGTAACGAGCGTTCCTCCGACCCAGCCCAATGTCTGTGAGTAACGAGCGTTCCTCCGACCCAGCCCAATGTCTGTGAGTAACGAACGTTCCTCCGACCCAGCCCAATGTCTGTGAGTATCGAGCGTTCCTACGACCCAGCCCAATGTCTGTGAGTAACGAACGTTCCTCCGACCCAGCCCAATGTCTGTGAGTAACGAGCGTTCCTCCGACCCAGCCCAATGTCTGTGAGTAACGAGCGTTCCTCCGATCCAGCCCAATGTCTGTGAGTAACGAGCGTTCCTCCGACCCAGCCCAGTGTCTGTGAGTAACGAGCGTTCCTCCGACCCAGCCCAATGTCTGTGAGTAACGAGCGTTCCTCCGACCCAGCCCAATGTCTGTGAGTAACGAGTGTTCCTCCGACCCAGCCCAATGTCTGTGAGTAACGAGCGTTCCTCTAACTCAGCCCAATATCTGTGAGTAACGAGCGTTCCTCCGACGAAGCCCAATGTCTGTGAGTAACGAGCGTTCCTCCGACCCAGCCCAATGTATGTGAGTAACTAGCATTCCTCCGACCCAGCTCAATGTATGTGAGTAACGAGCGTTCCTCCGACCCAGCCCAATGTCTGTGAGTAACGAGCGTTCCTCTAACTCAGCCCAATGTCTGTGAGTAACGAGCGTTCCTCCGTCCCAGCCCAATGTCTGTGAGTAACGAGCGTTCCTCTAACTCAGCCCAATGTCTGTGAGTAACGAACGTTCCTCCGACCCAGCCCAATGTCTGTGAGTAACGAGCGTTCCTCCGACCCAGCCCAATGTCTGTGAGTAACGAGCGTTCCTCCGACCCAGCCCAATGTCTGTGAGTAACAAGCGTTCCTCTAACTCAGCCCAATGTCTGTGAGTAACGAACGTTCCTCCGACCCAGCCCAATGTCTGTGAGTAACGAGCGTTCCTCCGACCCAGCCCAATGTCTGTGAGTAACAAGCGTTCCTCTAACTCAGCCCAATGTCTGTGAGTAACGAACGTTCCTCCGACCCAGCCCAATGCCTGTGAGTAACGAGCGTTCCTCCGACCCAGCCCAATGTCTGTGAGTAACGAGCGTTCCTCCGACCCAGCCCAATGTCTGTGAGTAACAAGCGTTCCTCTAACTCAGCCCAATGTCTGTGAGTAACGAGCGTTCCTCCGACCCAGCCCAATGTCTGTGAGTAACGAGCGTTCCTCCGACCCAGCCCAATGTCTGTGAGTAACGAGTGTTCCTCCGACCCAGCCCAATGTTTGTGAGTAACGAACGTTCCTCCGACCCAGCCCAATGTCTGTGAGTAACGAGCGTTCCTCCGACGCAGCCCAATGTCTGAGAGTAACGAGCGTTCCTCCGACCCAGCCCAATGTCTGTGAGTAACGAGCGTTCCTCCGACCCAGCCCAATGTCTGTGAGTAACGAGCGTTCCTCCGACCCAGCCCAATGTCTGTGAGTAACGAGCGTTCCTCCGATCCAGCCCAATTTCTGTGAGTAACGAGCGTTCCTCCGACCCAGCCCAGTGTCTGTGAGTAACGAGCGTTCCTCCGACCCATCCCAATGTCTGTGAGTAACGAGCGTTCCTCCGACCCAGCCCAATGTCTGTGAGTAACGAGTGTTCCTCCGACCCAGCCCAATGTCTGTGAGTAACGAGCGTTCCTCTAACTCAGCCCAATATCTGTGAGTAACGAGCGTTCCTCCGACGAAGCCCAATGTCTGTGAGTAACGAGCGTTCCTCCGACCCAGCCCAATGTATGTGAGTAACTAGCATTCCTCCGACCCAGCCCAATGTATGTGAGTAACGAGCGTTCCTCCGACCCAGCCCAATGTCTGTGAGTAACGAGCGTTCCTCTAACTCAGCCCAATGTCTGTGAGTAACGAGCGTTCCTCCGTCCCAGCCCAATGTCTGTGAGTAACGAGCGTTCCTCTAACTCAGCCCAATGTCTGTGAGTAACGAACGTTCCTCCGACCCAGCCCAATGTCTGTGAGTAACGAGCGTTCCTCCGACCCAGCCCAATGTCTGTGAGTAACGAACGTTCCTCCGACTCAGCCCAATGTCTGTGAGTAACGAACGTTCCTCCGACCCAGCCCAATGTCTGTGAGTAACGAGCGTTCCTCCGACCCAGCCCAATGTCTGTGAGTAACGAGCGTTCCTCTAACTCAGCCCAATGTCTGTGAGTAACGAGCGTTCCTCCGACCCAGCCCAATGTCTGTGAGTAACGAGCGTTCCTCCGACCCAGCCCAATGTCTGTGAGTAACGTGCGTTCCTCCGACCCAGCCCAATGTCTGTGAGTAACGAGCGTTCCTCCGACCCAGCCCAATGTCTGTGAGTAACGAGCGTTCCTCCGACCCAGCCAAATGTCTGTCAGTAACGAGTGTTCCTCCGACCCAGCCCACTGTTTGTGAGTAACGAGCGTTCCTCTAACTCAGCCCAATGTCTGTGAGTAACGAGCGTTCCTCTAACTGAGCCCAATGTCTGTGAGTAACAAGCGTTCCTCTCACTCAGCCCAATGTCTGTGAGTAACGAGTGTTCCTCCGACTCAGCCCAATGTCTGTGAGTAACGAGCGTTACTCTAACTCAGCCCAATGTCTGTGAGTAACGAGTGTTCCTCCGACCCAGCCCAATGTCTGTGAGTAACGAGCGTTCCTCCGACCCAGCCCAATGTCTGTGAGTAACGAGCGTTCCTCCGACCCAGCCCAATGTCTGTGAGTAACAAGCGTTCCTCTAACTCAGCCCAATGTCTGTGAGTAACGAGCGTTCCTCTAACTCAGCCCAATGTCTGTGAGTAACGAGCGTTCCTCCGACCGAGCCCAATGTCTGTGAGTAACGAGTGTTCCTCCGACCCAGCCCAATGTCTGTGAGTAACAAGCGTTCCTCCGACCCAGCCCAATGTCTGTGAGTAACGAGAGTTCCTCCGACCCAGCCCAATGTCTGTGAGTAACGAGCGTTCCTCCGACCCAGCCCAATGTCTGTGAGTAACGAACGTTCCTCCGACTCAGCGCAATGTCTGTGAGTAACGAGCGTTCCTCCGACCCAGCCCAATGTCTGTGAGTAACGAGCGTTCCTCCGACCCAGCCCAATGTCTGTGAGTAACGAGCGTTCCTCTAACTCAGCCCAATGTCTGTGAGTAACGAGCGTTTCTCCGACCCAGCCCAATGTCTGTGAGTAACGAGCGTTCCTCCGACCCAGCCCAATGTCTGTGAGTAACGAACGTTCCTCCGACCCAGCCCAATGTCTGTGAGTAACGAGCGTTCCTACGACCCAGCCCAATGTCTGTGAGTAACGAACGTTCCTCCGACCCAGCCCAATGTCTGTGAGTAACGAGCGTTCCTCCGACCCAGCCCAATGTCTGTGAGTAACGAGCGTTCCTCCGATCCAGCCCAATGTCTGTGAGTAACGAGCGTTCCTCCGACCCAGCCCAGTGTCTGTGAGTAACGAGCGTTCCTCCGACCCAGCCCAATGTCTGTGAGTAACGAGCGTTCCTCCGACCCAGCCCAATGTCTGTGAGTAACGAGTGTTCCTCCGACCCAGCCCAATGTCTGTGAGTAACGAGCGTTCCTCTAACTCAGCCCAATATCTGTGAGTAACGAGCGTTCCTCCGACGAAGCCCAATGTCTGTGAGTAACGAGCGTTCCTCCGACCCAGCCCAATGTATGTGAGTAACTAGCATTCCTCCGACCCAGCCCAATGTATGTGAGTAACGAGCGTTCCTCCGACCCAGCCCAATGTCTGTGAGTAACGAGCGTTCCTCTAACTCAGCCCAATGTCTGTGAGTAACGAGCGTTCCTCCGTCCCAGCCCAATGTCTGTGAGTAACGAGCGTTCCTCTAACTCAGCCCAATGTCTGTGAGTAACGAACGTTCCTCCGACCCAGCCCAATGTCTGTGAGTAACGAGCGTTCCTCCGACCCAGCCCAATGTCTGTGAGTAACGAACGTTCCTCCGACTCAGCCCAATGTCTGTGAGTAACGAACGTTCCTCCGACCCAGCCCAATGTCTGTGAGTAACGAGCGTTCCTCCGACCCAGCCCAATGTCTGTGAGTAACGAGCGTTCCTCTAACTCAGCCCAATGTCTGTGAGTAACGAGCGTTCCTCCGACCCAGCCCAATGTCTGTGAGTAACGAGCGTTCCTCTGACCCAGCCCAATGTCTGTGAGTAACGTGCGTTCCTCCGACCCAGCCCAATGTCTGTGAGTAACGAGCGTTCCTCCGACCCAGCCCAATGTCTGTGAGTGGCGAGCATTCCTCCGACCCAGCCCAATGTCTGTGAGTAACGAGCGTTCCTCCGACCCAGCCAAATGTCTGTGAGTAACGAGTGTTCCTCCGACCCAGCCCAATGTTTGTGAGTAACGAGCGTTCCTCTAACTCAGCCCAATGTCTGTGAGTAACGAGCGTTCCTCTAACTGAGCCCAATGTCTGCGAGTAAAGAGCGTTCCTCCGACCCAGCCCAATGTCTGTGAGTAACGAGCGTTCCTCTAACTCAGCCCAATGTCTGTGAGTAACGAGCGTTCCTCTAACTCAGCCCAATGTCTGTGAGTAACGAGCGTTCCTCTAACTCAGCCCAATGTCTGTGAGTAACGAGTGTTCCTCCGACCCAGCCCAATGTTTGTGAGTAACGAGCGTTCCTCTAACTCAGCCCAATGTCTGTGAGTAACGAGCGTTCCTCTAACTGAGCCCAATGTCTGCGAGTAACGAGCGTTCCTCCGACCCAGCCCAATGTCTGTGAGTAACGAGCGTTCCTCTAACTCAGCCCAATGTCTGTGAGTAACGAGCGTTCCTCTAACTCAGCCCAATGTCTGTGAGTAACGAGCGTTCCTCTAACTCAGCCCAATGTCTGTGAGTAACGAGCGTTCCTCCGACCCAGCCCAATGTCTGTGAGTAACAAGCGTTCCTCTAACTCAGCCCAATGTCTGTGAGTAACGAGCGTTCCTCTAACTCAGCCCAATGTCTGTGAGTAACGAACGTTCCTCTGACCCAGCCCAATGTCTGTGAGTAACGAGCGTTCCTCCGACCCAGCCCAATGTCTGTGAGTAACGAATGTTCCTCTAACTCAGCCCAGTGTCTGTGAGTAACGAGCGTTCCTCTAACTCAGCCCAATGTCTGTGAGTAACGAACGTTCCTCCGACCCAGCCCAATGTCTGTGAGTAACGAGCGTTCCTCCGACCCAGCCCAATGTCTGTGAGTAACGAGTGTTCCTCCGACCCAGCCCAATGTCTGTGAGTAACGAGCGTTCCTCCGACCAAGCCCAATGTCTGTGAGTAACGAGCATTCCTCCGACCCAGCCCAATGTTTGTGAGTAACGAGCGTTCCTCTAACTCAGCCCAATGTCTGTGAGTAACGAGCGTTCCTCCGACCCAGCCCAATGTCTGTGAGTAACGAGCGTTCCTCTAACTCAGCCCAATGTCTGTGAGTAACGAACGTTCCTCCGACCCAGCCCAATGTCTGTGAGTAACGAACGTTCCTCCGACCCAGCCCAATGTCTGTGAGTGACGAGCGTTCCTCTAACTCAGCCCAATGTCGGTGAGTAACGAGCGTTCCTCCGACCCAGCCCAATGTCTGTGAGTGACGAACGTTCCTCCGACAAAGCCCAATGTCTGTGAGTAACGAGCGTTCCTCCGACCCAGCCCAATGTCTGTGAGTAACGAACGTTCCTCTAACTCAGCCCAATGTCTGTGAGTAACGAGCGTTCCTCCGACCCAGCCCAATGTCTGTGAGTAACGAACGTTCCTCTAACTCAGCCCAATGTCTGTGAGTAACGAGCGTTCCTCCGACCCAGCCCAATGTCTGTGAGTAACGAGCGTTCCTCTAACTCAGCCCAATGTCTGTGAGTAACGAGCGTTCCTCCGACCCAGCCCAATGTCTGTGAGTAACGAGCGTTCCTCCGACCCAGCCCAATGTCTGTGAGTAACGAGCGTTCCTCCGACCCAGCCCAATGTCTGTGAGTAACGAGCGTTCCTCCGACCCAGCCCAATGTCTGTGAGTAACGAGCGTTCCTCTAACTCAGCCCAATTTCTGTGAATAACGAGCGTTCCTCCGACCCAGCCCAATGTCTGTGAGTAACGAGCGTTCCTCCGACCCAGCCCAATGTCTGTGAGTAACGAGCGTTCCTCTAACTCAGGCCAATTTCTGTGAATAACGAGCGTTCCTCCGACCCAGCCAAATGTCTGTGAGTAACGAGCGTTCCTCCGACCCAGCCCAATGTCTGTGAGTAACGAGCGTTCCTCCAACTCAGCCCAATGTCTGTGAGTAACGAACGTTCCTCTGACCGAGCCCAATGTCTGTGAGTAACGAGCGTTCCTCCGACCCAGCCCAATGTCTGTGAGTAACGAGCGTTCCTCTAACTCAGCCCAATGTCTGTGAGTAACGAGCGTTCCTCCGACCCAGCCCAATGTCTGTGAGTAACGAGCGTTCCTCCGACCCAGCCCAATGTCTGTGAGTAACGAGCGTTCCTCTAACTCAGCCCTATGTCTGTGTTTATCGAGCGTTCCCCCGACCCAGCCCAATGTCTGTGAGTAACGAGCGTTCCTCTAACTCAGCCCAATGTCTGTGAGTAACGAGCGTTCCTCCGACCCAGCCCAATGTCTGTGAGTAACGAGCGTTCCTCCGACCCAGCCCAATGTCTGTGAGTAACGAGCGTTCCTCTAACTCAGCCCAATGTCTGTGAGTAACGAGCGTTCCTCTAACTCAGCCCAATGTCTGTGAGTAACGAACGTTCCTCTGACCCAGCCCAATGTCTGTGAGTAACGAGCGTTCCTCTGACCCAGCCCAATGTTTGTGAGTAACGAGGGTTCCTCCGACCTAGCCCAATGTCTGTGAGTAACGAGCGCTCCTCACACCCAGCCCAATGTCTGTGAGTAACGAGCGTTCCTCCGACCATGCCCAATGTCTGTGAGTAACAAGCGTTCCTCTAACTCAGCCCAATATCTGTGAGTAACGAACGTTCCTCCGACCCAGCCCAATGTCTGTGAGTAACGAACGTTCCTCCGACCCAGCCCAATGTCTGTGAGTGACGAGCGTTCCTCTAACTCAGCCCAATGTCTGTGAGTAACGAGCGTTCCTCCGACCCAGCCCAATGTCTGTGAGTAACGAGCGTTCCTCCGACCCAGCCCAATGTCTGTGAGTAACGAACGTTCCTCCGACTCAGCCCAATGTCTGTGAGTAACGAGCGTTCCTCCGACCCAGCCCAATGTCTGTGAGTGACGAGCGTTCCTCTAACTCAGCCCAATGTCTGTGAGTAACGAGCGTTCCTCCGACCCAGCCCACTGCCTGTGAGTGACGAGCGTTCCTCTAACTCAGCCCAATGTCTGTGAGTAACGAGCGTTCCTCCGACCCAGCCCAATGTCTGTGAGTGACGAACGTTCCTCCGACCAAGCCCAATGTCTGTGAGTAACGAGCGTTCCTCCGACCCAGCCCAATGTCTGTGAGTAACGAACGTTCCTCTAACTCAGCCCAATGTCTGTGAGTAACGAGCGTTCCTCCGACCCAGCCCAATGTCTGTGAGTAACGAACGTTCCTCTAACTCAGCCCAATGTCTGTGAGTAACGAGCGTTCCTCCGACCCAGCCCAATGTCTGTGAGTAACGAGCGTTCCTCTAACTCAGCCCAATGTCTGTGAGTAACGAGCGTTCCTCCGACCCAGCCCAATGTCTGTGAGTAACGAGCGTTCCTCCGACCCAGCCCAATGTCTGTGAGTAACGAGCGTTCCTCCGACCCAGCCCAATGTCTGTGAGTAACGAGCGTTCCTCCGACCCAGCCCAATGTCTGTGAGTAACGAGCGTTCCTCTAACTCAGCCCAATTTCTGTGAATAACGAGCGTTCCTCCGACCCAGCCCAATGTCTGTGAGTAACGAGCGTTCCTCCGACCCAGCCCAATGTCTGTGAGTAACGAGCGTTCCTCTAACTCAGGCCAATTTCTGTGAATAACGAGCGTTCCTCCGACCCAGCCAAATGTCTGTGAGTAACGAGCGTTCCTCCGACCCAGCCCAATGTCTGTGAGTAACGAGCGTTCCTCCAACTCAGCCCAATGTCTGTGAGTAACGAACGTTCCTCTGACCGAGCCCAATGTCTGTGAGTAACGAGCGTTCCTCCGACCCAGCCCAATGTCTGTGAGTAACGAGCGTTCCTCTAACTCAGCCCAATGTCTGTGAGTAACGAGCGTTCCTCCGACCCAGCCCAATGTCTGTGAGTAACGAGCGTTCCTCCGACCCAGCCCAATGTCTGTGAGTAACGAGCGTTCCTCTAACTCAGCCCTATGTCTGTGTTTATCGAGCGTTCCCCCGACCCAGCCCAATGTCTGTGAGTAACGAGCGTTCCTCTAACTCAGCCCAATGTCTGTGAGTAACGAGCGTTCCTCCGACCCAGCCCAATGTCTGTGAGTAACGAGCGTTCCTCCGACCCAGCCCAATGTCTGTGAGTAACGAGCGTTCCTCTAACTCAGCCCAATGTCTGTGAGTAACGAGCGTTCCTCTAACTCAGCCCAATGTCTGTGAGTAACGAACGTTCCTCTGACCCAGCCCAATGTCTGTGAGTAACGAGCGTTCCTCTGACCCAGCCCAATGTCTGTGAGTAACGAGGGTTCCTCCGACCTAGCCCAATGTCTGTGAGTAACGAGCGCTCCTCACACCCAGCCCAATGTCTGTGAGTAACGAGCGTTCCTCCGACCATGCCCAATGTCTGTGAGTAACAAGCGTTCCTCTAACTCAGCCCAATATCTGTGAGTAACGAACGTTCCTCCGACCCAGCCCAATGTCTGTGAGTAACGAACGTTCCTCCGACCCAGCCCAATGTCTGTGAGTGACGAGCGTTCCTCTAACTCAGCCCAATGTCTGTGAGTAACGAGCGTTCCTCCGACCCAGCCCAATGTCTGTGAGTAACGAGCGTTCCTCCGACCCAGCCCAATGTCTGTGAGTAACGAACGTTCCTCCGACTCAGCCCAATGTCTGTGAGTAACGAGCGTTCCTCCGACCCAGCCCAATGTCTGTGAGTGACGAGCGTTCCTCTAACTCAGCCCAATGTCTGTGAGTAACGAGCGTTCCTCCGACCCAGCCCACTGTCTGTGAGTGACGAGCGTTCCTCTAACTCAGCCCAATGTCTGTGAGTAACGAGCGTTCCTCCGACCCAGCCCAATGTCTGTGAGTAACGAACGTTCCTCCGACCCAGCCCAATGTCTGTGAGTAACGAGCGTTCCTCTAACTCAGCCCAATGTCTGTGAGTAACGAGCGTTCCTCCGACCCAGCCCAATGTCTGTGAGTAACGAGCGTTCCTCCGACCCAGCCCAATGTCTGTGAGTAACGAGCGTTCCTCCGACCCAGCCCAATGTCTGTGAGTAACGAGCGTTCCTCTAACTCAGCCCAATGTCTGTGAGTAACGAGCGTTCCTCCGACCCAGCCCAATGTCTGTGAGTAACGAGCGTTCCTCCGACCCAGCCCAATGTCTGTGAGTAACGAGCGTTCCTCCGACCCAGCCCAATGTCTGTGAATAACGAGCGTTCCTCCGACCCAGCCCAATGTCTGTGAGTAACGAGCGTTCCTCCGACCCAGCCCAATGTCTGTGCGTAACGAGCGTTCCTCTAACTCAGCCCAATTTCTGTGAATAACGAGCGTTCCTCCGACCCAGCCCAATGTCTGTGAGTTACGAGCGTTCCTCTAACTCAGCCCAATGTCTGTGACTAACGAGCGTTCCTCCGACCCAGCCCAATGTCTGTGAGTAACGAGCGTTCCTCCAACTCAGCCCAATGTCTGTGAGTAACGAACGTTCCTCTGACCGAGCCCAATGTCTGTGAGTAACGAGCGTTCCTCCGACCCAGCCCAATGTCTGTGAGTAACGAGCGTTCCTCTAACTCAGCCCAATGTCTGTGAGTAACGAGCGTTCCTCCGACCCAGCCCAATGTCTGTGAGTAACGAGCGTTCCTCCGACCCAGCCCAAGGTCTGTGAGTAACGAGCGTTCCTCTAACTCAGCCCTATGTCTGTGTTTATCGAGCGTTCCCCCGACCCAGCCCAATGTCTGTGAGTAACGAGCGTTCCTCTAACTCAGCCCAATGTCTGTGTGTAACGAGCGTTCCTCCGACCCAGCCCAATGTCTGTGAGTAACGAGCGTTCCTCCGACCCAGCCCAATGTCTGTGAGTAACGAGCGTTCCTCTAACTCAGCCCAATGTCTGTGAGTAACGAGCGTTCCTCTAACTCAGCCCAATGTCTGTGAGTAACGAACGTTCCTCTGACCCAGCCCAATGTCTGTGAGTAACGAGCGTTCCTCTGACCCAGCCCAATGTCTGTGAGTAACGAGGGTTCCTCCGACCTAGCCCAATGTCTGTGAGTAACGAGCGCTCCTCACACCCAGCCCAATGTCTGTGAGTAACGAACGTTCCTC
Source organism: Scyliorhinus torazame (assembly GCF_047496885.1). Lineage (NCBI taxonomy): Eukaryota > Metazoa > Chordata > Chondrichthyes > Carcharhiniformes > Scyliorhinidae > Scyliorhinus > Scyliorhinus torazame. Next base: position 6,593,755 of record NC_092713.1, read on the forward strand.
CGACCCAGCCCAATGTATGTGAGTAACGAGCGTTCCTCCGTCCCAGCCCAATGTCTGTGAGTAACGAGCGTTCGTCCGACCCAGCCCAATGTCTGTGAGTAACGAGCGTTCCTCCGACCCAGCCCAATGTCTGTGAGTAACGAGCGTTCCTCCGACCCAGCCCAATGTCTGTGAGTAACGAGTGTTCCTCCGACCCCGCCCAATGTCTGTGAGTAACGAGCGTTCCTCTAACTCAGCCCAATGTCTGTGAGTAACGAGCGTTCCTCCGACCCAGCCCAATGTCTGTGAGTAACGAGCGTTCCTCTAACTCAGCCCTATGTCTGTGTTTATCGAGCGTTCACCCGACCCAGCCCAATGTCTGTGAGTAACGAGTGTTCCTCCGACCCAGCCCAATGTCTGTGAGTAACGAGTGTTCCTCCGACCCAGCCCAATGTCTGTGAGTAACGAGCGTTCCTCTAACTCAGCCCAATGTCTGTGAGTAACGAGTGTTCCTCCGACCCAGCCCAATGTCTGTGAGTAACGAGTGTTCCTCCGACCCAGCCCAATGTCTGTGAGTTACGAGCGTTCCTCCGACCCAGCCCAATGTCTGTGAGTAACGAGCGTTCCTCCGACCCAGCCCAATGTCTGTGAGTAACGAGCGTTCCTCTAACTCAACCCAATGTCTGTGAGTAACGAGCGTTCCTCCGACCCAGCCCAATGTCTGTGAGTAACGAGCGTTCCTCCGACCCAGCCCAATGTCTGTGAGTTACGAGCGTTCCTCCGACTCAGCCCAATGTCTGTGAGTAACGAGCGTTCCTCCGACACAGCCAAATGTCTGTGAGTAACGAGCGTTCCTCCGACTCAGCCCAATGTCTGTGAGTAACGAGCGTTCCTCCGACCCAGCCCAATGTCTGTGAGTAACGAACGTTCCTCCGACGCAGCCCAATGTCTGTGAGTAACGGGCGTTCCTCCGACCCAGCCCAATGTCTGTGAGTAACGAGCGTTCCTCCGTCCCAGCCCAATGTCTGTGAGTAACGAACGTTCCTCCGACCCAGCCCAATGTCTGTGAGTAACGAGCGTTCCTCCGACCGAGCCCAATGTCTGTGAGTAACGAGCGTTCCTCCGACGCAGCCCAATGTCTGTGAGTAACGAGCGTTCCTCCGACCCAGCCCAATGTCTGTGAGTAACGAGCGTTCCTCCGACCCAGCCCAATGTCTGTGAGTAACGAGTGTTCCTCCGACCCTGCCCAATGTCTGTGAGTAACGAGCGTTCCTCTAACTCAGCCCAATGTCTGTGAGTAACGAACGTTCCTCCGACCCAGCCCAATGTCTGTGAGTAACGAGCGTTCCTCCGACCCAGCCCAATGTCTGTGAGTAACGAACGTTCCTCCGACCCAGCCCAATGTCTGTGAGTAACGAGCGTTCCTCCGACCCAGCCCAATGTCTGTGAGTAACGAGCGTTCCTCTAACTCAGCCAAATGTCTGTGAGTAACGAACGTTCCTCCGACCCAGCCCAATGTCTGTGAGTAACGAGCGTTCCTCTAACTCAGCCCAATGTCTGTGAGTAACGAGCGTTCCTCCGACCCAGCCCAATGTCTGTGAGTAACGAGCGTTCCTCTAACTCAGCCCAATGTCTGTGAGTAACGAGCGTTCCTCTAACTCAGCCCAATGTCTGTGAGTAACGAACGTTCCTCCGACCCAGCCCAATGTCTGTGAGTAACGGGCGTTCCTCCGACCCAGCCCAATGTCTGTGAGTAACGAGCGTTCCTCTAACTCAGCCCAATGTCTGTGAGTAACGAGCGTTCCTCTAACTCAGCCCAATGTCTGTGAGTAACGAACGTTCCTCCGACCCAGCCCAATGACTGTGAGTAACGAGCGTTCCTCCGACCCAGCCCAATGTCTGTGAGTAACGAGCGTTCCTCCGACCCAGCCCAATGTCTGTGAGTAACGAAAGTTCCTCTAACTCAGCCCAATGTCTGTGAGTAACGAGCGTTCCTCTAACTGAGCCCAATGTCTGTGAGTAACGAGCGTTCCTCCGACCCAGCCCAATGTCTGTGAGTAACGAAAGTTCCTCTAACTCAGCCCAATGTCTGTGAGTAACGAGCGTTCCTCTAACTGAGCCCAATGTCTGTGAGTAACGAGCGTTCCTCCGACCCAGCCCAATGTCTGTGAGTAACGAGCGTTCCTCTAACTCAGCCCAATGTCTGTGAGTAACGAGCGTTCCTCCGACCCAGCCCAATGTCTGTGAGTAACGAGCGTTCCTCCGACCCAGCCCAATGTCTGTGAGTAACGAGCGTTCCTCTAACTCAGCCCTATGTCTGTGTTTATCGAGCGTTCCCCCGACCCAGCCCAATGTCTGTGAGTAACGAGCGTTCCTCTAACTCAGCCCAATGTCTGTGAGTAACGAGCGTTCCTCCGACCCAGCCCAATGTCTGTGAGTAACGAGCGTTCCTCCGACCCAGCCCAATGTCTGTGAGTAACGAGCGTTCCTCTAACTCAGCCCAATGTCTGTGAGTAACGAGCGTTCCTCTAACTCAGCCCAATGTCTGTGAGTAACGAACGTTCCTCTGACCCAGCCCAATGTCTGTGAGTAACGAGCGTTCCTCTGACCCAGCCCAATGTCTGTGAGTAACGAGGGTTCCTCCGACCTAGCCCAATGTCTGTGAGTAACGAGCGCTCCTCACACCCAGCCCAATGTCTGTGAGTAACGAGCGTTCCTCCGACCATGCCCAATGTCTGTGAGTAACAAGCGGTCCTCTAACTCAGCCCAATATCTGTGAGTAACGAACGTTCCTCCGACCCAGCCCAATGTCTGTGAGTAACGAACGTTCCTCCGACACAGCCCAATGTCTGTGAGTGACGAGCGTTCCTCTAACTCAGCCCAATGTCTGTGAGTAACGAGCGTTCCTCCGACCCAGCCCAATGTCTGTGAGTAACGAGCGTTCCTCCGACCCAGCCCAATGTCTGTGAGTAACGAACGTTCCTCCGACTCAGCCCAATGTCTGTGAGTAACGAGCGTTCCTCCGACCCAGCCCAATGTCTGAGAGTGACGAGCGTTCCTCTAACTCAGCCCAATGTCTGTGAGTAACGAGCGTTCCTCCGACCCAGCCCAATGTCTGTGAGTGACGAGCGTTCCTCTAACTCAGCCCAATGTCTGTGAGTAACGAGCGTTCCTCCGACCCAGCCCAATGTCTGTGAGTAACGAACGTTCCTCCGACCCAGCCCAATGTCTGTGAGTAACGAGCGTTCCTCTAACTCAGCCCAATGTCTGTGAGTAACGAGCGTTCCTCCGACCCAGCCCAATGTCTGTGAGTAACGAGCGTTCCTCCGACCCAGCCCAATGTCTGTGAGTAACGAGCGTTCCTCCGACCCAGCCCAATGTCTGTGAGTAACGAGCGTTCCTCTAACTCAGCCCAATGTCTGTGAGTAACGAGCGTTCCTCCGACCCAGCCCAATGTCTGTGAGTAACGAGCGTTCCTCCGACCCAGCCCAATGTCTGTGAGTAACGAGCGTTCCTCCGACCCAGCCCAATGTCTGTGAATAACGAGCGTTCCTCCGACCCAGCCCAATGTCTGTGAGTAACGAGCGTTCCTCCGACCCAGCCCAATGTCTGTGAGTAACGAGCGTTCCTCTAACTCAGCCCAATTTCTGTGAATAACGAGCGTTCCTCCGACCCAGCCCAATGTCTGTGAGTTACGAGCGTTCCTCTAACTCAGCCCAATGTCTGTGACTAACGAGCGTTCCTCCGACCCAGCCCAATGTCTGTGAGTAACGAGCGTTCCTCCAACTCAGCCCAATGTCTGTGAGTAACGAACGTTCCTCTGACCGAGCCCAATGTCTGTGAGTAACGAGCGTTCCTCCGACCCAGCCCAATGTCTGTGAGTAACGAGCGTTCCTCTAACTCAGCCCAATGTCTGTGAGTAACGAGCGTTCCTCCGACCCAGCCCAATGTCTGTGAGTAACGAGCGTTCCTCCGACCCAGCCCAAGGTCTGTGAGTAACGAGCGTTCCTCTAACTCAGCCCTATGTCTGTGTTTATCGAGCGTTCCCCCGACCCAGCCCAATGTCTGTGAGTAACGAGCGTTCCTCTAACTCAGCCCAATGTCTGTGTGTAACGAGCGTTCCTCCGACCCAGCCCAATGTCTGTGAGTAACGAGCGTTCCTCCGACCCAGCCCAATGTCTGTGAGTAACGAGCGTTCCTCTAACTCAGCCCAATGTCTGTGAGTAACGAGCGTTCCTCTAACTCAGCCCAATGTCTGTGAGTAACGAACGTTCCTCTGACCCAGCCCAATGTCTGTGAGTAACGAGCGTTCCTCTGACCCAGCCCAATGTCTGTGAGTAACGAGGGTTCCTCCGACCTAGCCCAATGTCTGTGAGTAACGAGCGCTCCTCACACCCAGCCCAATGTCTGTGAGTAACGAACGTTCCTCCGACCCAGCCCAATGTATGTGAGTAACGAGCGTTCCTCCGTCCCAGCCCAATGTCTGTGAGTAACGAGCGTTCCTCCGACCCAGCCCAATGTCTGTGAGTAACGAGCGTTCCTCCGACCCAGCCCAATGTCTGTGAGTAACGAGCGTTCCTCCGACCCAGCCCAATGTCTGTGAGTAACGAGTGTTCCTCCGACCCAGCCCAATGTCTGTGAGTAACGAGCGTTCCTCTAACTCAGCCCAATGTCTGTGAGTAACGAGCGTTCCTCCGACCCAGCCCAATGTCTGTGAGTAACGAGCGTTCCTCTAACTCAGCCCTATGTCTGTGTTTATCGAGCGTTCACCCGACCCAGCCCAATGTCTGTGAGTAACGAGTGTTCCTCCGACCCAGCCCAATGTCTGTGAGTAACGAGTGTTCCTCCGACCCACCCCAATGTCTGTGAGTAATGAGCGTTCCTCTAACTCAGCCCAATGTCTGTGAGTAACGAGTGTTCCTCCGACCCAGCCCAATGTCTGTGAGTAACGAGTGTTCCTCCGACCCAGCCCAATGTCTGTGAGTTACGTGCGTTCCTCCGACCCAGCCCAATGTCTGTGAGTAACGAGCGTTCCTCCGACCCAGCCCAATGTCTGTGAGTAACGAGCGTTCCTCTAACTGAGCCCAATGTCTGTGAGTAACGAGCGTTCCTCCGACCCAGCCCAATGTCTGTGAGTAACGATCGTTCCTCTAACTCAGCCCAATGTCTGTGAGTAACGAGCGTTCCTCCGACCCAGCCCAATGTCTGTGAGTAACGAGCGTTCCCCCGACCCAGCCCAATGTCTGTGAGTAACGAGCGTTCCTCTAACTCAGCCCTATGTCTGTGTTTATCGAGCGTTCCCCCGACCCAGCCCAATGTCTGTGAGTAACGAGCGTTCCTCTAACTCAGCCCAATGTCTGTGAGTAACGAGCGTTCCTCCGACCCAGCCCAATGTCTGTGAGTAACGAGCGTTCCTCCGACCCAGCCCAATGTCTGTGAGTAACGAGCGTTCCTCTAACTCAGCCCAATGTCTGTGAGTAACGAGCGTTCCTCTAACTCAGCCCAATGTCTGTGAGTAACGAACGTTCCTCTGACCCAGCCCAATGTCTGTGAGTAACGAGCGTTCCCCTGACCCAGCCCAATGTCTGTGAGTAACGAGGGTTCCTCCGACCTAGCCCAATGTCTGTGAGTAACGAGCGCTCCTCACACCCAGCCCAATGTCTGTGAGTAACGAGCGTTCCTCCGACCATGCCCAATGTCTGTGAGTAACAAGCGTTCCTCTAACTCAGCCCAATATCTGTGAGTAACGAACGTTCCTCCGACCCAGCCCAATGTCTGTGAGTAACGAACGTTCCTCCGACCCAGCCCAATGTCTGTGAGTGACGAGCGTTCCTCTAACTCAGCCCAATGTCTGTGAGTAACGAGCGTTCCTCCGACCCAGCCCAATGTCTGTGAGTAACGAGCGTTCCTCCGACCCAGCCCAATGTCTGTGAGTAACGAACGTTCCTCCGACTCAGCCCAATGTCTGTGAGTAACGAGCGTTCCTCCGACCCAGCCCAATGTCTGTGAGTGACGAGCGTTCCTCTAACTCAGCCCAATGTCTGTGAGTAACGAGCGTTCCTCCGACCCAGCCCAATGTCTGTGAGTGACGAGCGTTCCTCTAACTCAGCCCAATGTCTGTGAGTAACGAGCGTTCCTCCGACCCAGCCCAATGTCTGTGAGTAACGAACGTTCCTCCGACCCAGCCCAATGTCTGTGAGTAACGAGCGTTCCTCTAACTCAGCCCAATGTCTGTGAGTAACGAGCGTTCCTCCGACCCAGCCCAATGTCTGTGAGTAACGAGCGTTCCCCCGACCCAGCCCAATGTCTGTGAGTAACGAGCGTTCCTCTAACTCAGCCCTATGTCTGTGTTTATCGAGCGTTCCCCCGACCCAGCCCAATGTCTGTGAGTAACGAGCGTTCCTCTAACTCAGCCCAATGTCTGTGAGTAACGAGCGTTCCTCCGACCCAGCCCAATGTCTGTGAGTAACGAGCGTTCCTCCGACCCAGCCCAATGTCTGTGAGTAACGAGCGTTCCTCTAACTCAGCCCAATGTCTGTGAGTAACGAGCGTTCCTCTAACTCAGCCCAATGTCTGTGAGTAACGAACGTTCCTCTGACCCAGCCCAATGTCTGTGAGTAACGAGCGTTCCTCTGACCCAGCCCAATGTCTGTGAGTAACGAGGGTTCCTCCGACCTAGCCCAATGTCTGTGAGTAACGAGCGCTCCTCACACCCAGCCCAATGTCTGTGAGTAACGAGCGTTCCTCCGACCATGCCCAATGTCTGTGAGTAACAAGCGTTCCTCTAACTCAGCCCAATATCTGTGAGTAACGAACGTTCCTCCGACCCAGCCCAATGTCTGTGAGTAACGAACGTTCCTCCGACCCAGCCCAATGTCTGTGAGTGACGAGCGTTCCTCTAACTCAGCCCAATGTCTGTGAGTAACGAGCGTTCCTCCGACCCAGCCCAATGTCTGTGAGTAACGAGCGTTCCTCCGACCCAGCCCAATGTCTGTGAGTAACGAACGTTCCTCCGACTCAGCCCAATGTCTGTGAGTAACGAGCGTTCCTCCGACCCAGCCCAATGTCTGTGAGTGACGAGCGTTCCTCTAACTCAGCCCAATGTCTGTGAGTAACGAGCGTTCCTCCGACCCAGCCCAATGTCTGTGAGTGACGAGCGTTCCTCTAACTCAGCCCAATGTCTGTGAGTAACGAGCGTTCCTCCGACCCAGCCCAATGTCTGTGAGTAACGAACGTTCCTCCGACCCAGCCCAATGTCTGTGAGTAACGAGCGTTCCTCTAACTCAGCCCAATGTCTGTGAGTAACGAGCGTTCCTCCGACCCAGCCCAATGTCTGTGAGTAACGAGCGTTCCTCCGACCCAGCCCAATGTCTGTGAGTAACGAGCGTTCCTCCGACCCAGCCCAATGTCTGTGAGTAACGAGCGTTCCTCTAACTCAGCCCAATGTCTGTGAGTAACGAGCGTTCCTCCGACCCAGCCCAATGTCTGTGAGTAACGAGCGTTCCTCCGACCCAGCCCAATGTCTGTGAGTAACGAGCGTTCCTCCGACCCAGCCCAATGTCTGTGAATAACGAGCGTTCCTCCGACCCAGCCCAATGTCTGTGAGTAACGAGCGTTCCTCCGACCCAGCCCAATGTCTGTGAGTAACGAGCGTTCCTCTAACTCAGCCCAATTTCTGTGAATAACGAGCGTTCCTCCGACCCAGCCCAATGTCTGTGAGTTACGAGCGTTCCTCTAACTCAGCCCAATGTCTGTGACTAACGAGCGTTCCTCCGACCCAGCCCAATGTCTGTGAGTAACGAGCGTTCCTCCAACTCAGCCCAATGTCTGTGAGTAACGAGCGTTCCTCTAACTCAGCCCTATGTCTGTGTTTATCGAGCGTTCCCCCGACCCAGCCCAATGTCTGTGAGTAACGAGCGTTCCTCTAACTCAGCCCAATGTCTGTGAGTAACGAGCGTTCCTCCGACCCAGCCCAATGTCTGTGAGTAACGAGCGTTCCTCCGACCCAGCCCAATGTCTGTGAGTAACGAGCGTTCCTCTAACTCAGCCCAATGTCTGTGAGTAACGAGCGTTCCTCTAACTCAGCCCAATGTCTGTGAGTAACGAACGTTCCTCTGACCCAGCCCAATGTCTGTGAGTAACGAGCGTTCCTCTGACCCAGCCCAATGTCTGTGAGTAACGAGGGTTCCTCCGACCTAGCCCAATGTCTGTGAGTAACGAGCGCTCCTCACACCCAGCCCAATGTCTGTGAGTAACGAGCGTTCCTCCGACCATGCCCAATGTCTGTGAGTAACAAGCGTTCCTCTAACTCAGCCCAATATCTGTGAGTAACGAACGTTCCTCCGACCCAGCCCAATGTCTGTGAGTAACGAACGTTCCTCCGACCCAGCCCAATGTCTGTGAGTGACGAGCGTTCCTCTAACTCAGCCCAATGTCTGTGAGTAACGAGCGTTCCTCCGACCCAGCCCAATGTCTGTGAGTAACGAGCGTTCCTCCGACCCAGCCCAATGTCTGTGAGTAACGAACGTTCCTCCGACTCAGCCCAATGTCTGTGAGTAACGAGCGTTCCTCCGACCCAGCCCAATGTCTGTGAGTGACGAGCGTTCCTCTAACTCAGCCCAATGTCTGTGAGTAACGAGCGTTCCTCCGACCCAGCCCAATGTCTGTGAGTGACGAGCGTTCCTCTAACTCAGCCCAATGTCTGTGAGTAACGAGCGTTCCTCCGACCCAGCCCAATGTCTGTGAGTAACGAACGTTCCTCCGACCCAGCCCAATGTCTGTGAGTAACGAGCGTTCCTCTAACTCAGCCCAATGTCTGTGAGTAACGAGCGTTCCTCCGACCCAGCCCAATGTCTGTGAGTAATGATCGTTCCCCCGACCCAGCCCAATGTCTGTGAGTAACGAGCGTTCCTCTAACTCAGCCCTATGTCTGTGTTTATCGAGCGTTCCCCCGACCCAGCCCAATGTCTGTGAGTAACGAGCGTTCCTCTAACTCAGCCCAATGTCTGTGAGTAACGAGCGTTCCTCCGACCCAGCCCAATGTCTGTGAGTAACGAGCGTTCCTCCGACCCAGCCCAATGTCTGTGAGTAACGAGCGTTCCTCTAACTCAGCCCAATGTCTGTGAGTAACGAGCGTTCCTCTAACTCAGCCCAATGTCTGTGAGTAACGAACGTTCCTCTGACCCAGCCCAATGTCTGTGAGTAACGAGCGTTCCTCTGACCCAGCCCAATGTCTGTGAGTAACGAGGGTTCCTCCGACCTAGCCCAATGTCTGTGAGTAACGAGCGCTCCTCACACCCAGCCCAATGTCTGTGAGTAACGAGCGTTCCTCCGACCATGCCCAATGTCTGTGAGTAACAAGCGTTCCTCTAACTCAGCCCAATATCTGTGAGTAACGAACGTTCCTCCGACCCAGCCCAATGTCTGTGAGTAACGAACGTTCCTCCGACCCAGCCCAATGTCTGTGAGTGACGAGCGTTCCTCTAACTCAGCCCAATGTCTGTGAGTAACGAGCGTTCCTCCGACCCAGCCCAATGTCTGTGAGTAACGAGCGTTCCTCCGACCCAGCCCAATGTCTGTGAGTAACGAACGTTCCTCCGACTCAGCCCAATGTCTGTGAGTAACGAGCGTTCCTCCGACCCAGCCCAATGTCTGTGAGTGACGAGCGTTCCTCTAACTCAGCCCAATGTCTGTGAGTAACGAGCGTTCCTCCGACCCAGCCCAATGTCTGTGAGTGACGAGCGTTCCTCTAACTCAGCCCAATGTCTGTGAGTAACGAGCGTTCCTCCGACCCAGCCCAATGTCTGTGAGTAACGAACGTTCCTCCGACCCAGCCCAATGTCTGTGAGTAACGAGCGTTCCTCTAACTCAGCCCAATGTCTGTGAGTAACGAGCGTTCCTCCGACCCAGCCCAATGTCTGTGAGTAACGAGCGTTCCTCCGACCCAGCCCAATGTCTGTGAGTAACGAGCGTTCCTCCGACCCAGCCCAATGTCTGTGAGTAACGAGCGTTCCTCTAACTCAGCCCAATGTCTGTGAGTAACGAGCGTTCCTCCGACCCAGCCCAATGTCTGTGAGTAACGAGCGTTCCTCCGACCCAGCCCAATGTCTGTGAGTAACGAGCGTTCCTCCGACCCAGCCCAATGTCTGTGAATAACGAGCGTTCCTCCGACCCAGCCCAATGTCTGTGAGTAACGAGCGTTCCTCCGACCCAGCCCAATGTCTGTGAGTAACGAGCGTTCCTCTAACTCAGCCCAATTTCTGTGAATAACGAGCGTTCCTCCGACCCAGCCCAATGTCTGTGAGTTACGAGCGTTCCTCTAACTCAGCCCAATGTCTGTGACTAACGAGCGTTCCTCCGACCCAGCCCAATGTCTGTGAGTAACGAGCGTTCCTCCAACTCAGCCCAATGTCTGTGAGTAACGAACGTTCCTCTGACCGAGCCCAATGTCTGTGAGTAACGAGCGTTCCTCCGACCCAGCCCAATGTCTGTGAGTAACGAGCGTTCCTCCGACCCAGCCCAATGTCTGTGAGTAACGAGCGTTCCTCTAACTCAGCCCAATGTCTGTGAGTAACGAGCGTTCCTCCGACCCAGCCCAATGTCTGTGAGTAACGAGCGTTCCTCCGACCCAGCCCAAGGTCTGTGAGTAACGAGCGTTCCTCTAACTCAGCCCTATGTCTGTGTTTATCGAGCGTTCCCCCGACCCAGCCCAATGTCTGTGAGTAACGAGCGTTCCTCTAACTCAGCCCAATGTCTGTGTGTAACGAGCGTTCCTCTGACCCAGCCCAATGTCTGTGAGTAACGAGCGTTCCTCCGACCCAGCCCAATGTCTGTGAGTAACGAGCGTTCCTCTAACTCAGCCCAATGTCTGTGAGTAACGAGCGTTCCTCTAACTCAGCCCAATGTCTGTGAGTAACGAACGTTCCTCTGACCCAGCCCAATGTCTGTGAGTAACGAGCGTTCCTCTGACCCAGCCCAATGTCTGTGAGTAACGAGGGTTCCTCCGACCTAGCCCAATGTCTGTGAGTAACGAGCGCTCCTCACACCCAGCCCAATGTCTGTGAGTAACGAACGTTCCTCCGACCCAGCCCAATGTATGTGAGTAACGAGCGTTCCTCCGTCCCAGCCCAATGTCTGTGAGTAACGAGCGTTCGTCCGACCCAGCCCAATGTCTGTGAGTAACGAGCGTTCCTCCGACCCAGCCCAATGTCTGTGAGTAACGAGTGTTCCTCCGACCCAGCCCAATGTCTGTGAGTAACGAGCGTTCCTCTAACTCAGCCCAATGTCTGTGAGTAACGAGCGTTCCTCCGACCCAGCCCAATGTCTGTGAGTAACGAGCGTTCCTCTAACTCAGCCCTATGTCTGTGTTTATCGAGCGTTCACCCGACCCAGCCCAATGTCTGTGAGTAACGAGTGTTCCTCCGACCCAGCCCAATGTCTGTGAGTAACGAGTGTTCCTCCGACCCAGCCCAATGTCTGTGAGTAACGAGCGTTCCTCTAACTCAGCCCAATGTCTGTGAGTAACGAGTGTTCCTCCGACCCAGCCCAATGTCTGTGAGTAACGAGTGTTCCTCCGACCCAGCCCAATGTCTGTGAGTTACGAGCGTTCCTCCGACCCAGCCCAATGTCTGTGAGTAACGAGCGTTCCTCCGACCCAGCCCAATGTCTGTGAGTAACGAGCGTTCCTCTAACTCAACCCAATGTCTGTGAGTAACGAGCGTTCCTCCGACCCAGCCCAATGTCTGTGAGTAACGAGCGTTCCTCCGACCCAGCCCAATGTCTGTGAGTTACGAGCGTTCCTCCGACTCAGCCCAATGTCTGTGAGTAACGAGCGTTCCTCCGACACAGCCAAATGTCTGTGAGTAACGAGCGTTCCTCCGACTCAGCCCAATGTCTGTGAGTAACGAGCGTTCCTCCGACCCAGCCCAATGTCTGTGAGTAACGAACGTTCCTCCGACGCAGCCCAATGTCTGTGAGTAACGGGCGTTCCTCCGACCCAGCCCAATGTCTGTGAGTAACGAGCGTTCCTCCGTCCCAGCCCAATGTCTGTGAGTAACGAACGTTCCTCCGACCCAGCCCAATGTCTGTGAGTAACGAGCGTTCCTCCGACCGAGCCCAATGTCTGTGAGTAACGAGCGTTCCTCTAACTCAGCCCAATGTCTGTGAGTAACGAGCGTTCCTCCTACCCAGCCCAATGTCTGTGAGTAACGAACGTTCCTCCGACGCAGCCCAATGTCTGTGAGTAACGAGCGTTCCTCCGACCCAGCCCAATGTCTGTGAGTAACGAGCGTTCCTCCGACCCAGCCCAATGTCTGTGAGTAACGAGTGTTCCTCCGACCCTGCCCAATGTCTGTGAGTAACGAGCGTTCCTCTAACTCAGCCCAATGTCTGTGAGTAACGAACGTTCCTCCGACCCAGCCCAATGTCTGTGAGTAACGAGCGTTCCTCCGACCCAGCCCAATGTCTGTGAGTAACGAACGTTCCTCCGACCCAGCCCAATGTCTGTGAGTAACGAGCGTTCCTCCGACCCAGCCCAATGTCTGTGAGTAACGAGCGTTCCTCTAACTCAGCCCAATGTCTGTGAGTAACGAACGTTCCTCCGACCGAGCCCAATGTCTGTGAGTAACGAGCGTTCCTCTAACTCAGCCCAATGTCTGTGAGTAACGAGCGTTCCTCCGACCCAGCCCAATGTCTGTGAGTAACGAGCGTTCCTCTAACTCAGCCCAATGTCTGTGAGTAACGAGCGTTCCTCTAACTCAGCCCAATGTCTGTGAGTAACGAACGTTCCTCCGACCCAGCCCAATGTCTGTGAGTAACGGGCGTTCCTCCGACCCAGCCCAATGTCTGTGAGTAACGAGCGTTCCTCTAACTCAGCCCAATGTCTGTGAGTAACGAGCGTTCCTCTAACTCAGCCCAATGTCTGTGAGTAACGAACGTTCCTCCGACCCAGCCCAATGACTGTGAGTAACGAGCGTTCCTCCGACCCAGCCCAATGTCTGTGAGTAACGAGCGTTCCTCCGACCCAGCCCAATGTCTGTGAGTAACGAAAGTTCCTCTAACTCAGCCCAATGTCTGTGAGTAACGAGCGTTCCTCTAACTGAGCCCAATGTCTGTGAGTAACGAGCGTTCCTCTAACTCAGCCCAATGTCTGTGAGTAACGAGCGTTCCTCCGACCCAGCCCAATGTCTGTGAGTAACGAAAGTTCCTATAACTCAGCCCAATGTCTGTGAGTAACGAGCGTTCCTCCGACCCAGCCCAATGTCTGTGAGTAACGAGCGTTCCTCCGACCCAGCCAAATGTCTGTGAGTAACGAGCGTTCCTCCGACCCAGCCCAATGTCTGTGAGTAACGAGCGTTCCTCCGACTCAGCCCAATGTCTGTGAGTAACGAACGTTCCTCTAACTCAGCCCAATGTCTGTGAGTAACGAGCGTTCCTCTAACTCAGCCCAATGTCTGTGAGTAACGAACGTTCCTCCGACTCAGCCCAATGTCTGTGAGTAACGAGCGTTCCTCCGACCCAGCCCAATGTCTGTGAGTAACGAGCGTTCCTCCGACTCAGCCCAATGTCTGTGAGTAACGAGCGTTCCTCCGACCCAGCCCAATGTCTGTGAGTAACGAGCGTTCCTCTAACTCAGCCCAATGTCTGTGAGTAACGAGTGTTCCTCCGACTCAGCCCAATGTCTGTGAGTAACGAGCGTTCCGCCGACCCAGCCCAATGTCTGTGAGTAACGAGCGTTCCTCTAACTCAGCCCAATGTCTGTGAGTAACGAGCGTTCCTCCGACCCAGCCCAATGTCTGTGAGTAACGAGCGTTCCTCCGACCCAGCCCAATGTCTGTGAGTAACGAGCGTTCCTCCGACCCTGCCCAATGTCTGTGAGTAACGAACGTTCCTCCGACCCAGCCCAATGTCTGTGAGTAACGAGCGTTCCTCTAACTCAGCCCAATGTCTGTGAGTAACGAGCGTTCCTCCGACCCAGCCCAATGTCTGTGAGTAACGAGCGTTCCTCCGACCCAGCTCAATGTCTGTGAGTAACGAGCGTTCCTCTAACTCAGCCCAATGTCTGTGAGCAACGAGCGTTCCTCTAACTCAGCCCAATGTCTGTGAGTAACGAACGTTCCTCCGACACAGCACAATGTCTGTGAGTAACGAGCGTTCCTCCGACCCAGCCCAATGTCTGTGAGTAACGAGCGTTCCTCCGACCCAGTCCAATGTCTGTGAGTAACGAGCGTTCCTCACACCCAGCCCAATGTCTGTGAGTAACGAAAGTTCCTCTAACTCAGCCCAATGTCTGTGAGTAACGAGCGTTCCTCTAACTCAGCCCAATGTCTGTGAGTAACGAGCGTTCCTCCGACCCAGCCCAATGTCTGTGAGTAACGAAAGTTCCTCTAACTCAGCCCAATGTCTGTGAGTAACGAGCGTTCCTCTAACTGAGCCCAATGTCTGTGAGTAACGAGCGTTCCTCCGACCCAGCCCAATGTCTGTGAGTAACGAAAGTTCCTCTAACTCAGCCCAATGTCTGTGAGTAACGAGCGTTCCTCTAACTGAGCCCAGTGTCTGTGAGTAACGAGCGTTCCTCTAACTGAGCCCAATGTCTGTGAGTAACGAGCGTTCCTCTAACTCAGCCCAATGTCTCTGAGTAACGAGCGTTCCTCCGACCCAGCCCAATGTCTGTGAGTAACGAGCGTTCCTCCGACCCAGCCCAATGTCTGTGAGTAACGAGCGTTCCTCCGACCCAGCCAAATGTCTGTGAGTAACGAGCGTTCCTCCGACCCAGCCCAATGTCTGTGAGTAACGAGCGTTCCTCCGACTCAGCCCAATGTCTGTGAGTAACGAACGTTCCTCTAACTCAGCCAAATGTCTGTGAGTAACGAGCGTTCCTCTAACTCAGCCCAATGTCTGTGAGTAACGAACGTTCCTCCGACCCAGCCCAGTGTCTGTGAGCAACGAGTGTTCCTCCGACTCAGCCCAATGTCTGTGAGTAACGAGCGTTCCTCCGACCCAGCCCAATGTCTGTGAGTAACGAGCGTTCCTCCGACTCAGCCCAATGTCTGTGAGTAACGAGCGTTCCTCCGACCCAGCCCAATGACTGTGAGTAACGAGCGTTCCTCCGACCGAGCCCAATGTCTGTGAGTAACGAGCGTTCCTCCGACTCAGCCCAATGTCTGTGAGTAACGATCGTTCCTCCGACCCAGCCCAATGTCTGTGAGTAACGAGCGTTCCTCTAACTAGGCCCAATGTCTGTGAGTAACGAGCGTTCCTCCGACCCAGCCCAATGTCTGTGAGTAACGAGCGTTCCTCTAACTCAGCCCAATGTCTGTGAGTAACGAGCGTTCCTCCGACCCAGCCCAATGTCTGTGAGTAACGAGCATTCCTCCGACCGAGCCCAATCTATGTGAGTAACGAGCGTTCCTCCGACCCAGCCCAATGTCTGTGAGTAACGAGCGTTCCTCCAACTCAGCCCAATGTCTGTGAGTAACGAGCGTTCCTCCGACCCAGCCCAATGTCTGTGAGTAACGAGCGTTCCTCTCACTCAGCCAATGTCTGTGAGTAACGAGCGTTCCTCTCACTCAGCCCAATGTCTGTGAGTAACGAGCGTTCCTCCGACCGAGCCCAATGTCTGTGAGTAACGAGCGTTCCTCCGACCCAGCCCAATGTCTGTGAGTAACGAGCGTTCCTCTCACTCAGCCCAATGTCTGTGAGTAACGAGCGTTCCTCCGACCCAGCCCAATGTCTGTGAGTAACGAGCGTTCCTCCGACCCAGCCCAATGTCTGTGAGTAACGAGAGTTCCTCCGACCCAGCCCAATGTCTGTGAGTAACGAGCGTTCCTCTAACACAGCCCAATGTCTGTGAGTAACGAGCGTTTCTCTGACCCAGCCCAATGTCTGTGAGTAACGAGCGTTCCTCTAACTCAGCCCAATGTCTGTGAGTGACGAGCGTTCCTCCGACCCAGCCCAATGTCTGTGAGTAACGAGCGTTCCTTCGACCCAGCCCAGTGTCTGTGAGTAACGAGCGTTCCTCTAACTCAGCCCAATGTCTGTGAGTAACGAGCGTTCCTCCGACCCAGCCCAATGTCTGGGAGTAACGAACGTTTCTCTGACGCAGCCCAATGTCTGTGAGTAACGAACGTTTCTCCGACCCAGCCCAATGTCTGTGAGTAACGAGCGTTCCTCTAACTCAGCCCAATGTCTGTGAGTAACGAGCGTTCCTCGAACTCAGCCCAATGTCTGTGAGTAACGAGCGTTCCTCCGACCCAGCCCAATGTCTGTGAGTAACGAGCGTTCCTCCGACCCAGCCCAATGTCTGTGAGTAACGAGCATTCCTCTGACCCAGCCCAATGTCTGGGAGTAACGAGCGTTTCTCTGACCCAGCCCAATGTCTGGGAGTAACGAGCGTTTCTCCGACCCAGCCCAATGTCTGTGAGTAACGAGCGTTCCTCCGACGCAGCCCAATGTCTGTGAGTAACGAACGTTCCTCCGACCCAGCCCAATGTCTGTGAGTAACGAGTGTTCCTCCGACCCAGCCCCATGTCTGTGAGTAACGAGCGTTCCTCTAACTCAGCCCAATGTCTGTGAGTAACGAGCGTTCCTCCGACCCAGCCCAATGTCTGTGAGTAACGAACGTTCCTCCGACCCAGCCCCATGTCTGTGAGTAACGAGCGTTCCTCCGACCCAGCCCAATGTCTGTGAGTAACGAGCTTTCCTCCGACCCAGCCCAATGCCTGTGAGTAACGAGCGTTCCTCTAACTCAGCCCAATGTATGTGAGTAACGAGCGTTCCTCGAACTCAGCCCAATGTCTGTGAGTAACGAGCGTTCCTCCGACCCAGCCCAATGTCTGTGAGTAACGAACGTTCCTCCGACCCAGCCCAATGTCTGTGAGTAACGAGCGTTCCTCCGACCCAGCCCAATGTCTGTGAGTAACGAGCGTTCCTCCGACCCAGCCCAATGTCTGTGAGTAACGAACGTTCCTCTAACTCAGCCCAATGTCTGTGAGTAACGAGCGTTCCTCCGACCCAGCCCAATGCCTGTGAGTAACGAGCGTTCCTCTAACTCAGCCCAATGTCTGTGAGTAACGAGCGTTCCTCTAACTCAGCCCAATGTCTGTGAGTAACGAGCGTTCCTCTAAATCAGCACAATGTCTGTGAGTAACGAGCGTTCCTCCGACCCAGCCCAATGTCTGTGAGTAACGAGCGTTTCTCTAACTCAGCCCAATGTCTGTGAGTAGCGAGCGTTCCTCCGACCCAGCCCAATGTCTGTGAGTAGCGAGCGTTCCTCCGACCCAGCCCAATGTCTGTGAGTAACGAGCGTTCCTCCGACCCAGCCCAATGTCTGTGAGTAACGAGCGTTCCTCTAACTCAGCCCAATGTCTGTGAGGAACGAGCGTTCCTCTAACTGAGCCAAATGTCGGTGAGTAACGAGTGTTCCTCCGACCCAGCCCAATGTCTGTGAGTAACGAGCGTTCCTCTAACTCAGCCCAATGTCTGTGAGTAACGTGCGTTCCTCCGACCCAGCCCAATGTCTGTGAGTAACGAGCGTTTCTCTGACCCAGCCCAATGTCTGTGAGTAACGAGCGTTCCTCTAACTCAGCCCAATGTCTGTGAGTGACGAGCGTTCCTCCGACCCAGCCCAATGTCTGTGAGTAACGAGCGTTCCTTCGACCCAGCCCAGTGTCTGTGAGTAACGAGCGTTCCTCTAACTCAGCCCAATGTCTGTGAGTAACGAGCGTTCCTCCGACCCAGCCCAATGTCTGGGAGTAACGAACGTTTCTCTGACGCAGCCCAATGTCTGTGAGTAACGAACGTTTCTCCGACCCAGCCCAATGTCTGTGAGTAACGAGCGTTCCTCTAACTCAGCCCAATGTCTGTGAGTAACGAGCGTTCCTCGAACTCAGCCCAATGTCTGTGAGTAACGAGCGTTCCTCCGACCCAGCCCAATGTCTGTGAGTAACGAGCGTTCCTCCGACCCAGCCCAATGTCTGTGAGTAACGAGCATTCCTCTGACCCAGCCCAATGTCTGGGAGTAACGAGCGTTTCTCTGACCCAGCCCAATGTCTGGGAGTAACGAGCGTTTCTCCGAC
Organism: Scyliorhinus torazame; assembly: GCF_047496885.1. Lineage (NCBI taxonomy): Eukaryota > Metazoa > Chordata > Chondrichthyes > Carcharhiniformes > Scyliorhinidae > Scyliorhinus > Scyliorhinus torazame. Next base: position 6,611,808 of record NC_092713.1, read on the forward strand.
CCAGCCCAATGTCTGTGAGTAACGAGCGTTCCTCCGACGCAACCCAATGTCTGTGAGTAACGAACGTTCCTCCGACCCAGCCCAATGTCTGTGAGTAACGAGTGTTCCTCCGACCCAGCCCCATGTCTGTGAGTAACGAGCGTTCCTCTAACTCAGCCCAATGTCTGTGAGTAACGAGCGTTCCTCCGACCCAGCCCAATGTCTGTGAGTAACGAACGTTCCTCCGACCCAGCCCCATGTCTGTGAGTAACGAGCGTTCCTCCGACCCAGCCCAATGTCTGTGAGTAACGAGCTTTCCTCCGACCCAGCCCAATGCCTGTGAGTAACGAGCGTTCCTCTAACTCAGCCCAATGTATGTGAGTAACGAGCGTTCCTCGAACTCAGCCCAATGTCTGTGAGTAACGAGCGTTCCTCCGACCCAGCCCAATGTCTGTGAGTAACGAACGTTCCTCCGACCCAGCCCAATGTCTGTGAGTAACGAGCGTTCCTCCGACCCAGCCCAATGTCTGTGAGTAACGAGCGTTCCTCCGACCCAGCCCAATGTCTGTGAGTAACGAACGTTCCTCTAACTCAGCCCAATGTCTGTGAGTAACGAGCGTTCCTCCGACCCAGCCCAATGCCTGTGAGTAACGAGCGTTCCTCTAACTCAGCCCAATGTCTGTGAGTAACGAGCGTTCCTCTAACTCAGCCCAATGTCTGTGAGTAACGAGCGTTCCTCTAAATCAGCACAATGTCTGTGAGTAACGAGCGTTCCTCCGACCCAGCCCAATGTCTGTGAGTAACGAGCGTTTCTCTAACTCAGCCCAATGTCTGTGAGTAGCGAGCGTTCCTCTGACCCAGCCCAATGTCTGTGAGTAGCGAGCGTTCCTCCGACCCAGCCCAATGTCTGTGAGTAACGAGCGTTCCTCCGACCCAGCCCAATGTCTGTGAGTAACGAGCGTTCCTCTAACTCAGCCCAATGTCTGTGAGGAACGAGCGTTCCTCTAACTGAGCCAAATGTCGGTGAGTAACGAGTGTTCCTCCGACCCAGCCCAATGTCTGTGAGTAACGAGCGTTCCTCTAACTCAGCCCAATGTCTGTGAGTAACGTGCGTTCCTCCGACCCAGCCCAATGTCTGTGAGTAACGAGCGTTCCTCTAACTCAGCCCAATGTCTGTCAGTAACGAGCGTTCCTCCGACCCAGCCCAATGTCTGTGAGTAACGAACGTTCCTCCGACCCAACCCAATGTCTGTGAGTAACGAGCGTTCCTCCGACCCAGCCTAATGTCTGTGAGTAACGAGCGTTCCTCCGACCCAGCCCAATGTCTGTGAGTAACGAACGTTCCTCCGACCCAACCCAATGTCTGTGAGTAACGAGCGTTCCTCCGACCCAGCCTAATGTCTGTGAGTAACGAGCGTTCCTCCGACCCAGCCCAATGTCTGTGAGTTACGAGCGTTCCTCTAACTCAGCCCAATGTCTGCCAGTAACGAGCGTTCCTCCGACCCAGTCCAATGTATGTGAGTAACGAGCGTTCCTCCGACCCAGCCCAATGTCTGTGAGTAACGAAAGTTCCTCTAACTCAGCCCAATGTCTGTGAGTAACGAGCGTTCCTCTAACTGAGCCCAATGTTTGTGAGTAACGAGCGTTCCTCCGACCCAGCCCAATGTCTGTGAGTAACGAAAGTTCCTCTAACTCAGCCCAATGTCTGTGAGTAACGAGCGTTCCTCTAACTGAGCCCAATGTCTGTGAGTAACGAGCGTTCCTCTAACTGAGCCCAATGTCTGTGAGTAACGAAAGTTCCTCTAACTCAGCCCAATGTCTGTGAGTAACGAGCGTTCCTCTAACTGAGCCCAATGTCTGTGAGTAACGAGCGTTCCTCTAACTCAGCCCAATGTCTGTGAGTAACGAGCGTTCCTCCGACCCAGCCCAATGTCTGTGAGTAACGAGCGTTCCTCCGACCCAGCCCAATGTCTGTGAGTAATGAGCGTTCCTCCGACCCAGCCAAATGTCTGTGAGTAACGAGCGTTCCTCCGACCCAGCCCAATGTCTGTGAGTAACGAGCGTTCCACCGACTCAGCCCAATGTCTGTGAGTAACGAACGTTCCTCTAACTCAGCCCAATGTCTGTGAGTATCGAGCGTTCCTCCGACCGAGCCCAATGTCTGTGAGTAACGAGCGTTCCTCCGACCCAGCCCAATGTCTGTGAGTAACGAGCGTTCCTCTAACTCAGCCCAATGTCTGTGAGTAACGAACGTTCCTCTAACTCAGCCCAATGTCTGTGAGTAACGAGCGTTCCTCTAACTCAGCCCAATGTCTGTGAGTAACGAACGTTCCTCCGACCCAGCCCAATGTCTGTGAGTAACGAGTGTTTCTCCGACTCAGCCCAATGTCTGTGAGTAACGAGCGTTCCTCCGACCCAGCCCAATGTCTGTGAGTAACGAGCGTTCCTCTAACTCAGCCCAATGTCTGTGAGTAACGAGCGTTCCTCCGACTCAGCCCAATGTCTGTGAGTAACGAGCGTTCCTCCGTCACAGCCCAATGTCTGTGAGTAACGAGAGTTCCTCCGACCCTGCCGAATGTCTGTGAGTAACGACTGTTCCTCTAACTCAGCCCAATGTCTGTGAGTAACGAGCTTTCCTCCGACCCAGCCCAATGTCTGTGAGTAACAAGCGTCCCTCTAACTCAGCCCAATGTCTGTGAGTAACGAACGTTCCTCCGACCCAGCCCAATGTCTGTGAGTAACGAGCGTTCCTCCGACCCAGCCCAATGTCTGTGAGTAACGAGCGTTCCTCCGACCCAGCCCAATGTCTGTGAGTAACGAATGTTCCTCCGACCCAGCCCAATGACTGTGAGTAACGAGCGTTCCTCCGACCCAGCCCAATGTCTGTGAGTAACGAGCGTTCCTCCGACCCAGCCCAATGTCTGTGAGTAACGAGCGTTCCTCCGACCCAGCCCAATGTCTGTGAGTAACGAATGTTCCTCCGACCCAGCCCAATGACTGTGAGTAACGAGCGTTCCTCCGACCCAGCCCAATGTCTGTGAGTAACGAGCGTTCCTCCGACCCAGCCCAATGTCTGTGAGTAACGAGCGTTCCTCCGACCCAGCCCAATGTCTGTGAGTAACGAATGTTCCTCCGACCCAGCCCAATGACTGTGAGTAACGAGCGTTCCTCCGACCCAGCCCAATGTCTGTGAGTAACGAGCGTTCCTCCGACCCAGCCCAATGACTTTGAGTAACGAGCGTTCCTCCGACCCAGCCCAATGTCTGTGAGTAACGAGCGTTCCTCCGACCCAGCCCAATGACTGTGAGTAACGAGCGTTCCTCCGACCCAGCCCAATGTCTGTGAGTAACGAGCGTTCCTCCGACCCTGCCGAATGTCTGTGAGTAACGAGCGTTCCTCTAACTCAGCCCAATGTCTGTGAGTAACGAGCGTTCCTCTAACTCAGCCCAATGTCTGTGAGTAACGAGCGTTCCTCCGACCCAGCCCAATGTCTGTGAGCAACGAGCGTTCCTCCGACCCAGCCCAATGTCTGTGAGTAACGAGCGTTCCTCCGACCCAGCCCAATGTCTGTGAGTAACGAGCGTTCCTCCGACCCAGCCCAATGTCTGTGAGTAATGAACGTTCCTCCGACCCAGCCCAATGACTGTGAGTAACGAGCGTTCCTCCGACCCAGCCCAATGTCTGTGAGTCACGAAAGTTCCTTTAACTCAGCCCAATGTCTGTGAGTAACGAGCGTTCCTCTAACTCAGCCCAATGTCTGTGAGTAACGAGCGTTCCTCTAACTCAGCCCAATGTCTGTGAGTAACGAGCGTTCCTCCGACCCAGCCCAATGTCTGTAACGAGCGTTCCTCCGAACCAGCCCAGTGTCTGTGAGTAACGAGCGTTCCTCTAACTCAGCCCAATGTCTGTGAGTAACGAGCGTTTCTCTAACTCAGCCCAATGTCTGTGAGTAACGAGCGTTCCTCCGACCCTGCCCAATGTCTATGAGTAACGAGCGTTTCTCTGACCCAGCCCAATGTCTGTGAGTAACGAGCGTTCCTCTAACTCAGCCCAATGTCTGTGAGTGACGAGCGTTCCTCCGACCCAGCCCAATGTCTGTGAGTAACGAGCGTTCCTTCGACCCAGCCCAGTGTCTGTGAGTAACGAGCGTTCCTCTAACTCAGCCCAATGTCTGTGAGTAACGAGCGTTCCTCCGACCCAGCCCAATGTCTGTGAGTATCGAGCGTTCCTCCGACCCAGCCCAATGTCTGTGAGTAACGAGCATTCCTCTAACTGAGCCAAATGTCTGTGAGTAACGAGTGTTCCTCCGACCCAGCCCAATGTCTGTGAGTAACGAGTGTTTCTCCGACTCAGCCCAATGTCTGTGAGTAACGAGCGTTCCTCCGACCCAGCCCAATGTCTGTGAGTAACGAGCGTTCCTCTAACTCAGCCCAATGTCTGTGAGTAACGAGCGTTCCTCCGACTCAGCCCAATGTCTGTGAGTAACGAGCGTTCCTCCGTCACAGCCCAATGTCTGTGAGTAACGAGAGTTCCTCCGACCCTGCCGAATGTCTGTGAGTAACGACTGTTCCTCTAACTCAGCCCAATGTCTGTGAGTAACGAGCTTTCCTCCGACCCAGCCCAATGTCTGTGAGTAACAAGCGTCCCTCTAACTCAGCCCAATGTCTGTGAGTAACGAACGTTCCTCCGACCCAGCCCAATGTCTGTGAGTAACGAGCGTTCCTCCGACCCAGCCCAATGTCTGTGAGTAACGAGCGTTCCTCCGACCCAGCCCAATGTCTGTGAGTAACGAATGTTCCTCCGACCCAGCCCAATGACTGTGAGTAACGAGCGTTCCTCCGACCCAGCCCAATGTCTGTGAGTAACGAGCGTTCCTCCGACCCAGCCCAATGTCTGTGAGTAACGAGCGTTCCTCCGACCCAGCCCAATGTCTGTGAGTAACGAATGTTCCTCCGACCCAGCCCAATGACTGTGAGTAACGAGCGTTCCTCCGACCCAGCCCAATGTCTGTGAGTAACGAGCGTTCCTCCGACCCAGCCCAATGTCTGTGAGTAACGAGCGTTCCTCCGACCCAGCCCAATGTCTGTGAGTAACGAATGTTCCTCCGACCCAGCCCAATGACTGTGAGTAACGAGCGTTCCTCCGACCCAGCCCAATGTCTGTGAGTAACGAGCGTTCCTCCGACCCAGCCCAATGACTTTGAGTAACGAGCGTTCCTCCGACCCAGCCCAATGTCTGTGAGTAACGAGCGTTCCTCCGACCCAGCCCAATGACTGTGAGTAACGAGCGTTCCTCCGACCCAGCCCAATGTCTGTGAGTAACGAGCGTTCCTCCGACCCTGCCGAATGTCTGTGAGTAACGAGCGTTCCTCTAACTCAGCCCAATGTCTGTGAGTAACGAGCGTTCCTCTAACTCAGCCCAATGTCTGTGAGTAACGAGCGTTCCTCCGACCCAGCCCAATGTCTGTGAGCAACGAGCGTTCCTCCGACCCAGCCCAATGTCTGTGAGTAACGAGCGTTCCTCCGACCCAGCCCAATGTCTGTGAGTAACGAGCGTTCCTCCGACCCAGCCCAATGTCTGTGAGTAATGAACGTTCCTCCGACCCAGCCCAATGACTGTGAGTAACGAGCGTTCCTCCGACCCAGCCCAATGTCTGTGAGTCACGAAAGTTCCTTTAACTCAGCCCAATGTCTGTGAGTAACGAGCGTTCCTCTAACTCAGCCCAATGTCTGTGAGTAACGAGCGTTCCTCTAACTCAGCCCAATGTCTGTGAGTAACGAGCGTTCCTCCGACCCAGCCCAATGTCTGTAACGAGCGTTCCTCCGAACCAGCCCAGTGTCTGTGAGTAACGAGCGTTCCTCTAACTCAGCCCAATGTCTGTGAGTAACGAGCGTTCCTCTAACTCAGCCCAATGTCTGTGAGTAACGAGCGTTCCTCCGACCCTGCCCAATGTCTATGAGTAACGAGCGTTTCTCTGACCCAGCCCAATGTCTGTGAGTAACGAGCGTTCCTCTAACTCAGCCCAATGTCTGTGAGTGACGAGCGTTCCTCCGACCCAGCCCAATGTCTGTGAGTAACGAGCGTTCCTTCGACCCAGCCCAGTGTCTGTGAGTAACGAGCGTTCCTCTAACTCAGCCCAATGTCTGTGAGTAACGAGCGTTCCTCCGACCCAGCCCAATGTCTGTGAGTATCGAGCGTTCCTCCGACCCAGCCCAATGTCTGTGAGTAACGAGCATTCCTCTAACTGAGCCAAATGTCTGTGAGTAACGAGTGTTCCTCCGACCCAGCCCAATGTCTGTGAGTAACGAGTGTTCCTCTAACTGAGCCAAATGTCTGTGAGTAACGAGTGTTCCTCCGACCCAGCCCAATGTCTGTGAGTAACGAGCGTTCCTCTAACTCAGCCCAATGTCTGTGAGTAACGAGCGTTCCTCCGACTCAGCCCAATGTCTGTGAGTAACGAGCGTTCCTCCGTCACAGCCCAATGTCTGTGAGTAACGAGAGTTCCTCCGACCCTGCCGAATGTCTGTGAGTAACGACTGTTCCTCTAACTCAGCCCAATGTCTGTGAGTAACGAGCTTTCCTCCGACCCAGCCCAATGTCTGTGAGTAACAAGCGTCCCTCTAACTCAGCCCAATGTCTGTGAGTAACGAACGTTCCTCCGACCCAGCCCAATATCTGTGAGTAACGAGCGTTCCTCCGACCCAGCCCAATGTCTGTGAGTAACGAGCGTTCCTCCGACCCAGCCCAATGTCTGTGAGTAACGAATGTTCCTCCGACCCAGCCCAATGACTGTGAGTAACGAGCGTTCCTCCGACCCAGCCCAATGTCTGTGAGTAACGAGCGTTCCTCCGACCCAGCCCAATGTCTGTGAGTAACGAGCGTTCCTCCGACCCAGCCCAATGTCTGTGAGTAACGAATGTTCCTCCGACCCAGCCCAATGACTGTGAGTAACGAGCGTTCCTCCGACCCAGCCCAATGTCTGTGAGTAACGAGCGTTCCTCCGACCCAGCCCAATGTCTGTGAGTAACGAGCGTTCCTCCGACCCAGCCCAATGTCTGTGAGTAACGAATGTTCCTCCGACCCAGCCCAATGACTGTGAGTAACGAGCGTTCCTCCGACCCAGCCCAATGTCTGTGAGTAACGAGCGTTCCTCCGACCCAGCCCAATGACTTTGAGTAACGAGCGTTCCTCCGACCCAGCCCAATGTCTGTGAGTAACGAGCGTTCCTCCGACCCAGCCCAATGACTGTGAGTAACGAGCGTTCCTCCGACCCAGCCCAATGTCTGTGAGTAACGAGCGTTCCTCCGACCCTGCCGAATGTCTGTGAGTAACGAGCGTTCCTCTAACTCAGCCCAATGTCTGTGAGTAACGAGCGTTCCTCTAACTCAGCCCAATGTCTGTGAGTAACGAGCGTTCCTCCGACCCAGCCCAATGTCTGTGAGCAACGAGCGTTCCTCCGACCCAGCCCAATGTCTGTGAGTAACGAGCGTTCCTCCGACCCAGCCCAATGTCTGTGAGTAACGAGCGTTCCTCCGACCCAGCCCAATGTCTGTGAGTAATGAACGTTCCTCCGACCCAGCCCAATGACTGTGAGTAACGAGCGTTCCTCCGACCCAGCCCAATGTCTGTGAGTCACGAAAGTTCCTTTAACTCAGCCCAATGTCTGTGAGTAACGAGCGTTCCTCTAACTCAGCCCAATGTCTGTGAGTAACGAGCGTTCCTCTAACTCAGCCCAATGTCTGTGAGTAACGAGCGTTCCTCCGACCCAGCCCAATGTCTGTAACGAGCGTTCCTCCGAACCAGCCCAGTGTCTGTGAGTAACGAGCGTTCCTCTAACTCAGCCCAATGTCTGTGAGTAACGAGCGTTCCTCTAACTCAGCCCAATGTCTGTGAGTAACGAGCGTTCCTCCGACCCTGCCCAATGTCTATGAGTAACGAGCGTTTCTCTGACCCAGCCCAATGTCTGTGAGTAACGAGCGTTCCTCTAACTCAGCCCAATGTCTGTGAGTGACGAGCGTTCCTCCGACCCAGCCCAATGTCTGTGAGTAACGAGCGTTCCTTCGACCCAGCCCAGTGTCTGTGAGTAACGAGCGTTCCTCTAACTCAGCCCAATGTCTGTGAGTAACGAGCGTTCCTCCGACCCAGCCCAATGTCTGTGAGTATCGAGCGTTCCTCCGACCCAGCCCAATGTCTGTGAGTAACGAGCATTCCTCTAACTGAGCCAAATGTCTGTGAGTAACGAGTGTTCCTCCGACCCAGCCCAATGTCTGTGAGTAACGAGTGTTCCTCTAACTGAGCCAAATGTCTGTGAGTAACGAGTGTTCCTCCGACCCAGCCCAATGTCTGTGAGTAACGAGCGTTCCTCTAACTCAGCCCAATGTCTGTGAGTAACGAGCGTTCCTCCGACCCAGCCCAATGTCTGTGAGTAACGAACGTTCCTCCGACCCAGCCCAATGTCTGTGAGTAACGAGCGTTCCTCTAACTCAGCCCAATGTCTGTGAGTAACGAGCGTTCCTCCGACCCAGCCCAATGTCTGTGAGTAACGTGCGTTCCTCCGACCCAGCCCAATGTCTGTGAGTAACGAGCGTTCCTCTAACTCAGCCCAATGTCTGTGAGTAACGAGCGTTCCTCTGACCCAGCCCAATGTCTGTGAGTAACGAGTGTTCCTCCGACCCTGCCCAATGTCTGTGAGTAACGAGCGTTCTTCTAACTCAGCCCAATGTCTGTCAGTAACGAGCGTTCCTCCGACCCAGCCCAATGTCTGTGAGTAACGAACGTTCCTCCGACCCAACCCAATGTCTGTGAGTAACGAGCGTTCCTCCGACCCAGCCCAATGTCTGTCAGTAACGAGCGTTCCTCCGAACCAGCCCAATGTCTTTGAGTAACGAGCGTTCCTCTAACTCAGCCCAATGTCTGTGAGTAACGAACGTTCCTCCGACCCAGCCCAATGTCTGTGAGTAACGAGTGTTCCTCCGACTCAGCCCAATGTCTGTGAGTAACGAGCGTTCCTCCGACCGAGCCCAATGTCTGTGAGTAACGAGCGTTCCTCCGACTCAGCCCAATGTCTGTGAGTAACGAGCGTTCCTCCGACCCAGCCCAATGTCTGTGAGTAACGAGCGTTCCTCCGACCCAGCCTAATGTATGTGAGTAACGAGCTTTCCTCCGACCCAGCCCAATGTCTTTGAGTAACAAGCGTTCCTCTAACTCAGCCCAATGTCTGTGAGTAACGAGCGTCCCTCCGACCCAGCCCAATGTCTGTGAGTAACGAGCGTTCCTCTAACTCAGCCCAATGTCTGTGAGTAACGAGCGTTCCTCCGACCCAGCCCAATGTCTGTGAGTAACGAGCGTTCCTCTCACTCAGCCCAATGTCTGTGAGTAACGAGCGTTCCTCTAACTCAGTCCAATGTCTGTGAGTAACGAGCGTTCCTCCGACCCAGCCCAATGTCTGTGAGTAACGAGCATTCCTTCGACCCAGCCCAATGTCTGTGAGTAACGAGCGTTCCTCTAACTCAGCCCAATGTCTGTGAGTAACGAGCGTTCCTCCGACCCAGCCCAATGTCTGTGAGTGACGAGCGTTCCTCTAACTCAGCCCAATGTCTGTGAGTAACGAGCGTTCCTCCGACCCAGCCCAATGTCTGTGAGTAACGAACGTTCCTCCGACCCAGCCCAATGTCTGTGAGTAACGAGCGTTCCTCGAACTCAGCCCAATGTCTGTGAGTAACGAGCGTTCCTCCGACCCAGCCCAATGTCTGTGAGTAACGAGCGTTCCTCCGACCCAGCCCAATGTCTGTGAGTAACGAGCATTCCTCTGACCCAGCCCAATGTCTGTGAGTAACGAACGTTCCTCCGACCCAACCCAATGTCTGTGAGTAACGAGCGTTCCTCCGACCCAGCCCAATGTCTGTCAGTAACGAGCGTTCCTCCGAACCAGCCCAATGTCTTTGAGTAACGAGCGTTCCTCTAACTCAGCCCAATGTCTGTGAGTAACGAACGTTCCTCCGACCCAGCCCAATGTCTGTGAGTAACGAGTGTTCCTCCGACTCAGCCCAATGTCTGTGAGTAACGAGCGTTCCTCCGACCGAGCCCAATGTCTGTGAGTAACGAGCGTTCCTCCGACTCAGCCCAATGTCTGTGAGTAACGAGCGTTCCTCCGACCCAGCCCAATGTCTGTGAATAACGAGCGTTCCTCCGACCCAGCCTAATGTATGTGAGTAACGAGCTTTCCTCCGACCCAGCCCAATGTCTTTGAGTAACAAGCGTTCCTCTAACTCAGCCCAATGTCTGTGAGTAACGAGCGTCCCTCCGACCCAGCCCAATGTCTGTGAGTAACGAGCGTTCCTCTAACTCAGCCCAATGTCTGTGAGTAACGAGCGTTCCTCCGACCCAGCCCAATGTCTGTGAGTAACGAGCGTTCCTCTCACTCAGCCCAATGTCTGTGAGTAACGAGCGTTCCTCTAACTCAGTCCAATGTCTGTGAGTAACGAGCGTTCCTCCGACCCAGCCCAATGTCTGTGAGTAACGAGCATTCCTTCGACCCAGCCCAATGTCTGTGAGTAACGAGCGTTCCTCTAACTCAGCCCAATGTCTGTGAGTAACGAGCGTTCCTCCGACCCAGCCCAATGTCTGTGAGTGACGAGCGTTCCTCTAACTCAGCCCAATGTCTGTGAGTAACGAGCGTTCCTCCGACCCAGCCCAATGTCTGTGAGTAACGAACGTTCCTCCGACCCAGCCCAATGTCTGTGAGTAACGAGCGTTCCTCGAACTCAGCCCAATGTCTGTGAGTAACGAGCGTTCCTCCGACCCAGCCCAATGTCTGTGAGTAACGAGCGTTCCTCCGACCCAGCCCAATGTCTGTGAGTAACGAGCATTCCTCTGACCCAGCCCAATGTCTGGGAGTAACGAGCGTTTCTCTGACCCAGCCCAATGTCGGGGAGTAACGAGCGTTTCTCCGACCCAGCCCAATGTCTGGGAGTAACGAACGTTCCTCGAACTCAGCCCAATGTCTGTGAGTAACGAGCGTTCCTCCGACCCAGCCCAATGTCTGTGAGTAACGAGCGTTCCTCCGACCCAGCCCAATGTCTGCGAGTAACGAGCGTTCCTCCGACCGAGCCCAATGTCTATAACGACCATTCCTCCGACCCAGCCCAATGTCTATGAGTAACGAGCTTTCCTCCGACCCAGCCCAATGTCTGTGAGTAACGAACGTTCCTCTAACTCAGCCCAATGTCTGTGAGTAACGAGCGTTCCTCTGACCCAGCCCAATGTCTGTGAGTAACGAGCGTTCCTCCGACCCAGCCCAATGTCTGCGAGTAACGAGCGTTCCTCCGACCGAGCCCAATGTCTGTAACGACCATTCCTCCGACCCAGCCCAATGTCTATGAGTAACGAGCTTTCCTCCGACCCAGCCCAATGTCTGTGAGTAACGAACGTTCCTCTAACTCAGCCCAATGTCTGTGAGTAACGAACGTTCCTCCGACCCAGCCCAATATCTGTGAATAACGAGTGTTCCTCTAACTCAGCCCAATGTCTGTGAGTAACGAACGTTCCTCCGACCCAGCCCAATGTCTGTGAGTGACGAGCGTTCCTCTAACTCAGCCCAATGTCTGTGAGTAACGAACGTTCCTCCGACCGAGCCCAATGTCTGTAACGACCATTCCTCCGACCCAGCCCAATGTCTATGAGTAACGAGCGTTCCTCTAACTCAGCCCAATGTCTGTGAGTAACGAACGTTCCTCCGACTCAGCCCAATGTCTGTGAGTAACGAGCGTTCCTCCGACTCAGCCCAATGTCTGTGAGTAACGAGCGTTCCTCCGACCTAGCCCAATGTCTGTGAGTAACGAGCGTTCCTCCGACCCAGCCTAATGTATGTGAGTAACGAGCTTTCCTCCGACCCAGCCCAATGTCTTTGGGTAACAAGCGTTCCTCTATCTCAGCCCAATGTCTGTGAGTAACGAGCGTCCCTCCGACCCAGCCCAATGTCTGTCAGTAACGAGCGTTCCTCCGACCCAGCCCAATGTCTGTGAGTAACGAGCGTTCCTCTAACTCAGCCCAATGTCTGTGAGTAACGAGCGTTCCTCCGACCCAGCCCAATGTCTGTAAGTAACGAGCGTTCCTCCGACCCAGCCCAATGTCTGTGAGTAACGAGCGTTCCTCTAACTCAGCCCAATGTCTGTGAGTAACGAACGTTCCTCTAACTCAGCCCAATGTCTGTGAGTAACGAGCGTTCCTCTAACTCAGCCCAATGTCTGTGAGTAACGAACGTTCCTCCGACCCAGCCCAATGTCTGTGAGTAACGAGTGTTTCTCCGACTCAGCCCAATGTCTGTGAGTAACGAGCGTTCCTCCGACCCAGCCCAATGTCTGTGAGTAACGAGCGTTCCTCCGACCGAGCCCAATGTCTGTGAGTAACGAGCGTTCCTCCGACTCAGCCCAATGTCTGTGAGTAACGAGCGTTCCTCCGTCACAGCCCAATGTCTGTGAGTAACGAGAGTTCCTCCGACCCTGCCGAATGTCTGTGAGTAACGAGCGTTCCTCTAACTCAGCCCAATGTCTGTGAGTAACGAGCGTTCCTCCGACCCAGCCCAATGTCTGTGAGTAACGAGCGTTCCTCCGACCCAGCCCAATGTCTGTGAGTAACGAGCGTTCCTCCGACCCAGCCCAATGTCTGTGAGTAACGAGCGTTCCTCTAACTCAGCCCAATGTCTGTGAGTAACGAGCTTTCCTCCGACCCAGCCCAATGTCTGTGAGTAACGAGCGTTCCTCTAACTCAGCCCAATGTCTGTGAGTAACGAACGTTCCTCCGACCCAGCCCAATGTCTGTGAGCAACGAACGTTCCTCCGACCCAGCCCAATGTCTGTGAGTAACGAGCTTTCCTCCGACCCAGCCTAATGTCTGTGAGTAACAAGCGTTCCTCTAACTCAGCCCAATGTCTGTGAGTAACGAACGTTCCTCCGACCCAGCCCAATGTCTGTGAGCAACGAACGTTCCTCCGACCCAGCCCAATGTCTGTGAGTAACGAACGTTCCTCCAACCCAGCCCAATGACTGTGAGTAACGAGCGTTCCTCCGACCCAGCCCAATGTCTGTGAGTGACGAGCGTTCCTCCGACCCAGCCCAATGACTGTGAGTAACGAGCGTTCCTCCGACCCAGCCCAATGTCTGTGAGTAACGAACGTTCCTCCGACCCAGCCCAATGACTGTGAGTAACGAGCGTTCCTCCGACCCAGCCCAATGTCTGTGAGTAACGAGCGTTCCTCCGACCCTGCCGAATGTCTGTGAGTAACGAGCGTTCCTCTAACTCAGCCCAATGTCTGTGAGTAACGAGCGTTCCTCTAACTCAGCCCAATGTCTGTGAGCAACGAGCGTTCCTCCGACCCAGCCCAATGTCTGTGAGTAACGAGCGTTCCTCCGACCCAGCCCAATGTCTGTGAGTAATGAACGTTCCTCCGACCCAGCCCAATGACTGTGAGTAACGAGCGTTCCTCCGACCCAGCCCAATGTCTGTGAGTAACGAGCGTTCCTCTAACTAGGCCCAATGTCTGTGAGTAACGAGCGTTCCTCCGACCCAGCCCAATGTCTGTGAGTAACGAGCGTTCCTCCAACCCAGCCCAATGTCTGTGAGTCACGAAAGTTCCTTTAACTCAGCCCAATGTCTGTGAGTAACGAGCGTTCCTCTAACTCAGCCCAATGTCTATGAGTAACGAGCGTTCCTCCGACCCAGCCCAATGTCTGTGAGTAACGAGCGTTCCTCCGACCCAGCCCAATGTCTGTAACGAGCGTTCCTCCGAACCAGCCCAGTGTCTGTGAGTAACGAGCGTTCCTCTAACTCAGCCCAATGTCTGTGAGTAACGAGCGTTCCTCCGACCCAGCCCAATGTCTGTGAGTAACGAGCGTTCCTCCGACCCAGCCCAATGTCTGTAACGAGCGTTCCTCCGAACCAGCCCAGTGTCTGTGAGTAACGAGCGTTCCTCTAACTCAGCCCAATGTCTGTGAGTAACGAGCGTTCCTCCGACCCAGCCCAATGTCTGTGAGTAACGAGCGTTCCTCCGACCCAGCCCAATGTCTGTGAGTAACGAGCGTTCCTCTCACTCAGCCCAATGACTGTGAGTAACGAGCGTTCCTCTAACTCAGCCCAATGTCTGTGAGTAACGAGCGTTCCTCTAACTCAGCCCAATGTCTGTGAGTGACGAGCGTTCCTCCGACCCAGCCCAATGTCTGTGAGTAACGAGCGTTCCTTCGACCCAGCCCAGTGTCTGTGAGTAACGAGCGTTCCTCTAACTCAGCCCAATGTCTGTGAGTAACGAGCGTTCCTCCGACCCAGCCCAATGTCTGTGAGTATCGAGCGTTCCTCCGACCCAGCCCAATGTCTGTGAGTAACGAGCATTCCTCTAACTCAGCCCAATGTCTGTGAGTAACGAGCGTTCCTCCGACCCAGCCCAATGTCTGTGAGTAACGAGTGTTCCTCTAACTGAGCCAAATGTCTGTGAGTAACGAGTGTTCCTCCGACCCAGCCCAATGTCTGTGAGTAACGAGTGTTCCTCTAACTGAGCCAAATGTCTGTGAGTAACGAGTGTTCCTCCGACCCAGCCCAATGTCTGTGAGTAACGAGCGTTCCTCTAACTCAGCCCAATGTCTGTGAGTAACGAGCGTTCCTCCGACCCAGCCCTATGTCTGTGAGTAACGAACGTTCCTCCGACCCAGCCCAATGTCTGTGAGTAACGAGCGTTCCTCTAACTCAGCCCAATGTCTGTGAGTAACGAGCGTTCCTCCGACCCAGCCCAATGTCTGTGAGTAACGTGCGTTCCTCCGACCCAGCCCAATGTCTGTGAGTAACGAGCGTTCCTCTAACTCAGCCCAATGTCTGTGAGTAACGAGCGTTCCTCTGACCCAGCCCAATGTCTGTGAGTAACGAGTGTTCCTCCGACCCTGCCCAATGTCTGTGAGTAACGAGCGTTCCTCTAACTCAGCCCAATGTCTGTCAGTAACGAGCGTTCCTCCGACCCAGCCCAATGTCTGTGAGTAACGAACGTTCCTCCGACCCAACCCAATGTCTGTGAGTAACGAGCGTTCCTCCGACCCAGCCCAATGTCTGTGAGTAACGAGCGTTCCTCCGACCCAGCCCAATGTCTGTGAGTAACGAGCGTTCCTCCGACCCAGCCCAATGTCTGTGAGTAACGAGCGTTCCTCTAACTCAGCCCAATGTCTGTGAGTTACGAGCGTTCCTCTAACTCAGCCCAATGTCTGTCAGTAACGAGCGTTCCTCCGACCCAGCCCAATGTCTGTCAGTAACGAGCGTTCCTCCGACCCAGCCCAATGTCTGTGAGTAACGAGCGTTCCTCTAACTCAGCCCAATGTCTGTGAGTAACGAACGTTCCTCCGACCCAGCCCAATGTCTGTGAGTAACGAGTGTTCCTCCGACTCAGCCCAATGTCTGTGAGTAACGAGCGTTCCTCCGACCGAGCCCAATGTCTGTGAGTAACGAGCGTTCCTCCGACTCAGCCCAATGTCTGTGAGTAACGAGCGTTCCTCCGACCCAGCCCAATGTCTGTGAGTAACGAGCGTTCCTCCGACCCAGCCTAATGTATGTGAGTAACGAGCTTTCCTCCGACCCAGCCCAATGTCTGTGAGTAACAAGCGTTCCACTAACTCAGCCCAATGTCTGTGAGTAACGAGCATCCCTCCGACCCAGCCCAATGTCTGTGAGTAACGAGCGTTCCTCTAACTCAGCCCAATGTCTGTGAGTAACGAGCGTTCCTCCGACCCAGCCCAATGTCTGTGAGTAACGAGCGTTCCTCTCACTCAGCCCAATGTCTGTGAGTAACGAGCGTTCCTCTAACTCAGCCCAATGTCTGTGAGTAACGAGCGTTCCTCCGACCCAGCCCAATGTCTGTGAGTAACGAGCATTCCTTCGACCCAGCCCAATGTCTGTGAGTAACGAGCGTTCCTCTAACTCAGCCCAATGTCTGTGAGTAACGAGCGTTCCTCCGACCCAGCCCAATGTCTGTGAGTGACGAGCGTTCCTCTAACTCAGCCCAATGTCTGTGAGTAACGAGCGTTCCTCCGACCCAGCCCAATGTCTGTGAGTAACGAACGTTCCTCCGACCCAGCCCAATGTCTGTGAGTAACGAGCGTTCCTCGAACTCAGCCCAATGTCTGTGAGTAACGAGCGTTCCTCCGACCCAGCCCAATGTCTGTGAGTAACGAGCGTTCCTCCGACCCAGCCCAATGTCTGTGAGTAACGAGCATTCCTCTGACCCAGCCCAATGTCTGGGAGTAACGAGCGTTTCTCTGACCCAGCCCAATGTCGGGGAGTAACGAGCGATTCTCCGACCCAGCCCAATGTCTGGGAGTAACGAACGTTCCTCGAACTCAGCCCAATGTCTGTGAGTAACGAGCGTTCCTCCGACCCAGCCCAATGTCTGTGAGTAACGAGCGTTCCTCCGACACAGCCCAATGTCTGCGAGTAACGAGCGTTCCTCCGACCGAGCCCAATGTCTGTAACGACCATTCCTCCGACCCAGCCCAATGTCTATGAGTAACGAGCTTTCCTCCGACCCAGCCCAATGTCTGTGAGTAACGAACGTTCCTCTAACTCAGCCCAATGTCTGTGAGTAACGAGCGTTCCTCTGACCCAGCCCAATGTCTGTGAGTAACGAGCGTTCCTCCGACCCAGCCCAATGTCTGCGAGTAACGAGCGTTCCTCCGACCGAGCCCAATGTCTGTAACGACCATTCCTCCGACCCAGCCCAATGTCTATGAGTAACGAGCTTTCCTCCGACCCAGCCCAATGTCTGTGAGTAACGAACGTTCCTCTAACTCAGCCCAATGTCTGTGAGTAACGAGCGTTCCTCTGACCCAGCCCAATGTCTGTGAGTAACGAGCGTTCCTCCGACCCAGCCCAATGTCTGCGAGTAACGAGCGTTCCTCCGACCGAGCCCAATGTCTGTAACGACCATTCCTCCGACCCAGCCCAATGTCTATGAGTAACGAGCTTTCCTCCGACCCAGCCCAATGTCTGTGAGTAACGAGCGTTCCTCTAACTCAGCCCAATGTCTGTGAGTAACGAGCGTTCCTCCGACCCAGCCCAATGTCTGTGAGTGACGAGCGTTCCTCTAACTCAGCCCAATGTCTGTGAGTAACGAGCGTTCCTCCGACCCCGCCCAATGTCTGTGAGTAACGAACGTTCCTCCGACCCAGCCCAATGTCTGTGAGTAACGAGCGTTCCTCGAACTCAGCCCAATGTCTGTCAGTAACGAGCGTTCCTCCGACCCAGCCCAATGTCTGTGAGTAACGAGCGTTCCTCCGACCCAGCCCAATGTCTGTGAGTAACGAGCATTCCTCTGACCCAGCCCAATGTCTGGGAGTAACGAGCGTTTCTCTGACCCAGCCCAATGTCGGGGAGTAACGAGCGTTTCTCCGACCCAGCCCAATGTCTGGGAGTAACGAACGTTCCTCGAACTCAGCCCAATGTCTGTGAGTAACGAGCTTTCCTCCGACCCAGCCCAATGTCTGTGAGTAACGAGCGTTCCTCCGACCCAGCCCAATGTCTGCGAGTAACGAGCGTTCCTCCGACCGAGCCCAATGTCTGTAACGACCATTCCTCCGACCCAGCCCAATGTCTATGAGTAACGAGCTTTCCTCCGACCCAGCCCAATGTCTGTGAGTAACGAACGTTCCTCTAACTCAGCCCAATGTCTGTGAGTAACGAGCGTTCCTCTGACCCAGCCCAATGTCTGTGAGTAACGAGCGTTCCTCCGACCCAGCCCAATGTCTGCGAGTAACGAGCGTTCCTCCGACCGAGCCCAATGTCTGTAACGACCATTCCTCCGACCCAGCCCAATGTCTATGAGTAACGAGCTTTCCTCCGACCCAGCCCAATGTCTGTGAGTAACGAGCGTTCCTCCGACCCAGCCCAATGTCTGTGAGTAACAAGCGTTCCTCTAACTCAGCCCAATGTCTGTGAGTAACGAACGTTCCTCCGACCCAGCCCAATATCTGTGAGTAACGAGCGTTCCTCTAACTCAGCCCAATGTCTGTGAGTAACGAGCGTTCCTCTAACTCAGCCCAATGTCTGTGAGTAACGAACGTTCCTCCGACCGAGCCCAATGTCTGTAACGACCATTCCTCCGACCCAGCCCAATGTCTATGAGTAACGAGCGTTCCTCTAACTCAGCCCAATGTCTGTGAGTAACGAACGTTCCTCCGACTCAGCCCAATGTCTGTGAGTAACGAGCGTTCCTCCGACTCAGCCCAATATCTGTGAGTAACGAGCGTTCCTCCGACCCAGCCCAATGTCTGTGAGTAACGAGCGTTCCTCCGACCCAGCCTAATGTATGTGAGTAACGAGCTTTCCTCCGACCCAGCCCAATGTCTTTGAGTAACAAGCGTTCCTCTAACTCAGCCCAATGTCTGTGAGTAACGAGCGTCCCTCCGACCCAGCCCAATGTCTGTGAGTAACGAGCGTTCCTCCGACCCAGCCCAATGTCTTTGAGTAACAAGCGTTCCTCTAACTCAGCCCAATGTCTGTGAGTAACGAGCGTTCCTCTAACTCAGCCCAATGTCTGTGAGTAACGAGCGTTCCTCCGACCCAGGTCAATGTCTGTGAGTAACGAGCGTTCCTCTCACTCAGCCCAATGTCTGTGAGTAACGAGCGTTCCTCTAACTCAGCCCAATGTCTGTGAGTAACGAGCGTTCCTCCGACCCAGCCCAATGTCTGTGAGTAACGAGCGTTCCTCCGACCCAGCCCAATGTCTGTGAGTGACGAACGTTCCTCCGACCCAACCCAATGTCTGTGAGTAACGAGCGTCCCTCTAACTTGGCCCAATGTCTGTGAGTAACGTGAGTTCCTCCGACCCAGCCCAATGTCTGTGAGTAACGAGCGTTCCTCTAACTCAGCCCAATGTCTGTGAGTAACGAGCGTTCCTCCGACCCTGCCCAATGTCTGTGAGTAACGAGCGTTCCTCTAACTCAGCCCAATGTCTGTCAGTAACGAGCGTTCCTCCGACCCAGCCCAATGTCTGTGAGTAACGAGCGTTCCTCCGACCCAGCCCAATGTCTGTGAGTAACGAACGTTCCTCCGACCCAACCCAATGTCTGTGAGTAACGAGCGTTCCTCCGACCCAGCCCAATGTCTGTGAGTAACGAGCGTTCCTCTAACTCAGCCCAATGTCTGTGAGTTACGAGCGTTCCTCTAACTCAGCCCAATGTCTGTCAGTAACGAGCGTTCCTCCGACCCAGCCCAATGTCTGTGAGTAACGAGCGTTCCTCCGACCCTGCCCAATGTCTGTGAGTAACGAGCGTTCCTCCGACTCAGCCCAATGTCTGTGAGTAACGAGTGTTCCTCCGAACCAGCCGAATGTCAACACAATCTTCATTTCATATTTCATTCTCATTGTAACTCCCAGAAACTCATTGATTCCCCATCACACCCGAAGGAGCTTTCTGACTGTGTTACTGTGAAAACAGAGACTGAGAGTGAGAGCTTGGACAGGCACAGAATCAGCACATCCTACAGCCATTCAGTCCATCGACTCTGTACTGGCCCTTTGAAAGAAAGAGGGTAAATGGGCTTTAGAGTGGTTTCACAGGTCAGCACAACATCGAGGGCTGAAGGGCCTGTACTGCGCTGTAATGTTCGAGGTTCTATATCCAATTAATCCCAGTCCCCCTGCCCTTTCCCCATAGTCCGAGAACATTTCCCATCATAATTATTTGGAGATTAAAGTGGAGACAACAATGATTTCAAAAGGAAATTGGATGGCAATTTGACAGAGCGGCATGATGAGTGGGATAGAGCGGGAGAATGGGACTGAGGGCGGGATGAGAGGGATAGAGCGTGAGAATGGGACTGAGGGCGGGATTAGAGGGATAGAGCGTGAGAATGGGACTGAGGGCGGGATGAGAGGGATGGAGCGGGAGAATGGGACTGAGGGCAGGATGAGAGGGATAGAGCGGGAGAATGGGACTGAGGGCAGGAATAGAGGGAGAGAGTGGGAGAATGGGACTGAGTGCAGGAAGAGAGGGACAGAGCGGGGGAATGGGACTGAGAGCGGGATGAGAGGGATAGAGCAGGAGAATGGGACAGGGGAGGATCAGAGGGATAGAGCGGGAGAATGGGACTGAGGGCGGGATGAGAGGGATGGAGCGGGAGAATGGGACTGAGAGCAGGATGAGAGGGATAGAGCGGGAGAATGGGACTGAGTGCAGGATGAGAGGGATGGAGCGGGAGAATGGGACTGAGGGCGGGAATAGAGGGATAGAGCGGGAGAATGGGACTGAGAGCAGGATGAGAGGGATAGAGCGGGAGAATGGGACAGGGGAGGATGAGAGGGATAGAGCGGGAGAATGGGACTGAGGGCGGGATAAGAGGGATGGAGCAGGAGAATGGGACTGAGAGCAGGATGAGAGGGATAGAGCGGGAGAATGGGACTGAGTGCAGGATGAGAGGGATGGAGCGGGAGAATGGGACTGAGGGCGGGAATAGAGGGATAGAGCGGGAGAATGGGACTGAGTGCAGGAAGAGAGGGATAGAGCGGGAGAATGGGACAGGGCAGGATGAGAGGGATAGAGCGGGAGAATGGGACTGAGGGCGGGAATAGAGGGATAGAGCGGGAGAATGGGACTGAGAGCGGGATGAGAGGGATAGAGCGGGAGAATGGGACTGAGGGCGGGATGAGTGGGATAGAGCGGGAGAATGGGACTGAGAGTGGGATGAGAGGGATAGAGCGGGAGAATGGGACTCAGAGCAAGATGAGAGGGATTGAGCGGGAGAATGGAACTGAGGGTGGGAATAGAGGGATAGAGCGTGAGAATGGGATTGAGAGCAGGATGAGAGGGATAGAGTGGGAGAATGGGACTCAGAGCAGGATGAGAGGGATTGAGCGGGAGAATGGGACTGAGGTCGGGACTAGAGGGATAGAGCGGGAGAATGGGACTGAGAGCGGGATGAGAGGGATGGAGCGGGAGAATGGGACTGAGGGCGGGAATAGAGGGATCGAGTGGGAGAATCGGTCTGAGTGCAGGAAGAGAGGGATAGAGCGGGAGAATGGGACTGAGGGCGGGATGAGAGGGATAGAGCGGGAGAATGGGACAGTGGAGGATGAGAGGGATAGAGCGGGAGAATGGGACTGAGAGCATGATGAGAGGGATAGAGCGGGAGAATGGGACTCAGAGCAGGATGAGAGGGATAGAGCGGGAGAATGGGACAAGGCAGGATGAGAGGGATAGAGCGGGAGAATGGGACTGAGGGCGGGAATAGAGGGATAGAGCGGGGGAATGGGACTGAGGGCGGGATGAGAGGGATAGAGCGGGAGAATGGGACAGGGGAGGATGAGAGGGATAGAGCGGGAGAATGGGACTGAGGGCGGGAATAGAGGGATAGAGCGGGAGAATGGGACTGAGAGCGGGATGAGAGGGATAGAGCGGGAGAATGGGACTGAGAGCGGGATGAGAGGGATAGAGCGGGAGAATGGGACAGGGCAGGATGAGAGGGATAGAGCGGGAGAATTAGACTGAGTGCAGGATGAGAGGGATAGAGCGGGAGAATGGGACTGAGGGCGGGAATAGAGGGATAGAGCGGGAGAATGGGACTGAGGGCAGGATGAGAGGGATAGAGCGGGAGACTGGGACTGAGGGCGGGATGAGAGGGATAGAGTGCGAGAATGGGACTGAGTGCAGGATGAGAGGGATATGGCGGGAGAATGGGACTGAGAGCAGGATGAGAGGGATAGGGCGGGAGAATGGGCCTGAGGGAAGGATGAGAGGGACAGAGCGGGAGAATGGGACTGAGGGAGGGATGAGAGGGATAGATCGGGAGAATGGGGCTGAGAGCGGGATGAGAGGGATAGAGCGGGAGAATGGGACTGAGGGCGGGATGAGAGGGATAGAGCGGGAGAATGGGACTGAGGGAGGGATGAGAGGGATAGAGCGGGAGAATGGGACTGAGGGCGGGATGAGAGGGATAGATCGGGAGAATGGGGCTGAGAGCGGGATGAGAGGGATAGAGCGGGAGAATGGGACTGAGAGTGGGATGAGAGGGATAGAGCGGGAGAATGGGACTCAGAGCAAGATGAGAGGGATTGAGCGGGAGAATGGGACTGAGGGCGGGAATAGAGGGATAGAGCGGGAGAATGGGACTGAGTGCAGGATGAGAGGGATGGAGCGGGAGAATGGGACTGAGGGCGGGAATAGAGGGATAGAGCGGGAGAATGGGACTGAGTGCAGGAAGAGAGGGATAGAGCGGGAGAATGGGACAGGGCAGGATGAGAGGGATAGAGCGGGAGAATGGGACTGAGGGCGGGAATAGAGGGATAGAGCGGGAGAATGGGACTGAGAGCGGGATGAGAGGGATAGAGCGGGAGAATGGGACTGAGGGCGGGATGAGTGGGATAGAGCGGGAGAATGGGACTGAGAGTGGGATGAGAGGGATAGAGCGGGAGAATGGGACTCAGAGCAAGATGAGAGGGATTGAGCGGGAGAATGGAACTGAGGGTGGGAATAGAGGGATAGAGCGTGAGAATGGGATTGAGAGCAGGATGAGAGGGATAGAGTGGGAGAATGGGACTCAGAGCAGGATGAGAGGGATTGAGCGGGAGAATGGGACTGAGGTCGGGACTAGAGGGATAGAGCGGGAGAATGGGACTGAGAGCGGGATGAGAGGGATGGAGCGGGAGAATGGGACTGAGGGCGGGAATAGAGGGATCGAGTGGGAGAATCGGTCTGAGTGCAGGAAGAGAGGGATAGAGCGGGAGAATGGGACTGAGGGCGGGATGAGAGGGATAGAGCGGGAGAATGGGACAGTGGAGGATGAGAGGGATAGAGCGGGAGAATGGGACTGAGAGCATGATGAGAGGGATAGAGCGGGAGAATGGGACTCAGAGCAGGATGAGAGGGATAGAGCGGGAGAATGGGACAAGGCAGGATGAGAGGGATAGAGCGGGAGAATGGGACTGAGGGCGGGAATAGAGGGATAGAGCGGGGGAATGGGACTGAGGGCGGGATGAGAGGGATAGAGCGGGAGAATGGGACAGGGGAGGATGAGAGGGATAGAGCGGGAGAATGGGACTGAGGGCGGGAATAGAGGGATAGAGCGGGAGAATGGGACTGAGAGCGGGATGAGAGGGATAGAGCGGGAGAATGGGACTGAGAGCGGGATGAGAGGGATAGAGCGGGAGAATGGGACAGGGCAGGATGAGAGGGATAGAGCGGGAGAATTAGACTGAGTGCAGGATGAGAGGGATAGAGCGGGAGAATGGGACTGAGGGCGGGAATAGAGGGATAGAGCGGGAGAATGGGACTGAGGGCAGGATGAGAGGGATAGAGCGGGAGACTGGGACTGAGGGCGGGATGAGAGGGATAGAGTGCGAGAATGGGACTGAGTGCAGGATGAGAGGGATATGGCGGGAGAATGGGACTGAGAGCAGGATGAGAGGGATAGGGCGGGAGAATGGGCCTGAGGGAAGGATGAGAGGGACAGAGCGGGAGAATGGGACTGAGGGAGGGATGAGAGGGATAGATCGGGAGAATGGGGCTGAGAGCGGGATGAGAGGGATAGAGCGGGAGAATGGGACTGAGGGCGGGATGAGAGGGATAGAGCGGGAGAATGGGACTGAGGGAGGGATGAGAGGGATAGAGCGGGAGAATGGGACTGAGGGCGGGATGAGAGGGATAGATCGGGAGAATGGGGCTGAGAGCGGGATGAGAGGGATAGAGCGGGAGAATGGGACTGAGAGTGGGATGAGAGGGATAGAGCGGGAGAATGGGACTCAGAGCAAGATGAGAGGGATTGAGCGGGAGAATGGGACTGAGGGCGGGAATAGAGGGATAGAGCGGGAGAATGGGACTGAGTGCAGGATGAGAGGGATGGAGCGGGAGAATGGGACTGAGGGCGGGAATAGAGGGATAGAGCGGGAGAATGGGACTGAGTGCAGGAAGAGAGGGATAGAGCGGGAGAATGGGACAGGGCAGGATGAGAGGGATAGAGCGGGAGAATGGGACTGAGGGCGGGAATAGAGGGATAGAGCGGGAGAATGGGACTGAGAGCGGGATGAGAGGGATAGAGCGGGAGAATGGGACTGAGGGCGGGATGAGTGGGATAGAGCGGGAGAATGGGACTGAGAGTGGGATGAGAGGGATAGAGCGGGAGAATGGGACTCAGAGCAAGATGAGAGGGATTGAGCGGGAGAATGGAACTGAGGGTGGGAATAGAGGGATAGAGCGTGAGAATGGGATTGAGAGCAGGATGAGAGGGATAGAGTGGGAGAATGGGACTCAGAGCAGGATGAGAGGGATTGAGCGGGAGAATGGGACTGAGGTCGGGACTAGAGGGATAGAGCGGGAGAATGGGACTGAGAGCGGGATGAGAGGGATGGAGCGGGAGAATGGGACTGAGGGCGGGAATAGAGGGATCGAGTGGGAGAATCGGTCTGAGTGCAGGAAGAGAGGGATAGAGCGGGAGAATGGGACTGAGGGCGGGATGAGAGGGATAGAGCGGGAGAATGGGACAGTGGAGGATGAGAGGGATAGAGCGGGAGAATGGGACTGAGAGCATGATGAGAGGGATAGAGCGGGAGAATGGGACTCAGAGCAGGATGAGAGGGATAGAGCGGGAGAATGGGACAAGGCAGGATGAGAGGGATAGAGCGGGAGAATGGGACTGAGGGCGGGAATAGAGGGATAGAGCGGGGGAATGGGACTGAGGGCGGGATGAGAGGGATAGAGCGGGAGAATGGGACAGGGGAGGATGAGAGGGATAGAGCGGGAGAATGGGACTGAGGGCGGGAATAGAGGGATAGAGCGGGAGAATGGGACTGAGAGCGGGATGAGAGGGATAGAGCGGGAGAATGGGACTGAGAGCGGGATGAGAGGGATAGAGCGGGAGAATGGGACAGGGCAGGATGAGAGGGATAGAGCGGGAGAATTAGACTGAGTGCAGGATGAGAGGGATAGAGCGGGAGAATGGGACTGAGGGCGGGAATAGAGGGATAGAGCGGGAGAATGGGACTGAGGGCAGGATGAGAGGGATAGAGCGGGAGACTGGGACTGAGGGCGGGATGAGAGGGATAGAGTGCGAGAATGGGACTGAGTGCAGGATGAGAGGGATATGGCGGGAGAATGGGACTGAGAGCAGGATGAGAGGGATAGGGCGGGAGAATGGGCCTGAGGGAAGGATGAGAGGGACAGAGCGGGAGAATGGGACTGAGGGAGGGATGAGAGGGATAGATCGGGAGAATGGGGCTGAGAGCGGGATGAGAGGGATAGAGCGGGAGAATGGGACTGAGGGCGGGATGAGAGGGATAGAGCGGGAGAATGGGACTGAGGGAGGGATGAGAGGGATAGAGCGGGAGAATGGGACTGAGGGCGGGATGAGAGGGATAGATCGGGAGAATGGGGCTGAGAGCGGGATGAGAGGGATAGAGCGGGAGAATGGGACTGAGAGTGGGATGAGAGGGATAGAGCGGGAGAATGGGACTCAGAGCAAGATGAGAGGGATTGAGCGGGAGAATGGGACTGAGGGCGGGAATAGAGGGATAGAGCGGGAGAATGGGACTGAGTGCAGGATGAGAGGGATAGAGCGTGAGAATGGGATTGAGAGAAGGATGAGAGGGATAGAGTGGGAGAATGGGGCTCAGAGCAGGATGAGAGGGATTGAGCGGGAGAATGGGACTGAGGGCGGGATGAGAGGGATAGAGCGGGAGAATGTGACTGAGAGCGGGATGAGAGGGATAGAGCGGGAGAATGGGACTGAAGGCGGGATGAGAGGAATAGAGCGGGAGAATGGGACTGAGAGTGGGATGAGAGGGATAGCGCGGGAGAATGGGACTGAGGGCGGGATGAGAGGGATAGAGCGGGAGAATGGGACTGAGAGCGGGATGAGAGGGATAGAGTGGGAGAATGGGACTGAGGGGAGGATGAGAGGGATTGAGCGGGAGAATGAGACTGAGAGCAGGATGAGAGGGATAGAGCGGAAGAATGGGACTGAGGGCGGGAATAGAGGGATAGAGCGGGAGAATGGGACTGAGAGCAGGATGAGAGAGATAGAGAGGGAGAATGGGACTGAGGGTGGGATGAGAGGGATAGAGCGGGAGAATGGGACTGAGGGCAGGATGAGAGGGATAGGGAGGCAGAATGGGACTGAGTGCGGGATGAGAGGGATAGAGCGGGAGAATGGGACTGAGAGTGGGATGAGAGGGATAGAGCGGGAGAATGGGTCTGAGAGCGGGATGAGAGGGATAGAGCGGGAGAATGGGACTGAGTGCGGGATGAGAGGGCTAGGGCGGGAGAATGGGACTGAGTGCGGGATGAGAGGGATAGAGCGGGAGAATAGGACTGAGGGAGGGATGAGAGGGATAGAGCGGGAGAATGGGACTGAGAGCGGGATGAGAGGGATAGAGCGGCAGAATGGGACTGAGGGCGGGATGAGAGCGATAGAGCGGGAGAATGGGACTGAGGGCAGGATGAGAGGGATAGAGTGGGAGAATGTGACTGAGAGCGGGATGAGAGGGATAGAGCGGGAGAATGGGACTGAGAGCGGGATGAGAGGGACAGAGCGGTAGAATGGGACTGAGGACGGGATGAGAGGGATAGACCGGGAGATTGGGACTGAGAGCGGGATGAGAGGGATAGAGCGGGAGACTGGGACTGAGGGCGGGAATAGAGGGATAGAGCGGGAGAATGGGACTGAGAGCGGGATGAGAGGGAGAGAGCGGCAGAATGGGACTGAGGGCGGGATGAGAGGGATGAAGCGGGAGAATGTGACTGAGAGCGGGATGAGAGGGATAGAGCGGGAGAATGGGACTGAGAGCGGGATGAGAGGGACAGAGCGGGAGAATGGGACTGAGTGCAGGATGAGAGGGATAGGGCGGGAGAATGGGCCTGAGGGAAGGATGAGAGGGATAGAGCGGGAGAATGGGACTGAGGGCGGGATGAGAGGGATAGAGCGGGAGAATGGGACTGAGGGCGGGATGAGAGGGATACAGCGGGAGAATGGGACTGAGGGCGGGATGAGAGGGATAGAGCGGGAGAATGGGACTGAGGGCGGGATGAGAGGGTTAGAGCGGGAGAATGGGACTGAGAGCAGGATGGGAGGGATAGAGTGGGAGAATGGGACTGAGGGCAGGATGAGAGGGATAGAGCGGGAGAATGGGACTGAGAGCAGGATGAGAGGGATAGAGCGGGAGAATGGGACTGAGGGCGGGATGAGAGGGATAGAGTGCGAGAATGGGACTGAGTGCAGGGTGAGAGGGATATGGCGGGAGAATGGGACAGAGCAGGATGAGAGGGACAGAGCGGGAGAATGGGACGGAGGGCGGGATGAGAGGGATAGAGCGGGAGAATGGGACTGAGGGAGGGATGAGAGGGATAGAGCGGGAGAATGGGACTGAGGGCGGGATGAGAGGGATAGAGCGGGAGAATGGGACTGAGAGCGGGATGAGAGGGACAGAGCGGGAGAATGGGACTGAGGGAGGGATGAGAGGGATAGAGCTGGAGAATGGGACTGAGAGCGGAATGAGAGGGACAGAGCGGGAGAATGGGACTGAGAGCAGGATGAGAGGGATAGAGTGGGAGAATGGGACTGAGGGCAGGATGAGAGGGATAGGGCGGGAGAATGGGACTGAGAGCAGGATGAGAGGGATAGGGCGGGAGAATGGGACTGAGGGAAGGATGAGAGGGACAGAGCGGGAGAATGGGACTGAGGGCGGGATGAGAGGGATAGGGCGGGAGAATGGGACTGAGGGAAGGATGAGAGGGACAGAGCGGGAGAATGGGACTGAGGGAGGGATGAGAGGGATAGAGCGGGAGAATGGGACTGAGAGCGGGATGAGAGCGATAGAGGTGGAGAATGGGACTGGGGGAGGCATGAGAGGGATAGAGTGGGAGAATGGGACTGAGAGCGGGATGAGAGGGATAGAGGTGGAGAATGGGACTGGGGGAGGCATGAGAGGGATAGAGCGGGAGAATGGGACTGAGGGTGGGATGAGAGGGATAGAGCGGGAGAATGGGGCTGAGGGAGGGATGAGAGGGATAGAGCGGGAGAATGGGACTGAGGGAGGGATGAGACGGATAGAGCGGGAGAATGGGACTGAGAGCAGGATGAGAGGGATAGAGCGGGAGAATGGGACTGAGGGAGGGATGAGAGGGATAGAGGGGCAGAATAGGACTGAGGGCAGGATGAGAGGGATAGAGCGGGAGAATGGGACTGAGGGCAGGATGAGAGGGATAGAGCGGAAGAATTGGACTGAGTGCGGGATGAGAGGGATAGAGTGGGAGAATGGGACTGAGTGCGGGATGAGAGGGATAGAGCGGGAGAATGGGACTGAGTGCGGGATGAGAGGGATAGAGCGGGAGAATGGGACTGAGGGCAGGATGAGAGGGATAGAGTGGGAGAATGGGACTGAGTGCGGGATGAGAGGGATAGAGCGGGAGAATGGGACTGAGAGTGGGATGAGAGGGATAGAGCGGGAGAATGGGACTGAGAGCGGGATGAGAGGGCTAGAGCGGGAGAATGGGACTGAGAGCGGGATGAGAGGGATAGAGCAGCAGAATGGGACTGAGGGCGGGATGAGAGGGATAGAGCGGGAGAATGTGACTGAGAGCGGGATGAGAGGGATAGAGCGGGAGATTGGGACTGAGGGCGGGATGAGAGGGACAGAGTGGGAGAATGGGATTTAGGGCGGGATGAGAGGGATAGACCGGGAGATTGGGACTGAGGGCGGGATGAGAGGTATAGAGCGGGAGAATGGGACTGAGGGAGGGATGAGAGGGATATAGCGGGAGAATGGGACTGAGGGCGGGACGAGAGGGATAGAGCGGGAGAATGGGACTGAGAGCGGGATGAGAGGGACAGAGCGGGAGAATGGGACTGAGAGCAGGATGAGAGGGATAGAGTGGGAGAATGGGACTGAGGGCAGGATGAGAGGGATAGAGCAGGAGAATGGGACTGAGGGCGGGATGAGAGGGATAGAGCGCGAGAATGGGACTGAGTGCAGGATGAGAGGGATAGGGTGGGAGAATGGGACTGAGAGCAGGATGAGAGGGATAGCGTGGGAGAATGGGACTGAGAGCAGGATGAGAGGGATAGGGCGGGAAAATGGGACTGAGGGAAGGATGAGAGGGATAGAGCGCGAGAATGGGACTGAGGGCGGGATGCGAGGGATAGAGCGGGAGAATGGGACTGAGAGCGGGATGAGAGGGATAGAGGTGGAGAATGGGACTGGGGGAGGGATGAGAGGGATAGAGCGGGAGAATGGGAATGAGAGCAGGATGAGAGGGATAGAGCGGGAGAATGGGACTGAGGGAGGGATGAGAGGGATAGAGCGGGAGAATGGGACTGAGGGAGGGATGAGAGGGATAGAGCGGGAGAATGGGACTGAGGGAGGGATGAGAGGGATAGAGCGGGAGAATGGGACTGAGAGCAGGATGAGAGGGATAGAGCGGGAGAATGGGACTGAGGGAGGGATGAGAGGGATAGAGCGGGAGAATGGGACTGAGGGAGGGATGAGAGGGATAGAGCGGGAGAATGGGACTGAGGGCAGGATGAGAGGGATAGAGCGGGAGAATGGGACTGAGAGTGGGATGAGAGGGATAGAGCGGGAGAATGGGACTGAGGGCGGGATGAGAGGGATAGAGCGGAAGAATGGGACTGAGAGCAAATTGAGAGGGATAGAGCGGGGGTATGGGACTCAGAGCAGGGTGAGAGGCATAGAGCGGGAGGATGGGACTGAGAGCAGGATGAGAGGGATAGAGCGGGAGAATGGGACTGAGGGCGGGCTGAGAGGGATAGAGCGGGAGAATGGGACTGAGGGCGGGATGAGAGGGATAGGGCGGGAGAATGGGACTGAGAGCAGGGTGAGAGGGATAGGGCGGGAGAATGGGCCTGAGGGAAGAATGAGAGGGACAGAGCGGGAGAATGGGACTGAGGGCGGGATGAGAGGGATAGAGCGGGAGAATGGGACTGAGGGCGGGATGAGAGGGATAGAGCGGGAGAATGGGACTGAGGGAGGGATGAGAGGGATAGAGCGGGAGAATGGGACTGAGAGCGGAATGAGATGGATAGAGTGGGAGAATGGGACTGAGAGCAGGATGAGAGGGATAGAGCGGGAGAATGGGACTGAGGGCGGGATGAGAGGGATAGAGCGGGAGAATGGGACTGAGGGCAGGATGAGAGGGATAGGGCGGGAGAATGGGACTGAGAGCAGGATGAGAGGGACAGAGCGGGAGAATGGGACTGAGGGCGGGATGAGAGGGATAGGGCGGGAGAATGGGACTGAGGGAAGGATGAGAGGGACAGAGCGGGAGAATGGGACTGAGGGCGGGATGAGAGGGATAGAGCGGGAGAATGGGACTGAGAGCGGGATGAGAGGGATAGAGGTGGAGAATGGGACTGGGGGAGGCATGAGAGGGGTAGAGCGGGAGAATGGGACTGAGAGCAGGATGAGAGGGATAGAACGGGAGAATGGGACTGAGGGAGGGATGAGAGGGATAGAGCGGGAGAATGGGACTGAGGGCGGGATGAGAGGGATAGAGCGGGAGAATGGGACTGAGGGAGGGATGAGAGGGATAGAGCGGGAGAATGGGACTGAGGGAGGGATGAGACGGATAGAGCGGGAGAATGGGACTGAGGGCAGGATGAGAGTGATAGAGCGGGAGAATGGGACTGAGGGAGGGATGAGAGGGATAGAGGGGCAGAATGGGACTGAGGGCAGGATGAGAGGGATAGAGCGGGAGAATGGGACTGAGGGCAGGATGAGAGGGATAGAGCGGGAGAATTGGACTGAGTGCGGGATGAGAGGGATAGAGTGGGAGAATGGGACTGAGTGCGGGATGAGAGGGATAGAGCGGGAGAATGGGACTGAGTGCGGGATGAGAGGGATAGAGCGGGAGAATGGGACTGAGGGCAGGATGAAAGGGATAGAGTGTGAGAATGGGACTGAGTGCGGGATGAGAGGGATAGAGCGGGAGAATGGGACTGAGAGTGGGATGAGAGGGATAGAGCGGGAGAATGGGACTGAGAGCGGGATGAGAGGGCTAGAGCGGGAGAATGGGACTGAGTGCGGGATGAGAGGGATAGAGCGGGAGAATAGGACTGAGGGAGGGATGAGAGGGATAGAGCGGGAGAATGGGACTGAGAGCGGGATGAGAGGGATAGAGCGGCAGAATGGGACTGAGGGCGGGATGAGAGCGATAGAGCGGGAGAATGGGACTGAGGGCAGGATGAGAGGGATAGAGTGGGAGAATGTGACTGAGAGCGGGATGAGAGGGATAGAGCGGGAGAATGGGACTGAGAGCGGGATGAGAGGGACAGAGCGGTAGAATGGGACTGAGGACGGGATGAGAGGGATAGACCGGGAGATTGGGACTGAGAGCGGGATGAGAGGGATAGAGCGGGAGACTGGGACTGAGGGCGGGAATAGAGGGATAGAGCGGGAGAATGGGACTGAGAGCGGGATGAGAGGGAGAGAGCGGCAGAATGGGACTGAGGGCGGGATGAGAGGGATGAAGCGGGAGAATGTGACTGAGAGCGGGATGAGAGGGATAGAGCGGGAGAATGGGACTGAGAGCGGGATGAGAGGGACAGAGCGGGAGAATGGGACTGAGTGCAGGATGAGAGGGATAGGGCGGGAGAATGGGCCTGAGGGAAGGATGAGAGGGATAGAGCGGGAGAATGGGACTGAGGGCGGGATGAGAGGGATAGAGCGGGAGAATGGGACTGAGGGCGGGATGAGAGGGATACAGCGGGAGAATGGGACTGAGGGCGGGATGAGAGGGATAGAGCGGGAGAATGGGACTGAGGGCGGGATGAGAGGGTTAGAGCGGGAGAATGGGACTGAGAGCAGGATGGGAGGGATAGAGTGGGAGAATGGGACTGAGGGCAGGATGAGAGGGATAGAGCGGGAGAATGGGACTGAGAGCAGGATGAGAGGGATAGAGCGGGAGAATGGGACTGAGGGCGGGATGAGAGGGATAGAGTGCGAGAATGGGACTGAGTGCAGGGTGAGAGGGATATGGCGGGAGAATGGGACAGAGCAGGATGAGAGGGACAGAGCGGGAGAATGGGACGGAGGGCGGGATGAGAGGGATAGAGCGGGAGAATGGGACTGAGGGAGGGATGAGAGGGATAGAGCGGGAGAATGGGACTGAGGGCGGGATGAGAGGGATAGAGCGGGAGAATGGGACTGAGAGCGGGATGAGAGGGACAGAGCGGGAGAATGGGACTGAGGGAGGGATGAGAGGGATAGAGCTGGAGAATGGGACTGAGAGCGGAATGAGAGGGACAGAGCGGGAGAATGGGACTGAGAGCAGGATGAGAGGGATAGAGTGGGAGAATGGGACTGAGGGCAGGATGAGAGGGATAGGGCGGGAGAATGGGACTGAGAGCAGGATGAGAGGGATAGGGCGGGAGAATGGGACTGAGGGAAGGATGAGAGGGACAGAGCGGGAGAATGGGACTGAGGGCGGGATGAGAGGGATAGGGCGGGAGAATGGGACTGAGGGAAGGATGAGAGGGACAGAGCGGGAGAATGGGACTGAGGGAGGGATGAGAGGGATAGAGCGGGAGAATGGGACTGAGAGCGGGATGAGAGCGATAGAGGTGGAGAATGGGACTGGGGGAGGCATGAGAGGGATAGAGTGGGAGAATGGGACTGAGAGCGGGATGAGAGGGATAGAGGTGGAGAATGGGACTGGGGGAGGCATGAGAGGGATAGAGCGGGAGAATGGGACTGAGGGTGGGATGAGAGGGATAGAGCGGGAGAATGGGGCTGAGGGAGGGATGAGAGGGATAGAGCGGGAGAATGGGACTGAGGGAGGGATGAGACGGATAGAGCGGGAGAATGGGACTGAGAGCAGGATGAGAGGGATAGAGCGGGAGA
Organism: Scyliorhinus torazame; assembly: GCF_047496885.1. Taxonomy (NCBI): domain Eukaryota; kingdom Metazoa; phylum Chordata; class Chondrichthyes; order Carcharhiniformes; family Scyliorhinidae; genus Scyliorhinus; species Scyliorhinus torazame. The sequence continues at coordinate 6,644,653 of NC_092713.1, forward strand.
ATGGGACTGAGGGAGGGATGAGAGGGATAGAGGGGCAGAATAGGACTGAGGGCAGGATGAGAGGGATAGAGCGGGAGAATGGGACTGAGGGCAGGATGAGAGGGATAGAGCGGAAGAATTGGACTGAGTGCGGGATGAGAGGGATAGAGTGGGAGAATGGGACTGAGTGCGGGATGAGAGGGATAGAGCGGGAGAATGGGACTGAGTGCGGGATGAGAGGGATAGAGCGGGAGAATGGGACTGAGGGCAGGATGAGAGGGATAGAGTGGGAGAATGGGACTGAGTGCGGGATGAGAGGGATAGAGCGGGAGAATGGGACTGAGAGTGGGATGAGAGGGATAGAGCGGGAGAATGGGACTGAGAGCGGGATGAGAGGGCTAGAGCGGGAGAATGGGACTGAGAGCGGGATGAGAGGGATAGAGCAGCAGAATGGGACTGAGGGCGGGATGAGAGGGATAGAGCGGGAGAATGTGACTGAGAGCGGGATGAGAGGGATAGAGCGGGAGATTGGGACTGAGGGCGGGATGAGAGGGACAGAGTGGGAGAATGGGATTTAGGGCGGGATGAGAGGGATAGACCGGGAGATTGGGACTGAGGGCGGGATGAGAGGTATAGAGCAGGAGAATGGGACTGAGGGAGGGATGAGAGGGATATAGCGGGAGAATGGGACTGAGGGCGGGACGAGAGGGATAGAGCGGGAGAATGGGACTGAGAGCGGGATGAGAGGGACAGAGCGGGAGAATGGGACTGAGAGCAGGATGAGAGGGATAGAGTGGGAGAATGGGACTGAGGGCAGGATGAGAGGGATAGAGCAGGAGAATGGGACTGAGGGCGGGATGAGAGGGATAGAGCGCGAGAATGGGACTGAGTGCAGGATGAGAGGGATAGGGTGGGAGAATGGGACTGAGAGCAGGATGAGAGGGATAGCGTGGGAGAATGGGACTGAGAGCAGGATGAGAGGGATAGGGCGGGAAAATGGGACTGAGGGAAGGATGAGAGGGATAGAGCGCGAGAATGGGACTGAGGGCGGGATGCGAGGGATAGAGCGGGAGAATGGGACTGAGAGCGGGATGAGAGGGATAGAGGTGGAGAATGGGACTGGGGGAGGGATGAGAGGGATAGAGCGGGAGAATGGGAATGAGAGCAGGATGAGAGGGATAGAGCGGGAGAATGGGACTGAGGGAGGGATGAGAGGGATAGAGCGGGAGAATGGGACTGAGGGAGGGATGAGAGGGATAGAGCGGGAGAATGGGACTGAGGGAGGGATGAGAGGGATAGAGCGGGAGAATGGGACTGAGAGCAGGATGAGAGGGATAGAGCGGGAGAATGGGACTGAGGGAGGGATGAGAGGGATAGAGCGGGAGAATGGGACTGAGGGAGGGATGAGAGGGATAGAGCGGGAGAATGGGACTGAGGGCAGGATGAGAGGGATAGAGCGGGAGAATGGGACTGAGAGTGGGATGAGAGGGATAGAGCGGGAGAATGGGACTGAGGGCGGGATGAGAGGGATAGAGCGGAAGAATGGGACTGAGAGCAAATTGAGAGGGATAGAGCGGGGGTATGGGACTCAGAGCAGGGTGAGAGGCATAGAGCGGGAGGATGGGACTGAGAGCAGGATGAGAGGGATAGAGCGGGAGAATGGGACTGAGGGCGGGCTGAGAGGGATAGAGCGGGAGAATGGGACTGAGGGCGGGATGAGAGGGATAGGGCGGGAGAATGGGACTGAGAGCAGGGTGAGAGGGATAGGGCGGGAGAATGGGCCTGAGGGAAGAATGAGAGGGACAGAGCGGGAGAATGGGACTGAGGGCGGGATGAGAGGGATAGAGCGGGAGAATGGGACTGAGGGCGGGATGAGAGGGATAGAGCGGGAGAATGGGACTGAGGGAGGGATGAGAGGGATAGAGCGGGAGAATGGGACTGAGAGCGGAATGAGATGGATAGAGTGGGAGAATGGGACTGAGAGCAGGATGAGAGGGATAGAGCGGGAGAATGGGACTGAGGGCGGGATGAGAGGGATAGAGCGGGAGAATGGGACTGAGGGCAGGATGAGAGGGATAGGGCGGGAGAATGGGACTGAGAGCAGGATGAGAGGGACAGAGCGGGAGAATGGGACTGAGGGCGGGATGAGAGGGATAGGGCGGGAGAATGGGACTGAGGGAAGGATGAGAGGGACAGAGCGGGAGAATGGGACTGAGGGCGGGATGAGAGGGATAGAGCGGGAGAATGGGACTGAGAGCGGGATGAGAGGGATAGAGGTGGAGAATGGGACTGGGGGAGGCATGAGAGGGGTAGAGCGGGAGAATGGGACTGAGAGCAGGATGAGAGGGATAGAACGGGAGAATGGGACTGAGGGAGGGATGAGAGGGATAGAGCGGGAGAATGGGACTGAGGGCGGGATGAGAGGGATAGAGCGGGAGAATGGGACTGAGGGAGGGATGAGAGGGATAGAGCGGGAGAATGGGACTGAGGGAGGGATGAGACGGATAGAGCGGGAGAATGGGACTGAGGGCAGGATGAGAGTGATAGAGCGGGAGAATGGGACTGAGGGAGGGATGAGAGGGATAGAGTGGCAGAATGGGACTGAGGGCAGGATGAGAGGGATAGAGCGGGAGAATGGGACTGAGGGCAGGATGAGAGGGATAGAGCGGGAGAATTGGACTGAGTGCGGGATGAGAGGGATAGAGTGGGAGAATGGGACTGAGTGCGGGATGAGAGGGATAGAGCGGGAGAATGGGACTGAGTGCGGGATGAGAGGGATAGAGCGGGAGAATGGGACTGAGGGCAGGATGAAAGGGATAGAGTGTGAGAATGGGACTGAGTGCGGGATGAGAGGGATAGAGCGGGAGAATGGGACTGAGAGTGGGATGAGAGGGATAGAGCGGGAGAATGGGACTGAGAGCGGGATGAGAGGGCTAGAGCGGGAGAATGGGACTGAGTGCGGGATGAGAGGGCTAGAGCGGGAGAATGGGACTGAGTGCGAGATGAGAGGGATAGAGCGGGAGAATGGGACTGAGGGCAGGTTGAGAGGGATAGAGCGGGAGAATGGCACTGAGGGCGGGAATAGAGGGATAGAGCGGGAGAATGGGACTGAGGGCGGGACGAGAGGGATAGAGCGGGAGAATGGGACTGAGAGCGGGATGAGAGGGAAGAGCGGGAGAATGGGACTGAGAGCAGGACGAGAGGGATAGGGTGGGAGAATGGGACTGAGAGCAGGATGAGAGGGATAGGGCGGGAAAATGGGACTGAGGGAAGGATGAGAGGGACACAGCGGGAGAATGGGACTGAGGGCGGGATGAGAGGGATGGAGCGGGAGAATGGGACTGAGGGCGGGAATAGAGGGATCGAGTGGGAGAATCGGTCTGAGTGCAGGAAGAGAGGGATAGAGCGGGAGAATGGGACTGAGGGCGGGATGAGAGGGATAGAGCGGGAGAATGGGACAGTGGAGGATGAGAGGGATAGAGCGGGAGAATGGGACTGAGAGCAGGATGAGAGGGATAGAGCGGGAGAATGGGACTCAGAGCAGGATGAGAGGGATAGAGCGGGAGAATGGGACAAGGCAGGATGAGAGGGATAGAGCGGGAGAATGGGACTGAGGGCGGGAATAGAGGGATAGAGCGGGGGAATGGGACTGAGGGCGGGATGAGAGGGATAGAGCGGGAGAATGGGACAGGGGAGGATGAGAGGGATAGAGCGGGAGAATGGGACTGAGGGCGGGAATAGAGGGATAGAGCGGGAGAATGGGACTGAGAGCGGGATGAGAGGGATAGAGCGGGAGAATGGGACTGAGAGCGGGATGAGAGGGATAGAGCGGGAGAATGGGACAGGGCAGGATGAGAGGGATAGAGCGGGAGAATTAGACTGAGTGCAGGATGAGAGGGACAGAGCGGGAGAATGGGACTGAGGGCGGGATGAGAGGGATAGAGCGGGAGAATGGGACTGAGGGCAGGATGAGAGGGATAGAGCGGGAGACTGGGACTGAGGGCGGGATGAGAGGGATAGAGTGCGAGAATGGGACTGAGTGCAAGATGAGAGGGATATGGCGGGAGAATGGGACTGAGAGCAGGATGAGAGGGATAGGGCGGGAGAATGGGCCTGAGGGAAGGATGAGAGGGACAGAGCGGGAGAATGGGACTGAGGGCGGGATGAGAGGGATAGAGCGGGAGAATGGGACTGAGGGAGGGATGAGAGGGATAGGGCGGGAGAATGGGCCTGAGGGAAGGATGAGAGGGACAGAGCGGGAGAATGGGACTGAGGGCGGGATGAGAGGGATAGAGCGGGAGAATGGGACTGAGGGAGGGATGAGAGGGATAGAGCGGGAGAATGGGACTAAGGGCGGGATGAGAGGGATAGATCGGGAGAATGGGACTGAGAGCGGGATGAGAGGGATAGAGCGGGAGAATGGGACTGAGTGCAGGATGAGAGGGATAGAGCGTGAGAATGGGATTGAGAGAAGGATGAGAGGGATAGGGCGGGAGAATGGGCCTGAGGGAAGGATGAGAGGGACAGAGCGGGAGAATGGGACTGAGGGCGGGATGAGAGGGATAGAGCGGGAGAATGGGACTGAGGGAGGGATGAGAGGGATAGAGCGGGAGAATGGGACTGAGAGCGGGATGAGAGGGATAGAGCGGGAGAATGGGACTGAGTGCAGGATGAGAGGGATAGGGCGGGAGAATGGGACTGAGAGCAGGATGAGAGGGATAGGGCGGGAGAATGGGCCTGAGGGAAGGATGAGAGGGACAGAGCGGGAGAATGGGACTGAGGGCGGGATGAGAGGGATAGAGAGGGAGAATGGGACTGAGGGAGGGATGAGAGGGATAGAGCGGGAGAATGGGACTGAGGGCGGGATGAGAGGGATAGATCGGGAGAATGGGACTGAGAGCGGGATGAGAGGGATAGAGCGGGAGAATGGGATTGAGAGAAGGATGAGAGGGATAGAGCGGGAGAATGGGACTGAGGGCGGGATGAGAGGGATAGAGCGGGAGAATGTGACTGAGAGCGGGATGAGAGGGATAGAGCGGGAGAATGGGACTGAAGGCGGGATGAGAGGAATAGAGCGGGAGAATGGGACTGAGAGTGGGATGAGAGGGATAGCGCGGGAGAATGGGACTGAGGGCGGGATGAGAGGGATAGAGCGGGAGAATGGGACTGAGAGCGGGATGAGAGGGATAGAGTGGGAGAATGGGACTGAGGGGAGGATGAGTGGGATTGAGCGGGAGAATGAGACTGAGAGCAGGATGAGAGGGATAGAGCGGAAGAATGGGACTGAGGGCGGGAATAGAGGGATAGAGCGGGAGAATGGGACTGAGAGCAGGATGAGAGAGATAGAGAGGTAGAATGGGACTGAGGGTGGGATGAGAGGGATAGAGCGGGAGAATGGGACTGAGGGCAGGATGAGGGGGATAGGGAGGCAGAATGGGACTGAGTGCGGGATGAGAGGGATAGAGCGGGAGAATGGGACTGAGAGTGGGATGAGAGGGATAGAGCGGGAGAATGGGTCTGAGAGCGGGATGAGAGGGATAGAGCGGGAGAATGGGACTGAGTGCGGGATGAGAGGGCTAGGGCGGGAGAATGGGACTGAGTGCGGGATGAGAGGGATAGAGCGGGAGAATAGGACTGAGGGAGGGATGAGAGGGATAGAGCGGGAGAATGGGACTGAGAGCGGGATGAGAGGGATAGAGCGGCAGAATGGGACTGAGGGCGGGATGAGAACGATAGAGCGGGAGAATGGGACTGAGGGCAGGATGAGAGGGATAGAGTGGGAGAATGTGACTGAGAGCGGGATGAGAGGGATAGAGCGGGAGAATGGGACTGAGAGCGGGATGAGAGGGACAGAGCGGTAGAATGGGACTGAGGGCGGGATGAGAGGGATAGACCGGGAGATTGGGACTGAGAGCGGGATGAGAGGGATAGAGTGGGAGAATGGGACTGAGGGCGGGATGAGAGGGATAGAGCGGAAGAATGGGACTGAGAGCAAATTGAGAGGGATAGAGCGGGGGTATGGGATTCAGAGCAGGGTGAGAGGCATAGAGCGGGAGGATGGGACTGAGAGCAGGATGAGAGGGATAGAGCGGGAGAATGGGACTGAGGGCGGGCTGAGAGGGATAGAGCGGGAGAATGGGACTGAGGGCGGGATGAGAGGGATAGGGCGGGAGAATGGGACTGAGAGCAGGATGAGAGGGATAGGGCGGGAGAATGGGCCTGAGGGAAGAATGAGAGGGACAGAGCGGGAGAATGGGACTGAGGGCGGGATGAGAGGGATAGAGCGGGAGAATGGGACTGAGGGAGGGATGAGAGGGATAGAGCGGGAGAATGGGACTGAGAGCGGAATGAGAGGGATAGAGTGGGAGAATGGGACTGAGGGCAGGATGAGAGGGATAGAGCGGGAGAATGGGACTGAGTGCAGGATGAGAGGGATAGGGCGGGAGAATGGGACTGAGAGCAGGATGAGAGGGATAGGGCGGGAGAATGGGACTGATGGAAGGATGAGAGGGACAGAGCGGGAGAATGGGACTGAGGGCGGGATGAGAGGGATAGAGCGCGAGAATGGGACTGAGTGCAGGATGAGAGGGATAGGGCGGGAGAATGGGACTGAGAGCAGGATGAGAGGGATAGGGCGGGAGAATGGGACTGATGGAAGGATGAGAGGGACAGAGCGGGAGAATGGGACTGAGGGCGGGATGAGAGGGATAGAGCGGGAGAATGGGACTGAGAGCGGGATGAGAGGGATAGAGGTGGAGAATGGGACTGGGGGAGGCATGAGAGGGATAGAGCGGGAGAATGGGACTGAGAGCAGGATGAGAGGGATAGAACGGGAGAATGGGACTGAGGGAGGGATGAGAGGGATAGAGCGGGAGAATGGGACTGAGGGCGGGATGAGAGGGATAGAGCAGGAGAATGGGACTGAGGGAGGGATGAGAGGGATAGAGCGGGAGAATGGGACTGAGGGAGGGATGAGACGGATAGAGCGGGAGAATGGGACTGAGAGCAGGATGAGAGTGATAGAGCGGGAGAATGGGACTGAGGGAGGGATGAGAGGGATAGAGGGTCAGAATGGGACTGAGGGCAGGATGAGAGGGATAGAGCGGGAGAATGGGACTGAGGGCAGGATGAGAGGGATAGAGCGGGAGAGTTGGACTGAGTGCGGGATGAGAGGGATAGAGTGGGAGAATGGGACTGAGTGCGGGATGAGAGGGATAGAGCGGGAGAATGGGACTGAGTGCGGGATGAGAGGGATAGAGCGGGAGAATGGGACTGAGGGCAGGATGAGAGGGATAGAGTGGGAGAATGGGACTGAGTGCGGGATGAGAGGGATAGAGCGGGAGAATGGGACTGAGAGTGGGATGAGAGGGATAGAGCGGGAGAATGGGACTGAGAGCGGGATGAGAGGGCTAGAGCGGGAGAATGGGACTGAGTGCGGGATGAGAGGGCTAGAGCGGGAGAATGGGACTGAGTGCGAGATGAGAGGGATAGAGCGGGAGAATGGGACTGAGGGCAGGTTGAGAGGGATAGAGCGGGAGAATGGCACTGAGGGCGGGAATAGAGGGATAGAGCGGGAGAATGGGACTGAGAGCGGGATGAGAGGGCTAGAGCGGGAGAATGGGACTGAGTGCGGGATGAGAGGGCTAGAGCGGGAGAATTGGACTGAGTGCGAGATGAGAGGGATAGAGCGGGAGAATGGGACTGAGGGCAGGTTGAGAGGGATTGAGCGGGAGAATGGCACTGAGGGCGGGAATAGAGGGATAGAGCGGGAGAATGGGACTGAGAGCGGGATGAGAGGGATAGAGCAGCAGAATGGGACTGAGGGCGGGATGAGAGGGATAGAGCGGGAGAATGTGACTGAGAGCGGGATGAGAGGGATAGAGCGGGAGAATGGGACTGAGAGCGGGATGAGAGGGACAGAGTGGGAGAATGGGATTTTGGGCGGGATGAGAGGGATAGACCGGGAGATTGGGACTGAGGGCGGGATGAGAGGTATAGAGCGGGAGAATGGGACTGAGGGAGGGATGAGAGGGATAGAGCGGGAGAATGGGACTGAGGGCGGGATGAGAGGGATAGGGTGGGAGAATGGGACTGAGAGCAGGACGAGAGGGATAGGGTGGGAGAATGGGACTGAGAGCAGGATGAGAGGGATAGGGCGGGAAAATGGGACTGAGGGAAGGATGAGAGGGACACAGCGGGAGAATGGGACTGAGGGCGGGATGAGAGGGATGGAGCGGGAGAATGGGACTGAGGGCGGGAATAGAGGGATCGAGTGGGAGAATCGGTCTGAGTGCAGGAAGAGAGGGATAGAGCGGGAGAATGGGACTGAGGGCGGGATGAGAGGGATAGAGCGGGAGAATGGGACAGTGGAGGATGAGAGGGATAGAGCGGGAGAATGGGACTGAGAGCATGATGAGAGGGATAGAGCGGGAGAATGGGACTCAGAGCAGGATGAGAGGGATAGAGCGGGAGAATGGGACAAGGCAGGATGAGAGGGATAGAGCGGGAGAATGGGACTGAGGGCGGGAATAGAGGGATAGAGCGGGGGAATGGGACTGAGGGCGGGATGAGAGGGATAGAGCGGGAGAATGGGACAGGGGAGGATGAGAGGGATAGAGCGGGAGAATGGGACTGAGGGCGGGAATAGAGGGATACAGCGGGAGAATGGGACTGAGATCGGGATGAGAGGGATAGAGCGGGAGAATGGGACTGAGAGCGGGATGAGAGGGATAGAGTGGGAGAATGGGACAGGGCAGGATGAGAGGGATAGAGCGGGAGAATTAGACTGAGTGCAGGATGAGAGGGATAGAGCGGGAGAATGGGACTGAGGGCGGGAATAGAGGGATAGAGCGGGAGAATGGGACAGAGGGCAGGATGAGAGGGATAGAGCGGGAGACTGGGACTGAGGGCGGGATGAGAGGGATAGAGTGCGAGAATGGGACTGAGTGCAAGATGAGAGGGATATGGCGGGAGAATGGGACTGAGAGCAGGATGAGAGGGATAGGGCGGGAGAATGGGACTGAGGGAGGGATGAGAGGGATAGAGCGGGAGAATGGGACTGAGAGCGGGATGAGAGGGATAGAGCGGGAGAATGGGACTGAGAGCAGGATGAGAGGGATAGAGCGGGAGAATGGGACTGAGGGAGGGATGAGAGGGATAGAGCGGGAGAATGGGACTGAGAGCGGGATGAGAGGGATAGAGTGGGAGAATGGGACTGAGGGGAGGATGAGTGGGATTGAGCGGGAGAATGAGACTGAGAGCAGGATGAGAGGGATAGAGCGGAAGAATGGGACTGAGGGCGGGAATAGAGGGATAGAGCGGGAGAATGGGACTGAGAGCAGGATGAGAGAGATAGAGAGGTAGAATGGGACTGAGGGTGGGATGAGAGGGATAGAGCGGGAGAATGGGACTGAGGGCAGGATGAGGGGGATAGGGAGGCAGAATGGGACTGAGTGCGGGATGAGAGGGATAGAGCGGGAGAATGGGACTGAGAGTGGGATGAGAGGGATAGAGCGGGAGAATGGGTCTGAGAGCGGGATGAGAGGGATAGAGCGGGAGAATGGGACTGAGTGCGGGATGAGAGGGATAGAGCGGGAGAATAGGACTGAGGGAGGGATGAGAGGGATAGAGCGGGAGAATGGGACTGAGAGCGGGATGAGAGAGATAGAGCGGCAGAATGGGACTGAGGGCGGGATGAGAACGATAGAGCGGGAGAATGGGACTGAGGGCAGGATGAGAGGGATAGAGTGGGAGAATGTGACTGAGAGCGGGATGAGAGGGATAGAGCGGGAGAATGGGACTGAGAGCGGGATGAGAGGGACAGAGCGGAAGAATGGGACTGAGGGCGGGATGAGAGGGATAGACCGGGAGATTGGGACTGAGAGCGGGATGAGAGGGATAGAGCGGGAGACTGGGACTGAGGGCGGGAATAGAGGGATAGAGCGGGAGAATGGGACTGAGAGCGGGATGAGAGGGAGAGAGCGGCAGAATGGGACTGAGGGCGGGATGAGAGGGATGAAGCGGGAGAATGTGACTGAGAGCGGGATGAGAGGGATAGAGCGGGAGAATGGGACTGAGAGCGGGATGAGAGGGACAGAGCGGGAGAATGGGACTGAGGGCGGGTTGAGAGGGATAGGGAGGCAGAATGGGACTGAGTGCGGGATGAGAGGGATAGAGCGGGAGAATGGGACTGAGAGTGGGATGAGAGGGATAGAGCGGGAGAATGGGTCTGAGAGCGGGATGAGAGGGATAGAGCGGGAGAATGGGACTGAGTGCGGGATGAGAGGGCTAGGGCGGGAGAATGGGACTGAGTGCGGGATGAGAGGGATAGAGCGGGAGAATAGGACTGAGGGAGGGATGAGAGGGATAGAGCGGGAGAATGGGACTGAGAGCGGGATGAGAGGGATAGAGCGGCAGAATGGGACTGAGGGCGGGATGAGAACGATAGAGCGGGAGAATGGGACTGAGGGCAGGATGAGAGGGATAGAGTGGGAGAATGTGACTGAGAGCGGGATGAGAGGGATAGAGCGGGAGAATGGGACTGAGAGCGGGATGAGAGGGACAGAGCGGTAGAATGGGACTGAGGGCGGGATGAGAGGGATAGACCGGGAGATTGGGACTGAGAGCGGGATGAGAGGGATAGAGCGGGAGACTGGGACTGAGGGCGGGAATAGAGGGATAGAGCGGGAGAATGGGACTGAGAGCGGGATGAGAGGGAGAGAGCGGCAGAATGGGACTGAGGGCGGGATGAGAGGGATGAAGCGGGAGAATGTGACTGAGAGCGGGATGAGAGGGATAGAGCGGGAGAATGGGACTGAGAGCGGGATGAGAGGGACAGAGCGGGAGAATGGGACTGAGGGCTGGATGAGAGGGATAGAGTGCGAGAATGGGACTGAGTGCAGGATGAGAGGGATATGGCGGGAGAATGGGACTGAGAGCAGGATGAGAGGGATAGGGCGGGAGAATGGGACTGAGTGCAGGATGAGAGGGATATGGCGGGAGAATGGGACTGAGAGCAGGATGAGAGGGATAGGGCGGGAGAATGGGACTGAGTGCAGGATGAGAGGGATAGAGCGGGAGAATGGGCCTGAGGGAAGGATGAGAGGGACAGAGCGGGAGAATGGGACTGAGGGCGGGATGAGAGGGATAGAGCGGGAGAATGGGACTGAGGGCGGGATGAGAGGGATAGAGCGGGAGAATGGGACTGAGGGCGGGATGAGTGGGTTAGAGCGGGAGAATGGGACTGAGAGCAGGATGAGAGGGATAGAGTGGGAGAATGGGACTGAGGGCAGGATGAGAGGGATAGAGCGGGAGAATGGGACTGAGGGCGGGATGAGAGGGATAGAGTGCGAGAATGGGACTGAGTGCAGGGTGAGAGGGATATGGCGGGAGAATGGGACTGAGAGCAGGATGAGAGGGATAGGGCGGGAGAATGGGCCTGAGGGAAGGATGAGAGGGACAGAGCGGGAGAATGGGACGGAGGGCGGGATGAGAGGGATAGAGCGGGAGAATGGGACTGAGGGAGGGATGAGAGGGATAGAGCGGGAGAATGGGACTGAGGGCGGGATGAGAGGGATAGAGCGGGAGAATGGGACTGAGAGCGGGATGAGAGGGACAGAGCGGGAGAATGGGACTGAGAGCAGGATGAGAGGGATAGAGTGGGAGAATGGGACTGAGGGCGGGATGAGAGGGATAGAGCGCGAGAATGGGACTGAGTGCAGGATGAGAGGGATAGGGCGGGAGAATGGGACTGAGAGCGGGATGAGAGGGATAGGGCGGGAGAATGGGACTGAGAGCAGGATGAGAGGGATAGGGCGGGAGAATGGGACTGAGGGAAGGATGAGAGGGACAGAGCGGGAGAATGGGACTGAGGGCGGGATGAGAGGGATAGAGCGGGAGAATGGGACTGAGAGCGGGATGAGAGCGATAGAGGTGGAGAATGGGACTGGGGGAGGCATGAGAGGGATAGAGCGGGAGAATGGGACTGAGAGCAGGATGAGAGGGATAGAACGGGAGAATGGGACTGAGGGAGGGATGAGAGGGATAGAGCGGGAGAATTGGACTGAGGGTGGGATGAGAGGGATAGAGCGGGAGAATGGGGCTGAGGGAGGGATGAGAGGGATAGAGCGGGAGAATGGGACTGAGGGAGGGATGAGACGGATAGAGCGGGAGAATGGGACTGAGAGCAGGATGAGAGGGATAGAGCGGGAGAATGGGACTGAGGGAGGGATGAGAGGGATAGAGGGGCAGAATGGGACTGAGGGCAGGATGAGAGGGATAGAGCGGGAGAATGGGACTGAGGGCAGGATGAGAGGGATAGAGCGGAAGAATTGGACTGAGTGCGGGATGAGAGGGATAGAGTGGGAGAATGGGACTGAGTGCGGGATGAGAGGGATAGAGCGGGAGAATGGGACTGAGTGCGGGATGAGAGGGATAGAGCGGGAGAATGGGACTGAGGGCAGGATGAGAGGGATAGAGTGGGAGAATGGGACTGAGTGCGGGATGAGAGGGATAGAGCGGGAGAATGGGACTGAGAGTGGGATGAGAGGGATAGAGCGGGAGAATGGGACTGAGAGCGGGATGAGAGGGCTAGAGCGGGAGAATGGGACTGAGAGCGGGATGAGAGGGATAGAGCAGCAGAATGGGACTGAGGGCGGGATGAGAGGGATAGAGCGGGAGAATGTGACTGAGAGCGGGATGAGAGGGATAGAGCGGGAGAATGGGACTGAGAGCGGGATGAGAGGGACAGAGTGGGAGAATGGGATTTAGGGCGGGATGAGAGGGATAGACCGGGAGATTGGGACTGAGGGCGGGATGAGAGGTATAGAGCGGGAGAATGGGACTGAGGAGGGATGAGAGGGATATAGCGGGAGAATGGGACTGAGGGCGGGACGAGAGGGATAGAGCGGGAGAATGGGACTGAGAGCGGGATGAGAGGGACAGAGCGGGAGAATGGGACTGAGAGCAGGATGAGAGGGATAGAGTGGGAGAATGGGACTGAGGACAGGATGAGAGGGATAGAGCAGGAGAATGGGACTGAGGGCGGGATGAGAGGGATAGAGCGCGAGAATGGGACTGAGTGCAGGATGAGAGGGATAGGGTGGGAGAATGGGACTGAGAGCAGGATGAGAGGGATAGCGTGGGAGAATGGGACTGAGAGCAGGATGAGAGGGATAGGGCGGGAAAATGGGACTGAGGGAAGGATGAGAGGGATAGAGCGCGAGAATGGGACTGAGGGCGGGATGCGAGGGATAGAGTGGGAGAATGGGACTGAGAGCGGGATGAGAGGGATAGAGGTGGAGAATGGGACTGGGGGAGGGATGAGAGGGATAGAGCGGGAGAATGGGAATGAGAGCAGGATGAGAGGGATAGAGCGGGAGAATGGGACTGAGGGAGGGATGAGAGGGATAGAGCGGGAGAATGGGACTGAGGGAGGGATGAGAGGGATAGAGCGGGAGAATGGGACTGAGGGAGGGATGAGAGGGATAGAGCGGGAGAATGGGACTGAGAGCAGGATGAGAGGGATAGAGCGGGAGAATGGGACTGAGGGAGGGATGAGAGGGATAGAGCGGCAGAATGGGACTGAGGGCAGGATGAGAGGGATAGAGCGGGAGAATGGGACTGAGGGCAGGATGAGAGGGATAGAGCGGGAGAATGGGACTGAGAGTGGGATGAGAGGGATAGAGCGGGAGAATGGGACTGAGGGCGGGATGAGAGGGATAGAGCGGAAGAATGGGACTGAGAGCAAATTGAGAGGGATAGAGCGGGGGTATGGGACTCAGAGCAGGGTGAGAGGCATAGAGCGGGAGGATGGGACTGAGAGCAGGATGAGAGGGATAGAGCGGGAGAATGGGACTGAGGGCGGGCTGAGAGGGATAGAGCGGGAGAATGGGACTGAGGGCGGGATGAGAGGGATAGGGCGGGAGAATGGGCCTGAGGGAAGAATGAGAGGGACAGAGCGGGAGAATGGGACTGAGGGCGGGATGAGAGGGATAGAGCGGGAGAATGGGACTGAGGGAGGGATGAGAGGGATAGAGCGGGAGAATGGGACTGAGAGCGGAATGAGAGGGATAGAGTGGGAGAATGGGACTGAGGGCAGGATGAGAGGGATAGAGCGGGAGAATGGGACTGAGGGTGGGATGAGAGGGATAGAGCGCGAGAATGGGACTGAGTGCAGGATGAGAGGGATAGGGCGGGAGAATGGGACTGAGAGCAGGATGAGAGGGATAGGGCGGGAGAATGGGACTGATGGAAGGATGAGAGGGACAGAGCGGGAGAATGGGACTGAGGGCGGGATGAGAGGGATAGAGCGGGAGAATGGGACTGAGAGCGGGATGAGAGGGATAGAGGTGGAGAATGGGACTGAGAGCGGGATGAGAGGGACAGAGTGGGAGAATGGGATTTAGGGCGGGATGAGAGGGATAGACCGGGAGATTGGGACTGAGGGCGGGATGAGAGGTATAGAGCGGGAGAATGGGACTGAGGGAGGGATGAGAGGGATATAGCGGGAGAATGGGACTGAGGGCGGGACGAGAGGGATAGAGCGGGAGAATGGGACTGAGAGCGGGATGAGAGGGACAGAGCGGGAGAATGGGACTGAGAGCAGGATGAGAGGGATAGAGTGGGAGAATGGGACTGAGGACAGGATGAGAGGGATAGAGCAGGAGAATGGGACTGAGGGCGGGATGAGAGGGATAGAGCGCGAGAATGGGACTGAGTGCAGGATGAGAGGGATAGGGTGGGAGAATGGGACTGAGAGCAGGATGAGAGGGATAGCGTGGGAGAATGGGACTGAGAGCAGGATGAGAGGGATAGGGCGGGAAAATGGGACTGAGGGAAGGATGAGAGGGATAGAGCGCGAGAATGGGACTGAGGGCGGGATGCGAGGGATAGAGTGGGAGAATGGGACTGAGAGCGGGATGAGAGGGATAGAGGTGGAGAATGGGACTGGGGAGGGATGAGAGGGATAGAGCGGGAGAATGGGAATGAGAGCAGGATGAGAGGGATAGAGCGGGAGAATGGGACTGAGGGAGGGATGAGAGGGATAGAGCGGGAGAATGGGACTGAGGGAGGGATGAGAGGGATAGAGCGGGAGAATGGGACTGAGGGAGGGATGAGAGGGATAGAGCGGGAGAATGGGACTGAGAGCAGGATGAGAGGGATAGAGCGGGAGAATGGGACTGAGGGAGGGATGAGAGGGATAGAGCGGCAGAATGGGACTGAGGGCAGGATGAGAGGGATAGAGCGGGAGAATGGGACTGAGGGCAGGATGAGAGGGATAGAGCGGGAGAATGGGACTGAGAGTAGGATGAGAGGGATAGAGCGGGAGAATGGGACTGAGGGCGGGATGAGAGGGATAGAGCGGAAGAATGGGACTGAGAGCAAATTGAGAGGGATAGAGCGGGGGTATGGGACTCAGAGCAGGGTGAGAGGCATAGAGCGGGAGGATGGGACTGAGAGCAGGATGAGAGGGATAGAGCGGGAGAATGGGACTGAGGGCGGGCTGAGAGGGATAGAGCGGGAGAATGGGACTGAGGGCGGGATGAGAGGGATAGGGCGGGAGAATGGGCCTGAGGGAAGAATGAGAGGGACAGAGCGGGAGAATGGGACTGAGGGCGGGATGAGAGGGATAGAGCGGGAGAATGGGACTGAGGGAGGGATGAGAGGGATAGTGCGGGAGAATGGGACTGAGAGCGGAATGAGAGGGATAGAGTGGGAGAATGGGACTGAGGGCAGGATGAGAGGGATAGAGCGGGAGAATGGGACTGAGGGTGGGATGAGAGGGATAGAGCGCGAGAATGGGACTGAGTGCAGGATGAGAGGGATAGGGCGGGAGAATGGGACTGAGAGCAGGATGAGAGGGATAGGGCGGGAGAATGGGACTGATGGAAGGATGAGAGGGACAGAGCGGGAGAATGGGACTGAGGGCGGGATGAGAACGATAGAGCGGGAGAATGGGACTGAGAGCGGGATGAGAGGGATAGAGGTGGAGAATGGGACTGGGGGAGGCATGAGAGGGATAGAGCGGGAGAATGGGACTGAGAGCAGGATGAGAGGGATAGAACGGGAGAATGGGACTGAGGGCGGGATGAGAGGGATAGAGCGGGAGAATGGGACTGAGGGAGGGATGAGAGGGATAGAGCGGGAGAATGGGACTGAGGGAGGGATGAGACGGATAGAGCGGGAGAATGGGACTGAGAGCAGGATGAGAGTGATAGAGCGGGAGAATGGGACTGAGGGAGGGATGAGAGGGATAGAGCGGGAGAATGGGACTGAGGGAGGGATGAGAGGGATAGAGCGGGAGAATGGGACTGAGGGAGGGATGAGACGGATAGAGCGGGAGAATGGGACTGAGAGCAGGATGAGAGTGATAGAGCGGGAGAATGGGACTGAGGGAGGGATGAGAGGGATAGAGGGGCAGAATTGGACTGAGGGCAGGATGAGAGGGATAGAGCGGGAGAATGGGACTCAGTGCGGGATGAGATGGATAGACCGGGAGAATGGGACTGAGAGCAGGATGAGAGGGATAGAGCGGGAGAATGGGACTGAGAGCAGGATGAGAGGGATAGAGCAGGAGAATGGGACTGAGGGCAGGATGAGAGGGATAGAGCGGGAGAATGGGACTGAGGGCGGGATGAGAGGGATAGAGCGCGAGAATTGGACTGAGGGCGGGATGAGAGGGATAGAGCAGGAGAATGGGACTGAGGGCGGGATGAGAGGGATAGAGCGCGAGAATGGGACTGAGTGCAGGATGAGAGGGATAGAGCGGGAGAATGGGACTGAGAGCAGGATGAGAAGGATAGGGTGGGAGAATGGGACTGAGTGCAGGATGAGAGGGAAAGAGCGGGAGAATGGGACTGAGGGAAGGATGAGAGGGACACAGCGGGAGAATGGGACTGAGAGCAGGATGAGAGGGATAGAGCGGGAGAATGGGCCTGAGGGAAGAATGAGAGGGACAGAGAGGGAGAATGGGACTGAGGGCGGGATGAGAGGGATAGAGCGGGAGAATGGGACTGAGAGCGGAATGAGAGGGACAGAGCGGGAGAATGGGACTGAGAGCAGGATGAGAGGGATAGAGTGGGAGAATGGGACTGAGGGCAGGATGAGAGGGATAGAGCGGGAGAATGGGACTGAGGGCGGGATGAGAGGGATAGAGTGGGAGAATGGGACTGAGGGCGGGATGAGAGGGATAGAGCGGGAGAATGGGACTGAGAGCGGGATGAGAGGGATAGAGGTGGAGAATGGGACTGGGGGAGGCATGAGAGGGATAGAGCGGGAGAATGGAACTGAGAGGAGGATGAGAGGGATAGAGCACGAGAATGGGACTGAGTGCAGGATGAGAGGGATAGGGCGGGAGAATGGGACTGAGGGAAGGTTGAGAGGGATAGAGCGGGAGAATGGGACTGAGAGCAGGATGAGAGGGATAGGGCGGGAGAATGGGACTGAGGGAAGGTTGAGAGGGACAGAGCGGGAGAATGGGACTGAGAGGAGGATGAGAGGGATAGGGCGGGAGAATGGGACTGAGAGCAGGATGAGAGGGATAGGGCGGGAGAATGGGACTGAGGGAAGGTTGAGAGGGACAGAGCGGGAGAATGGGACTGAGGGCGGGATGAGAGGGATAGAGCGGGAGAATGGGACTGAGAGCGGGATGAGAGGGATAGAGGTGGAGAATGGGACTGGGGGAGGCATGAGAGGGATAGAGCGGGAGAATGGGACTGAGAGGAGGATGAGAGGGATAGAGCGGAAGAATGGGACTGAGGGAGGGATGAGAGGGATAGAGCGGGAGAATGGGACTGAGGGCGGGATGAGAGGGATAGAGCGGGAGAATGGGACTGAGGGAGGGATGAGAGGGATAGAGTGGGAGAATGGGACTGAGTGCGGGATGAGAGGGATAGAGCGGGAGAATGGGACTGAGAGTGGGATGAGAGGGATAGAGCGGGAGAATGGGACTGAGGGAGGGATGAGACGGATAGAGCGGGAGAATGGGACTGAGTGCGGGATGAGAGGGATAGAGCGGGAGAATGGGACTGAGAGTGGGATGAGAGGGATAGAGCGGGAGAATGGGTCTGAGAGCGGGATGAGAGGGATAGAGCGGGAGAATGGGACTGAGAGCGGGATGAGAGGGACAGAGCGGTAGAATGGGACTGAGGGCGGGATGAGAGGGATAGACCGGGAGATTGGGACTGAGAGCGGGATGAGAGGGATAGAGCGGGAGACTGGGACTGAGGGCGGGAATAGAGGGATAGAGCGGGAGAATGGGACTGAGAGCGGGATGAGAGGGATAGAGCGGCAGAATGGGACTGAGGGCGGGATGAGAGGGATGGAGCGGGAGAATGTGACTGAGAGCGGGATGAGAGGGATAGAGCGGGAGAATGGGACTGAGAGCGGGATGAGAGGGACAGAGCGGGAGAATGGGACTGAGGGCGGGATGAGAGGGATAGAGCGGGAGAATGGGACTGAGGGAGGGATGAGAGGGATAGAGCGGGAGAATGGGACTGAGGGCGGGATGAGAGGGTTAGAGCGGGAGAATGGGACTGAGAGCAGGATGAGAGGGATAGAGTGGGAGAATGGGACTGAGGGCAGGATGAGAGGGATAGAGCGGGAGAATGGGACTGAGGGCGGGATGAGAGGGATAGAGTGCGAGAATGGGACTGAGTGCAGGATGAGAGGGATATGGCGGGAGAATGGGACTGAGAGCAGGATGAGAGGGATAGGGCGGGAGAATGGGCCTGAGGGAAGGATGAGAGGGACAGAGCGGGAGAATGGGACTGAGGGCGGGATGAGAGGGATAGAGCGGGAGAATGGGACTGAGGGAGGGATGAGAGGGATAGAGCGGGAGAATGGTACTGAGGGCGGGATGAGAGGGATAGAGCGGGAGAATGGGACTGAGAGCTGGATGAGAGGGCTAGAGTGGGAGAATGGGACTGAGGGCAGGATGAGAGGGATAGAGCGGGAGAATGGGACTGAGGGCGGGATGAGAGGGATAGAGCACGAGAATGGGACTGAGTGCAGGATGAGAGGGATAGGGCGGGAGAATGGGACTGAGAGCAGGATGAGAGGGATAGGGCGGGAGAATGGGACTGAGGGAAGGATGAGAGGGACAGAGCGGGAGAATGGGACTGAGGGCGGGATGAGAGGGATAGAGCGGGAGAATGGGACTGAGAGCGGGATGAGAGGGATAGAGGTGGAGAATGGGACTGGGGGAGGCATGAGAGGGATAGAGCGGGAGAATGGGACTGAGAGCAGGATGAGTGGGATAGAACGGGAGAATGGGACTGAGGGAGGGATGAGATGGATAGAGCGGGAGAATGGGACTGAGGGTGGGATGAGCGGGAGAATGGGGCTGAGGGAGGGATGAGAGGGATAGAGCGGGAGAATGGGACTGAGGGAGGGATGAGACGGATAGAGCGGGAGAATGGGACTGAGAGCAGGATGAGAGGGATAGAGCGGGAGAATGGGACTGAGGGAGGGATGAGAGGGATAGAGGGGCAGAATGGGACTGAGGGCAGGTTGAGAGGGATAGAGCGGGAGAATGGGACTGAGGGCAGGATGAGAGGGATAGAGCGGAAGAATTGGACTGAGTGCGGGATGAGAGGGATAGAGTGGGAGAATGGGACTCAGTGCGGGATGAGATGGATAGAGCGGGAGAATGGGACTGAGTGCGGGATGAGAGGGATAGAGCGGGAGAATGGGACTGAGGGCAGGATGAGAGGGATAGAGTGGGAGAATGGGACTGAGTGCGGGATGAGAGGGATAGAGCGGGAGAATGGGACTGAGAGTGGGATGAGAGGGATAGAGCGGGAGAATGGGACTGAGAGCGGGATGAGAGGGATAGACCGGGAGATTGGGACTGAGGGCGGGATGAGAGGTATAGAGCGGGAGAATGGGACTGAGGGAGGGATGAGAGGGATAGAGCGGGAGAATGGGACTGAGGGTGGGACGAGAGGGATAGAGCGGGAGAATGGGACTGAGAGCAGGATGAGAGGGATAGAGTGGGAGAATGGGACTGAGGGCAGGATGAGAGGGATAGAGCAGGAGAATGGGACTGAGGGCGGGATGAGAGGGATAGAGCGCGAGAATGGGACTGAGTGCAGGATGAGAGGAATAGGGTGGGAGAATGGGACTGAGAGCAGGATCAGAGGGATAGGGCGGGAAAATGGGACTGAGGGCAGGATGAGAGGGATAGAGCGGGAGAATGGGACTGAGGGCGGGATGAGAGGGATAGAGCGCGAGAATGGGACTGAGTGCAGGATGAGAGGGATAGGGCGGGAGAATGGGACTGAGAGCAGGATGAGAGGGATAGGGCGGGAGAATGGGACTGAGGGAAGGATGAGAGGGACAGAGCGGGAGAATGGGACTGAGGGCGGGATGAGAGGGATAGAGCGGGAGAATGGGACTGAGAGCGGGATGAGAGCGATAGAGGTGGAGAATGGGACTGGGGGAGGCATGAGAGGGATAGAGCGGGAGAATGGGACTGAGAGCAGGATGAGAGGGATAGAACGGGAGAATGGGACTGAGGGAGGGATGAGAGGGATAGAGCGGGAGAATGGGACTGAGGGTGGGATGAGAGGGATAGAGCGGGAGAATGGGGCTGAGGGAGGGATGAGAGGGATAGAGCGGGAGAATGGGACTGAGGGAGGGATGAGACGGATAGAGCGGGAGAATGGGACTGAGAGCAGGATGAGAGGGATAGAGCGGGAGAATGGGACTGAGGGAGGGATGAGAGGGATAGAGGGGCAGAATGGGACTGAGGGCAGGATGAGAGGGATAGAGCGGGAGAATGGGACTGAGGGCAGGATGAGAGGGATAGAGCGGAAGAATTGGACTGAGTGCGGGATGAGAGGGATAGAGTGGGAGAATGGGACTGAGTGCGGGATGAGAGGGATAGAGCGGGAGAATGGGACTGAGTGCGGGATGAGAGGGATAGAGCGGGAGAATGGGACTGAGGGCAGGATGAGAGGGATAGAGTGGGAGAATGGGACTGAGTGCGGGATGAGAGGGATAGAGCGGGAGAATGGGACTGAGAGTGGGATGAGAGGGATAGAGCGGGAGAATGGGACTGAGAGCGGGATGAGAGGGCTAGAGCGGGAGAATGGGACTGAGAGCGGGATGAGAGGGATAGAGCAGCAGAATGGGACTGAGGGCGGGATGAGAGGGATAGAGCGGGAGAATTTGACTGAGAGCGGGATGAGAGGGATAGAGCGGGAGAATGGGACTGAGAGCGGGATGAGAGGGACAGAGTGGGAGAATGGGATTTAGGGCGGGATGAGAGGGATAGACCGGGAGATTGGGACTGAGGGCGGGATGAGAGGTATAGAGCGGGAGAATGGGACTGAGGGAGGGATGAGAGGGATATAGCGGGAGAATGGGACTGAGGGCGGGACGAGAGGGATAGAGCGGGAGAATGGGACTGAGAGCGGGATGAGAGGGACAGAGCGGGAGAATGGGACTGAGAGCAGGATGAGAGGGATAGAGTGGGAGAATGGGACTGAGGGCAGGATGAGAGGGATAGAGCAGGAGAATGGGACTGAGGGCGGGATGAGAGGGATAGAGCGCGAGAATGGGACTGAGTGCAGGATGAGAGGGATAGGGTGGGAGAATGGGACTGAGAGCAGGATGAGAGGGATAGCGTGGGAGAATGGGACTGAGAGCAGGATGAGAGGGATAGGGCGGGAAAATGGGACTGAGGGAAGGATGAGAGGGATAGAGCGCGAGAATGGGACTGAGGGCGGGATGCGAGGGATAGAGCGGGAGAATGGGACTGAGAGCGGGATGAGAGGGATAGAGGTGGAGAATGGGACTGGGGGAGGGATGAGAGGGATAGAGCGGGAGAATGGGAATGAGAGCAGGATGAGAGGGATAGAGCGGGAGAATGGGACTGAGGGAGGGATGAGAGGGAGAGAGCGGGAGAATGGGACTGAGGGAGGGATGAGAGGGATAGAGCGGGAGAATGGGACTGAGGGAGGGATGAGAGGGATAGAGCGGGAGAATGGGACTGAGAGCAGGATGAGAGGGATAGAGCGGGAGAATGGGACTGAGGGAGGGATGAGAGGGATAGAGCGGCAGAATGGGACTGAGGGCAGGATGAGAGGGATAGAGCGGGAGAATGGGACTGAGGGCAGGATGAGAGGGATAGAGCGGGAGAATGGGACTGAGAGTGGGATGAGAGGGATAGAGCGGGAGAATGGGACTGAGGGCGGGATGAGAGGGATAGAGCGGAAGAATGGGACTGAGAGCAAATTGAGAGGGATAGAGCGGGGGTATGGGACTCAGAGCAGGGTGAGAGGCATAGAGCGGGAGGATGGGACTGAGAGCAGGATGAGAGGGATAGAGCGGGAGAATGGGACTGAGGGCGGGCTGAGAGGGATAGAGCGGGAGAATGGGACTGAGGGCGGGATGAGAGGGATAGGGCGGGAGAATGGGCCTGAGGGAAGAATGAGAGGGACAGAGCGGGAGAATGGGACTGAGGGCGGGATGAGAGGGATAGAGCGGGAGAATGGGACTGAGGGAGGGATGAGAGGGATAGAGCGGGAGAATGGGACTGAGAGCGGAATGAGAGGGATAGAGTGGGAGAATGGGACTGAGGGCAGGATGAGAGGGATAGAGCGGGAGAATGGGACTGAGGGTGGGATGAGAGGGATAGAGCGCGAGAATGGGACTGAGTGCAGGATGAGAGGGATAGGGCGGGAGAATGGGACTGAGAGCAGGATGAGAGGGATAGGGCGGGAGAATGGGACTGAGGGAAGGATGAGAGGGACAGAGCGGGAGAATGGGACTGAGGGCGGGATGAGAGGGATAGAGCGGGAGAATGGGACTGAGAGCGGGATGAGAGGGATAGAGGTGGAGAATGGGACTGGGGGAGGCATGAGAGGGATAGAGCGGGAGAATGGGACTGAGAGCAGGATGAGAGGGATAGAACGGGAGAATGGGACTGAGGGAGGGATGAGAGGGATAGAGCGGGAGAATGGGACTGAGGGCGGGATGAGAGGGATAGAGCGGGAGAATGGGACTGAGGGAGGGATGAGAGGGATAGAGCGGGAGAATGGGACTGAGGGAGGGATGAGACGGATAGAGCGGGAGAATGGGACTGAGAGCAGGATGAGAGTGATAGAGCGGGAGAATGGGACTGAGGGAGGGATGAGAGGGATAGAGGGGCAGAATGGGACTGAGGGCAGGATGAGAGGGATAGAGCGGGAGAATGGGACTGAGGGCAGGATGAGAGGGATAGAGCGGGAGAATTGGACTGAGTGCGGGATGAGAGGGATAGAGTGGGAGAATGGGACTGAGTGCGGGATGAGAGGGATAGAGCGGGAGAATGGGACTGAGTGCGGGATGAGAGGGATAGAGCGGGAGAATGGGACTGAGGGCAGGATGAGAGGGATAGAGTGGGAGAATGGGACTGAGTGCGGGATGAGAGGGATAGAGCGGGAGAATGGGACTGAGAGTGGGATGAGAGGGATAGAGCGGGAGAATGGGACTGAGAGCGGGATGAGAGGGCTAGAGCGGGAGAATGGGACTGAGTGCGGGATGAGAGGGCTAGAGCGGGAGAATGGGACTGAGTGCGAGATGAGAGGGATAGAGCGGGAGAATGGGACTGAGGGCAGGTTGAGAGGGATAGAGCGGGAGAATGGCACTGAGGGCGGGAATAGAGGGATAGAGCGGGAGAATGGGACTGAGAGCGGGATGAGAGGGATAGAGCAGCAGAATGGGACTGAGGGCGGGATGAGTGGGATAGAGCGGGAGAATGTGACTGAGAGCGGGATGAGAGGGATAGAGCGGGAGAATGGGACTGAGAGCGGGATGAGAGGGACAGAGTGGGAGAATGGGATTTAGTGCGGGATGAGAGGGATAGACCGGGAGATTGGGACTGAGGGCGGGATGAGAGGTATAGAGCGGGAGAATGGGACTGAGGGAGGGATGAGAGGGATAGAGCGGGAGAATGGGACTGAGGGCGGGACGAGAGGGATAGAGCGGGAGAATGGGACTGAGAGCGGGATGAGAGGGAAGAGCGGGAGAATGGGACTGAGAGCAGGATGAGAGGGATAGAGTGGGAGAATGGGACTGAGAGCAGGACGAGAGGGATAGGGTGGGAGAATGGGACTGAGGGCGGGATGAGAGGGATAGAGCGGGAGAATGGGACTGAGAGCGGAATGAGAGGGACAGAGCGGGAGAATGGGACTGAGAGCAGGATGAGAGGGATAGGGCGGGAGAATGGGACTGAGCGCGGGATGAGAGGGACAGAGCGGGAGAATGGGACTGAGGGCGGGATGAGAGGGATAGAGCGGGAGAATGGGACTGAGAGCGGGATGAGAGGGATAGAGGTGGAGAATGGGACTGGGGGAGGCATGAGAGGGATAGAGCGGGAGAATGGGACTGAGAGGAGGATGAGAGGGATAGAGCGGGAGAATGGGACTGAGGGAGGGATGAGAGGGATAGAGCGGGAGAATGGGACTGAGGGCGGGATGAGAGGGATAGAGCGGGAGAATGGGACTGAGGGAGGGATGAGAGGGATAGAGCGGGAGAATGGGACTGAGGGAGGGATGAGACGGATAGAGCGGGAGAATGGGACTGAGTGCGGGATGAGAGGGATAGAGCGGGAGAATGGGACTGAGAGTGGGATGAGAGGGATAGAGCGGGAGAAT
The DNA here is from genome assembly GCF_047496885.1 of Scyliorhinus torazame. Taxonomy (NCBI): domain Eukaryota; kingdom Metazoa; phylum Chordata; class Chondrichthyes; order Carcharhiniformes; family Scyliorhinidae; genus Scyliorhinus; species Scyliorhinus torazame. Next base: position 6,669,273 of record NC_092713.1, read on the forward strand.
GGGTCTGAGAGCGGGATGAGAGGGATAGAGCGGGAGAATGGGACTGAGAGCGGGATGAGAGGGACAGAGCGGTAGAATGGGACTGAGGGCGGGATGAGAGGGATAGACCGGGAGATTGGGACTGAGAGCGGGATGAGAGGGATAGAGCGGGAGACTGGGACTGAGGGCGGGAATAGAGGGATAGAGCGGGAGAATGGGACTGAGAGCGGGATGAGAGGGATAGAGCGGCAGAATGGGACTGAGGGCGGGATGAGAGGGATGGAGCGGGAGAATGTGACTGAGAGCGGGATGAGAGGGATAGAGCGGGAGAATGGGACTGAGAGCGGGATGAGAGGGACAGAGCGGGAGAATGGGACTGAGGGCGGGATGAGAGGGATAGAGCGGGAGAATGGGACTGAGGGAGGGATGAGAGGGTTAGAGCGGGAGAATGGGACTGAGAGCAGGATGAGAGGGATAGAGTGGGAGAATGGGACTGAGGGCAGGATGAGAGGGATAGAGCGGGAGAATGGGACTGAGGGCGGGATGAGAGGGATAGAGTGCGAGAATGGGACTGAGTGCAGGATGAGAGGGATATGGCGGGAGAATGGGACTGAGAGCAGGATGAGAGGGATAGGGCGGGAGAATGGGCCTGAGGGAAGGATGAGAGGGACAGAGCGGGAGAATGGGACTGAGGGCGGGATGAGAGGGATAGAGCGGGAGAATGGGACTGAGGGAGGGATGAGAGGGATAGAGCGGGAGAATGGTACTGAGGGCGGGATGAGAGGGATAGAGCGGGAGAATGGGACTGAGAGCGGGATGAGAGGGATAGAGTGCGAGAATGGGACTGAGTGCAGGATGAGAGGGATATGGCGGGAGAATGGGACTGAGAGCAGGATGAGAGGGATAGGGCGGGAGAATGGGCCTGAGGGAAGGATGAGAGGGACAGAGCGGGAGAATGGGACTGAGGGCGGGATGAGAGGGATAGAGCGGGAGAATGGGACTGAGGGAGGGATGAGAGGGATAGAGCGGGAGAATGGTACTGAGGGCGGGATGAGAGGGATAGAGCGGGAGAATGGGACTGAGAGCGGGATGAGAGGGACAGAGCGGGAGAATGGGACTGAGAGCTGGATGAGAGGGATAGAGTGGGAGAATGGGTCTGAGGGCAGGATGAGAGGGATAGAGCGGGAGAATGGGACTGAGGGCGGGATGAGAGGGATAGAGCGGGAGAATGGGACTGAGGGCGGGATGAGAGGGATAGAGCGCGAGAATGGGACTGAGTGCAGGATGAGAGGGATAGGGCGGGAGAATGGGACTGAGGGAAGGATGAGAGGGATAGAGCGGGAGAATGGGACTGAGGGCGGGATGAGAGGGACAGAGCGGGAGAATGGGACTGAGGGCGGGATGAGAGGGATAGAGCGGGAGAATGGGACTGAGAGCGGGATGAGAGGGATAGAGGTGGAGAATGGGACTGGGGGAGGCATGAGAGGGATAGAGCGGGAGAATGGGACTGAGGGAGGGATGAGACGGATAGAGCGGGAGAATGGGACTGAGAGCAGGATGAGAGGGATAGAGCGGGAGAATGGGACTGAGGGAGGGATGAGAGGGATAGAGGGGCAGAATGGGACTGAGGGCAGGATGAGAGGGATAGAGCGGGAGAATGGGACTGAGGGCAGGATGAGAGGGATAGAGTGCGAGGAGGGGACTGAGTGCGGGATGAGAGGGATAGAGCGGGAGAATGGGACTGAGAGTGGGATGAGAGGGATAGAGCGGGAGAATGGGACTGAGAGCGGGATGAGAGGGCTAGAGCGGAAGAATGGGACTGAGAGCGGGATGAGAGGGATAGAGCAGCAGAATGGGACTGAGGGCGGGATGAGAGGGATAGAGCGGGAGAATGTGACTGAGAGCGGGATGAGAGGGATAGAGCGGGAGAAAGGGACTGAGAGCGGGATGAGAGGGACAGAGTGAGAGAATGGGATTTAGGGCGGGATGAGAGGTATAGAGCGGGAGAATGGGACTGAGGGAGGGATGAGAGGGATAGAGCGGGAGAATGGGACTGAGGGTGGGACGAGAGGGATAGAGCGGGAGAATGGGACTGAGAGCGGGATGAGAGGGACAGAGCGGGAGAATGGAACTCAGAGCAGGATGAGAGGGATAGAGCAGGAGAATGGGACTGAGGGCGGGATGAGAGGGATAGAGCGCGAGAATGGGACTGAGTGCAGGATGAGAGGAATAGGGTGGGAGAATGGGACTGAGAGCAGGATGAGAGGGATAGGGTGGGAGAATGGGACTGAGAGCAGGATGAGAGGGATAGGGCGGGAAAATGGGACTGAGGGCAGGATGAGAGGGATAGAGCGGGAGAATGGGACTGAGAGCAGGATGAGAGGGATAGGGCGGGAGAATGGGACTGAGGGAAGGATGAGAGGGACAGGGCGGGAGAATGGGACTGAGGGCGGGATGAGAGGGATAGAGCGGGAGAATGGGACTGAGAGCGGGATGAGAGGGATAGAGGTGGAGAATGGGACTGGGGGAGGCATGAGAGGGATAGAGCGGGAGAATGGGACTGAGAGCAGGATGAGAGGGATAGAACGGGAGAATGGGACTGAGGGAGGGATGAGAGGGATAGAGCGGGAGAATGGGACTGAGGGTGGGATGAGCGGGAGAATGGGGCTGAGGGAGGGATGAGAGGGATAGAGCGGGAGAATGGGACTGAGGGAGGGATGAGACGGATAGAGCGGGAGAATGGGACTGAGAGCAGGATGAGAGGGATAGAGCGGGAGAATGGGACTGAGGGAGGGATGAGAGGGATAGAGGGGCAGAATGGGGCTGAGGGCAGGATGAGAGGGATAGAGCGGGAGAATGGAACTGAGGGCAGGATGAGAGGGATAGAGCGGAAGAATTGGACTGAGGGCGGGATGAGAGGGATAGAGTGGGAGAATGGGACTGAGTGCGGGATGAGATGGATAGAGCGGGACAATGGGACTGAGTGCGGGATGAGAGGGATAGAGCGGGAGAATGGGACTGAGGGCAGGATGAGAGGGATAGAGTGGGAGAATGGGACTGAGTGCGGGATGAGAGGGATAGAGCGGGAGAATGGGACTGAGAGTGGGATGAGAGGGATAGAGCGGGAGAATGGGACTGAGAGCGGGATGAGAGGGCTAGAGCAGAAGAATGGGACTGAGAGCGGGATGAGAGGGATAGAGCAGCAGAATGGGACTGAGGGCGGGATGAGAGGGATAGAGCGGGAGAATGTGACTGAGAGCGGGATGAGAGGGATAGAGCGGGAGAAAGGGACTGAGAGCGGGATGAGAGGGACAGAGTGAGAGAATGGGATTTAGGGCGGGATGAGAGGGATAGACCGGGAGATTGGGACTGAGGGCGGGATGAGAGGTATAGAGCGGGAGAATGGGACTGAGGGAGGGATGAGAGGGATAGAGCGGGAGAATGGGACTGAGAGCGGGATGAGAGGGACAGAGCGGGAGAATGGGACTGAGAGCAGGATGAGAGGGATAGAGTGGGAGAATGGGACTGAGGGCAGGATGAGAGGGATAGAGCAGGAGAATGGGACTGAGGGCGGGATGAGAGGGATAGAGCGCGAGAATGGGACTGAGTGCAGGATGAGAGGAATAGGGTGGGAGAATGGGACTGAGAGCAGGATGAGAGGGATAGGGTGGGAGAATGGGACTGAGAGCAGGATGAGAGGGATAGGGCGGGAAAATGGGACTGAGGGAAGGATGAGAGGGATAGAGCGCGAGAATGGGACTGAGGGCGGGATGCAAGGGATAGAGCGGGAGAATGGGACTGAGAGCGGGATGAGAGGGATAGAGGTGGAGAATGGGACTGGGGGAGGGATGAGAGGGATAGAGCGGGAGAATGGGACTGAGAGCAGGATGAGAGGGATAGAGCGGGAGAATGGGACTGAGGGAGGGATGAGAGGGATAGAGCGGGAGAATGGGACTGAGGGAGGGATGAGAGGGATAGAGCGGGAGAATGGGACTGAGGGAGGGATGAGAGGGATAGAGCGGGAGAATGGGACTGAGAGCAGGATGAGAGGGATAGAGCGGGAGAATGGGACTGAGGGAGGGATGGAGGGATAGAGCGGCAGAATGGGACTGAGGGCAGGATGAGAGGGATAGAGCGGGAGAATGGGACTGAGGGCAGGATGAGAGGGATAGAGCGGGAGAATGGGACTGAGAGTGGGATGAGAGGGATAGAGCGGGAGAATGGGACTGAGGGCGGGATGAGAGGGATAGAGCGGAAGAATGGGACTGAGAGCAAATTGAGAGGGATAGATCGGGGGTATGGGACTCAGAGCAGGGTGAGAGGCATAGAGCGGGAGGATGGGACTGAGAGCAGGATGAGAGGGATAGAGCGGGAGAATGGGACTGAGGGCGGGCTGAGAGGGATAGAGCGGGAGAATGGGACTGAGGGCGGGATGAGAGGGATAGGGCGGGAGAATGGGACTGAGGGAAGAATGAGAGGGACAGAGCGGGAGAATGGGAATGAGTGCGGGATGAGAGGGATAGAGCGGGAGAATGGGACTGAGGGAGGGATGAGAGGGATAGAGCGGGAGAATGGGACTGAGGGAGGGATGAGAGGGATAGAGCGGGAGAATGGGACTGAGAGCGGAATGAGAGGGATAGAGTGGGAGAATGGGACTGAGGGCAGGATGAGAGGGATAGAGCGGGAGAATGGGACTGAGGGCGGGAATGAGAGGGATAGAGCGCGAGAATGGGACTGAGTGCAGGATGAGAGGGATAGAGCGGGAGAATGGGACTGAGAGCGGGATGAGAGGGATAGAGGTGGAGAATGGGACTGGGGGAGGCATGAGAGGGATAGAGCGGGAGAATGGGACTGAGAGCAGGATGAGAGGGATAGAACGGGAGAATGGGACTGAGGGAGGGATGAGAGGGATAGAGCGGGAGAATGGGACTGAGGGCGGGATGAGAGGGATAGAGCGGGAGAATAGGACTGAGGGAGGGATGAGAGGGATAGAGCGGGAGAATGGGACTGAGGGAGGGATGAGACGGATAGAGCGGGAGAATGGGACTGAGAGCAGGATGAGAGTGATAGAGCGGGAGAATGGGACTGAGGGAGGGATGAGAGGGATAGAGGGGCAGAATGGGACTGAGGGCAGGATGAGAGGGATAGAGCGGGAGAATGGGACTGAGAGCAGGATGAGAGGGATAGAGCGGGAGAATTGGACTGAGTGCGGGATGAGAGGGATAGAGTGGGAGAATGGGACTGAGTGCGGGATGAGAGGGATAGAGCGGGAGAATGGGACTGAGAGCGGGATGAGAGGGATAGAGGTGGAGAATGGGACTGGGGGAGGGATGAGAGGGATAGAGCGGGAGAATGGGACTGAGAGCAGGATGAGAGGGATAGAGCGGGAGAATGGGACTGAGAGCAGGATGAGAGGGATAGAGCGGGAGAATGGGACTGAGGGAGGGATGAGAGGGATAGAGCGGGAGAATGGGACTGAGGGAGGGATGAGACGGATAGAGCGGGAGAATGGGACTGAGAGCAGGATGAGAGGGATAGAGCGGGAGAATGGGACTGAGGGAGGGATGAGAGGGATAGAGCGGCAGAATGGGACTGAGGGCAGGATGAGAGGGATAGAGCGGGAGAATGGGACTGAGGGCAGGATGAGAGGGATAGAGCGGGAGAATGGGACTGAGGGCGGGATGAGAGGGATAGAGCGGAAGAATGGGACTGAGAGCAAATTGAGAGGGATAGAGCGGGAGGATGGGACTGAGAGCAGGATGAGAGGCATAGAGCGGGAGAATGGGACTGAGGGAAGGATGAGAGGGACAGAGCGGGAGAATGGGACTGAGTGCAGGATGAGAGGGATATGGCGGGAGAATGGGACTGAGAGCAGGATGAGAGGGATAGGGCGGGAGAATGGGCCTGAGGGAAGGATGAGAGGGACAGAGCGGGAGAATGGGACTGAGGGCGGGATGAGAGGGATAGAGCGGGAGAATGGGACTGAGGGAGGGATGAGAGGGATAGAGCGGGAGAATGGTACTGAGGGCGGGATGAGAGGGATAGAGCGGGAGAATGGGACTGAGAGCGGGATGAGAGGGATAGAGTGGGAGAATGGGACTGAGGGCAGGATGAGAGGGATAGAGTGGGAGAATGGGACTGAGGGCAGGATGAGAGGGATAGAGCGGGAGAATGGGACTGAGAGCAGGATGAGAGGGATAGAGTGGGAGAATGGGACTGAGGGCAGGATGAGAGGGATAGAGCGGGAGAATGGGACTGAGGGCGGGATGAGAGGGATAGAGCGCGAGAATGGGACTGAGGGCGGGATGAGAGGGATAGAGCGGGAGAATGGGACTGAGGGCAGGATGAGAGGGATAGAGTGGGAGAATGGGACTGAGAGCTGGATGAGAGGGATAGAGTGGGAGAATGGGACTGAGGGCAGGATGAGAGGGATAGAGCGGGAGAATGGGACTGAGCGCGGGATGAGAGGGATAGAGCGCGAGAATGGGACTGAGTGCAGGATGAGAGGGATAGGGCGGGAGAATGGGACTGAGAGCAGGATGAGAGGGATAGGGCGGGAGAATGGGACTGAGGGCGGGATGAGAGGGATAGAGCGGGAGAATGGGACTGAGAGCGGGATGAGAGGGATAGAGGTGGAGAATGGGACTGGGGGAGGCATGAGAGGGATAGAGCGGGAGAATGGGACTGAGAGCAGGATGAGAGTGATAGAACGGGAGAATGGGACTGAGGGAGGGATGAGATGGATAGAGCGGGAGAATGGGACTGAGGGTGGGATGAGCGGGAGAATGGGGCTGAGGGAGGGATGAGAGGGATAGAGCGGGAGAATGGGACTGAGGGAGGGATGAGACGGATAGAGCGGGAGAATGGGACTGAGAGCAGGATGAGAGGGATAGAGCGGGAGAATGGGACTGAGGGAGGGATGAGAGGGATAGAGGGGCAGAATGGGACTGAGGGCAGGATGAGAGGGATAGAGCGGGAGAATGGGACTGAGGGCAGGATGAGAGGGATAGAGCGGAAGAATTGGACTGAGTGCGGGATGAGAGGGATAGAGTGGGAGAATGGGACTCAGTGCGGGATGAGATGGATAGAGCGGGAGAATGGGACTGAGTGCGGGATGAGAGGGATAGAGCGGGAGAATGGGACTGAGGGCAGGATGAGAGGGATAGAGTGGGAGAATGGGACTGAGTGCGGGATGAGAGGGATAGAGCGGGAGAATGGGACTGAGAGTGGGATGAGAGGGATAGAGCGGGAGAATGGGACTGAGAGCGGGATGAGAGGGCTAGAGCGGAAGAATGGGACTGAGAGCGGGATGAGAGGGATAGAGCAGCAGAATGGGACTGAGGGCGGGATGAGAGGGATAGAGCGGGAGAATGTGACTGAGAGCGGGATGAGAGGGATAGAGCGGGAGAAAGGGACTGAGAGCGGGATGAGAGGGACAGAGTGAGAGAATGGGATTTAGGGCGGGATGAGAGGGATAGACCGGGAGATTGGGACTGAGGGCGGGATGAGAGGTATAGAGCGGGAGAATGGGACTGAGGGAGGGATGAGAGGGATAGAGCGGGAGAATGGGACTGAGGGTGGGACGAGAGGGATAGAGCGGGAGAATGGGACTGAGAGCGGGATGAGAGGGACAGAGCGGGAGAATGGGACTGAGAGCAGGATGAGAGGGAGAGAGTGGGAGAATGGGACTGAGGGCAGGATGAGAGGGATAGAGCAGGAGAATGGGACTGAGGGCGGGATGAGAGGGATAGAGCGCGAGAATGGGACTGAGTGCAGGATGAGAGGGATAGGGTGGGAAAATGGGACTGAGACCAGGATGAGAGGGATAGGGCGGGAAAATGGGACTGAGGGCAGGATGAGAGGGATAGAGCGGGAGAATGGGACTGAGGGCGGGATGAGAGGGATAGAGCGCGAGAATGGGACTGAGTGCAGGATGAGAGGGATAGGGTGGGAGAATGGGACTAAGAGCAGGATGAGAGGGATAGAGCGGGAGAATGGGACTGAGGGAGGGATGAGAGGGATAGAGCGGGAGAATGGGACTGAGGGTGGGATGAGCGGGAGAATGGGGCTGAGGGAGGGATGAGAGGGATAGAGCGGGAGAATGGGACTGAGGGAAGGATGAGAGGGACAGGGCGGGAGAATGGGACTGAGGGAAGGATGAGAGGGACAGAGCGGGAGAATGGGACTGAGGGCGGGATGAGAGGGATAGAGCGGGAGAATGGGACTGAGAGCGGGATGAGAGGGATAGAGGTGGAGAATGGGACTGGGGGAGGCATGAGAGGGATAGAGCGGGAGAATGGGACTGAGAGCAGGATGAGAGGGATAGAACGGGAGAATGGGACTGAGGGAGGGATGAGAGGGATAGAGCGGGAGAATGGGACTGAGGGTGGGATGAGCGGGAGAATGGGGCTGAGGGAGGGATGAGAGGGATAGAGCGGGAGAATGGGACTGAGGGAGGGATGAGACGGATAGAGCGGGAGAATGGGACTGAGAGCAGGATGAGAGGGATAGAGCGGGAGAATGGGACTGAGGGAGGGATGAGAGGGATAGAGAGGCAGAATGGGACTGAGGGCAGGATGAGAGGGATAGAGCGGGAGAATGGAACTGAGGGCAGGATGAGAGGGATAGAGCGGAAGAATTGGACTGAGGGCGGGATGAGAGGGATAGAGTGGGAGAATGGGACTGAGTGCGGGATGAGATGGATAGAGCGGGAGAATGGGACTGAGTGCGGGATGAGAGGGATAGAGCGGGAGAATGGGACTGAGGGCAGGATGAGAGGGATAGAGTGGGAGAATGGGACTGAGTGCGGGATGAGAGGGATAGAGCGGGAGAATGGGACTGAGAGTGGGATGAGAGGGATAGAGCGGGAGAATGGGACTGAGAGCGGGATGAGAGGGCTAGAGCGGAAGAATGGGACTGAGAGCGGGATGAGAGGGATAGAGCAGCAGAATGGGACTGAGGGCGGGATGAGAGGGATAGAGCGGGAGAAAGGGACTGAGAGCGGGATGAGAGGGACAGAGTGAGAGAATGGGATTTAGGGCGGGATGAGAGGGATAGAGCGGGAGAATGGGACTGAGGGAGGGATGAGAGGGATAGAGCGGGAGAATGGGACTGAGAGCAGGATGAGAGGGATAGAGCGGGAGAATGGGACTGAGGGAGGGATGGAGGGATAGAGCGGCAGAATGGGACTGAGGGCAGGATGAGAGGGATAGAGCGGGAGAATGGGACTGAGGGCAGGATGAGAGGGATAGAGCGGGAGAATGGGACTGAGAGTGGGATGAGAGGGATAGAGCGGGAGAATGGGACTGAGGGCGGGACGAGAGGGATAGAGCGGGAGAATGGGACTGAGAGCGGGATGAGAGGGACAGAGCGGGAGAATGGGACTGAGAGCAGGATGAGAGGGATAGAGTGGGAGAATGGGACTGAGGGCAGGATGAGAGGGATAGAGCAGGAGAATGGGACTGAGGGCGGGATGAGAGGGATAGAGCGCGAGAATGGGACTGAGTGCAGGATGAGAGGAATAGGGTGGGAGAATGGGACTGAGAGCAGGATGAGAGGGATAGGGTGGGAGAATGGGACTGAGAGCAGGATGAGAGGGATAGAGCGGGAAAATGGGACTGAGGGAAGGATGAGAGGGATAGAGCGCGAGAATGGGACTGAGGGCGGGATGCAAGGGATAGAGCGGGAGAATGGGACTGAGAGCGGGATGAGAGGGATAGAGGTGGAGAATGGGACTGGGGGAGGGATGAGAGGGATAGAGCGGGAGAATGGGACTGAGAGCAGGATGAGAGGGATAGAGCGGGAGAATGGGACTGAGGGAGGGATGAGAGGGATAGAGCGGGAGAATGGGACTGAGGGAGGGATGAGAGGGATAGAGCGGGAGAATGGGACTGAGGGAGGGATGAGAGGGATAGAGCGGGAGAATGGGACTGAGAGCAGGATGAGAGGGATAGAGCGGGAGAATGGGACTGAGGGAGGGATGGAGGGATAGAGCGGCAGAATGGGACTGAGGGCAGGATGAGAGGGATAGAGCGGGAGAATGGGACTGAGGGCAGGATGAGAGGGATAGAGCGGGAGAATGGGACTGAGAGTGGGATGAGAGGGATAGAGCGGGAGAATGGGACTGAGGGCGGGATGAGAGGGATAGAGCGGAAGAATGGGACTGAGAGCAAATTGAGAGGGATAGAGCAGGAGAATGGGACTGAGGGCAGGATGAGAGGGATAGAGCGCGAGAATGGGACTGAGTGCAGGATGAGAGGGATAGGGTGGGAAAATGGGACTGAGACCAGGATGAGAGGGATAGGGCGGGAAAATGGGACTGAGGGCAGGATGAGAGGGATAGAGCGGGAGAATGGGACTGAGGGCGGGATGAGAGGGATAGAGCGCGAGAATGGGACTGAGTGCAGGATGAGAGGGATAGGGCGGGAGAATGGGACTGAGAGCAGGATGAGAGGGATAGAGCGGGAGAATGGGACTGAGGGAGGGATGAGAGGGATAGAGCGGGAGAATGGGACTGAGGGTGGGATGAGCGGGAGAATGGGGCTGAGGGAGGGATGAGAGGGATAGAGCGGGAGAATGGGACTGAGGGAAGGATGAGAGGGACAGGGCGGGAGAATGGGACTGAGGGAAGGATGAGAGGGACAGAGCGGGAGAATGGGACTGAGGGCGGGATGAGAGGGATAGAGCGGGAGAATGGGACTGAGAGCGGGATGAGAGGGATAGAGGTGGAGAATGGGACTGGGGGAGGCATGAGAGGGATAGAGCGGGAGAATGGGACTGAGAGCAGGATGAGAGGGATAGAACGGGAGAATGGGACTGAGGGAGGGATGAGAGGGATAGAGCGGGAGAATGGGACTGAGGGTGGGATGAGCGGGAGAATGGGGCTGAGGGAGGGATGAGAGGGATAGAGCGGGAGAATGGGACTGAGGGAGGGATGAGACGGATAGAGCGGGAGAATGGGACTGAGAGCAGGATGAGAGGGATAGAGCGGGAGAATGGGACTGAGGGAGGGATGAGAGGGATAGAGGGGCAGAATGGGACTGAGGGCAGGATGAGAGGGATAGAGCGGGAGAATGGAACTGAGGGCAGGATGAGAGGGATAGAGCGGAAGAATTGGACTGAGGGCGGGATGAGAGGGATAGAGTGGGAGAATGGGACTGAGTGCGGGATGAGATGGATAGAGCGGGAGAATGGGACTGAGTGCGGGATGAGAGGGATAGAGCGGGAGAATGGGACTGAGGGCAGGATGAGAGGGATAGAGTGGGAGAATGGGACTGAGTGCGGGATGAGAGGGATAGAGCGGGAGAATGGGACTGAGAGTGGGATGAGAGGGATAGAGCGGGAGAATGGGACTGAGAGCGGAATGAGAGGGCTAGAGCGGAAGAATGGGACTGAGAGCGGGATGAGAGGGATAGAGCAGCAGAATGGGACTGAGGGCGGGATGAGAGGGATAGAGCGGGAGAAAGGGACTGAGAGCGGGATGAGAGGGACAGAGTGAGAGAATGGGATTTAGGGCGGGATGAGAGGGATAGAGCGGGAGAATGGGACTGAGGGCGGGACGAGAGGGATAGAGCGGGAGAATGGGACTGAGAGCGGGATGAGAGGGACAGAGCGGCAGAATGGGACTGAGAGCAGGATGAGAGGGATAGAGTGGGAGAATGGGACTGAGGGCAGGATGAGAGGGATAGAGCAGGAGAATGGGACTGAGGGCGGGATGAGAGGGATAGAGCGCGAGAATGGGACTGAGTGCAGGATGAGAGGAATAGGGTGGGAGAATGGGACTGAGAGCGGGATGAGAGGGCTAGAGCGGAAGAATGGGACTGAGAGCGGGATGAGAGGGATAGAGCAGCAGAATGGGACTGAGGGCGGGATGAGAGGGATAGAGCGGGAGAAAGGGACTGAGAGCGGGATGAGAGGGACAGAGTGAGAGAATGGGATTTAGGGCGGGATGAGAGGGATAGAGCGGGAGAATGGGACTGAGGGCGGGACGAGAGGGATAGAGCGGGAGAATGGGACTGAGAGCGGGATGAGAGGGACAGAGCGGGAGAATGGGACTGAGAGCAGGATGAGAGGGATAGAGTGGGAGAATGGGACTGAGGGCAGGATGAGAGGGATAGAGCAGGAGAATGGGACTGAGGGCGGGATGAGAGGGATAGAGCGCGAGAATGGGACTGAGTGCAGGATGAGAGGAATAGGGTGGGAGAATGGGACTGAGAGCAGGATGAGAGGGATAGGGTGGGAGAATGGGACTGAGAGCAGGATGAGAGGGATAGAGCGGGAAAATGGGACTGAGGGAAGGATGAGAGGGATAGAGCGCGAGAATGGGACTGAGGGCGGGATGCAAGGGATAGAGCGGGAGAATGGGACTGAGAGCGGGATGAGAGGGATAGAGGTGGAGAATGGGACTGGGGGAGGGATGAGAGGGATAGAGCGGGAGAATGGGACTGAGAGCAGGATGAGAGGGATAGAGCGGGAGAATGGGACTGAGGGAGGGATGAGAGGGATAGAGCGGGAGAATGGGACTGAGGGAGGGATGAGAGGGATAGAGCGGGAGAATGGGACTGAGGGAGGGATGAGAGGGATAGAGCGGGAGAATGGGACTGAGAGCAGGATGAGAGGGATAGAGCGGGAGAATGGGACTGAGGGAGGGATGGAGGGATAGAGCGGCAGAATGGGACTGAGGGCAGGATGAGAGGGATAGAGCGGGAGAATGGGACTGAGGGCAGGATGAGAGGGATAGAGCGGGAGAATGGGACTGAGAGTGGGATGAGAGGGATAGAGCGGGAGAATGGGACTGAGGGCGGGATGAGAGGGATAGAGCGGAAGAATGGGACTGAGAGCAAATTGAGAGGGATAGAGCGGGGGTATGGGACTCAGAGCAGGGTGAGAGGCATAGAGCGGGAGGATGGGACTGAGAGCAGGATGAGAGGGATAGAGCGGGAGAATGGGACTGAGGGCGGGCTGAGAGGGATAGAGCGGGAGAATGGGACTGAGGGCGGGATGAGAGGGATAGGGCGGGAGAATGGGACTGAGAGCAGGATGAGAGGGATAGGGCGGGAGAATGGGCCTGAGGGAAGAATGAGAGGGACAGAGCGGGAGAATGGGAATGAGTGCGGGATGAGAGGGATAGAGCGGGAGAATGGGACTGAGGGAGGGATGAGAGGGATAGAGCGGGAGAATGGGACTGAGGGAGGGATGAGAGGGATAGAGCGGGAGAATGGGACTGAGAGCGGGATGAGAGGGATAGAGTGGGAGAATGGGACTGAGGGCAGGATGAGAGGGATAGAGCGGGAGAATGGGACTGAGGGCGGGATGAGAGGGATAGAGCGCGAGAATGGGACTGAGTGCAGGATGAGAGGGATAGAGCGGGAGAATGGGACTGAGAGCGGGATGAGAGGGATTGAGGTGGAGAATGGGACTGGGGGAGGCATGAGAGGGATAGAGCGGGAGAATGGGACTGAGAGCAGGATGAGAGGGATAGAACGGGAGAATGGGACTGAGGGAGGGATGAGAGGGATAGAGCGGGAGAATGGGACTGAGGGCGGGATGAGAGGGATAGAGCGGGAGAATAGGACTGAGGGAGGGATGAGAGGGATAGAGCGGGAGAATGGGACTGAGGGAGGGATGAGACGGATAGAGCGGGAGAATGGGACTGAGAGCAGGATGAGAGTGATAGAGCGGGAGAATGGGACTGAGGGAGGGATGAGAGGGATAGAGGGGCAGAATGGGACTGAGGACAGGATGAGAGGGATAGAGCGGGAGAATGGGACTGAGAGCAGGATGAGAGGGATAGAGCGGGAGAATTGGACTGAGTGCGGGATGAGAGGGATAGAGTGGGAGAATGGGACTGAGTGCGGGATGAGAGGGATAGAGCGGGAGAATGGGACTGAGAGCGGGATGAGAGGGATAGAGGTGGAGAATGGGACTGGGGGAGGGATGAGAGGGATAGAGCGGGAGAATGGGACTGAGAGCAGGATGAGAGGGATAGAGCGGGAGAATGGGACTGAGGGAGGGATGAGAGGGATAGAGCGGGAGAATGGGACTGAGGGAGGGATGAGAGGGATAGAGCGGGAGAATGGGACTGAGGGAGGGATGAGACGGATAGAGCGGGAGAATGGGACTGAGAGCAGGATGAGAGGGATAGAGCGGGAGAATGGGACTGAGGGAGGGATGCGAGGGATAGAGCGGCAGAATGGGACTGAGGGCAGGATGAGAGGGATAGAGCGGGAGAATGGGACTGAGGGCAGGATGAGAGGGATAGAGCGGGAGAATGGGACTGAGGGCGGGATGAGAGGGATAGAGCGGAAGAATGGGACTGAGAGCAAATTGAGGGGGATAGAGCGGGGGTATGGGACTCAGAGCAAGGTGAGAGGCATAGAGCGGGAGGATGGGACTGAGAGCAGGATGAGAGGCATAGAGCGGGAGAATGGGACTGAGGGCGGGCTGAGATGGATAGAGCGGGAGAATGGGACTGAGGGCGGGATGAGAGGGATAGGGCGGGAGAATGGGACTGAGAGCAGGATGAGAGGGATAGGGCGGGAGAATGGGCCTGAGGGAAGAATGAGAGGGACAGAGCGGGAGAATGGGACTGAGGGCGGGATGAGAGGGATAGAGCGGGAGAATGGGACTGAGAGCGGAATGAGAGGGACAGAGCGGGAGAATGGGACTGAGAGCAGGATGAGAGGGATAGAGTGGGAGAATGGGACTGAGGGCAGGATGAGAGGGGTAGAGCGGGAGAATGGGACTGAGGGCGGGATGAGAGGGATAGAGCACGAGAATGGGACTGAGTGCAGGATGAGAGGGATAGGGCGGGAGAATGGGACTGAGAGCAGGATGAGAGGGATAGGGCGGGAGAATGGGACTGAGGGAAGGTTGAGAGGGACAGAGCGGGAGAATGGGACTGAGGGCGGGATGAGAGGGATAGAGCGGGAGAATGGGACTGAGAGCGGGATGAGAGGGATAGAGGTGGAGAATGGGACTGGGGGAGGCATGAGAGGGATAGAGCGGGAGAATGGGACTGAGAGGAGGATGAGAGGGATAGAGCGGGAGAATGGGACTGAGGGAGGGATGAGAGGGATAGAGCGGGAGAATGGGACTGAGGGCGGGATGAGAGGGATAGAGCGGGAGAATGGGACTGAGGGAGGGATGAGAGGGATAGAGCGGGAGAATGGGACTGAGGGAGGGATGAGACGGATAGAGCGGGAGAATGGGACTGAGAGCAGGATGAGAGGGATAGAGTGGGAGAATGGGACTGAGGGAGGGATGAGAGGGATAGAGTGGGAGAATGGGACTCAGAGCAGGATGAGAGGGATTGAGCGGGAGAATGGGACTGAGGGCGGGATGAGAGGGATAGAGCGGGAGAATGGGACTGAGAGCGGGATGAGAGGGATAGAGCGGGAGAATGGGACTGAAGGCGGGATGAGAGGAATAGAGCGGGAGAATGGGACTGAGAGTGGGATGAGAGGGATAGTGCGGGAGAATGGGACTGAGGGCGGGATGAGAGCGTTAGAGCGGGAGAATGGGACTGAGAGCGGGATGAGAGGGATAGAGTGGGAGAATGGGACTGAGGGGAGGATGAGAGGGATTGAGCGGGAGAATGAGACTGAGAGCAGGATGAGAGGGATAGAGCGGAAGAATGGGACTGAGGGCGGGAATAGAGGGATAGAGCGGGAGAATGGGACTGAGAGCAGGATGAGAGAGATAGAGAGGGAGAATGGGACTGAGGGTGGGATGAGAGGGATAGAGCGGGAGAATGGGACTGAGAGTGGGATGAGAGGGATAGAGCGGGAGAATGGGTCTGAGAGCGGGATGAGAGGGATAGAGCGGGAGAATGGGACTGAGTGCGGGATGAGAGGGCTAGGGCGGGAGAATGGGACTGAGTGCGGGATGAGAGGGATAGAGCGGGAGAATAGGACTGAGGGAGGGATGAGAGGGATAGAGCGGGAGAATGGGACTGAGAGCGGGATGAGAGGGATAGACCGGGAGATTGCGACTGAGAGCGGGATGAGAGGGATAGAGCGGGAGACTGGGACTGAGGGCGGGAATAGAGGGATAGAGCGGGAGAATGGGACTGAGAGCGGGATGAGAGGGATAGAGCGGCAGAATGGGACTGAGGGCGGGATGAGAGGGATGGAGCGGGAGAATGTGACTGAGAGCGGGATGAGAGGGATAGAGTGGGAGAATGGGACTGAGAGCGGGATGAGAGGGACAGAGCGGGAGAATGGGACTGAGGGCGGGATGAGAGGGATAGAGTGCGAGAATGGGACTGAGTGCAGGATGAGAGGGATATGGCGGGAGAATGGGACTGAGAGCAGGATGAGAGGGATAGGGCGGGAGAATGGGCCTGAGGGAAGGATGAGAGGGACAGAGCGGGAGAATGGGACTGAGGGCGGGATGAGAGGGATAGAGCGGGAGAATGGGACTGAGGGAGGGATGAGAGGGATAGAGCGGGAGAATGGGACTGAGGGCGGGATGAGAGGGTTAGAGCGGGAGAATGGGACTGAGAGCAGGATGAGAGGGATAGAGTGGGAGAATGGGACTGAGGGCAGGATGAGAGGGATAGAGTGGGAGAATGGGACTGAGGGCAGGATGAGAGGGATAGAGTGCGAGAATGGGACTGAGAGCGGGATGAGAGGGACAGAGCGGGAGAATGGGCCTGAGGGAAGGATGAGAGGGACAGAGCGGGAGAATGGGACTGAGGGCGGGATGAGAGGGATAGAGCGGGAGAATGGGACTGAGGGAGGGATGAGAGGGATAGAGCGGGAGAATGGGACTGAGAGCGGGATGAGAGGGATAGGGCGGGAGAATGGGCCTGAGGGAAGGATGAGAGGGACAGAGCGGGAGAATGGGACTGAGGGCGGGATGAGAGGGATAGAGCGGGAGAATGGGACTGAGGGAGGGATGAGAGGGATAGAGCGGGAGAATGGTACTGAGGGCGGGATGAGAGGGATAGAGCGGGAGAATGGGACTGAGAGCGGGATGAGAGGGACAGAGCGGGAGAATGGGACTGAGAGCAGGATGAGAGGGATAGAGTGGGAGAATGGGACTGAGGGCAGGATGAGAGGGATAGAGCGGGAGAATGGGACTGAGGGCGGGATGAGAGGGATAGAGCGCGAGAATGGGACTGAGTGCAGGATGAGAGGGATAGGGCGGGAGAATGGGACTGAGAGCAGGATGAGAGGGATAGGGCGGGAGAATGGGACTGAGGGAAGGATGAGAGGGACAGAGCGGGAGAATGGGACTGAGGGCGGGATGAGAGGGATAGAGCGGGAGAATGGGACTGAGAGCGGGATGAGAGGGATAGAGGTGGAGAATGGGACTGGGGGAGGCATGAGAGGGATAGAGCGGGAGAATGGGACTGAGAGCAGGATGAGAGGGATAGAACGGGAGAATGGGACTGAGGGAGGGATGAGAGGGATAGAGCGGGAGAATGGGACTGAGGGTGGGATGAGAGGGATAGAGCGGGAGAATGGGGCTGAGGGAGGGATGAGAGGGATAGAGCGGGAGAATGGGACTGAGGGAGGGATGAGACGGATAGAGCGGGAGAATGGGACTGAGAGCAGGATGAGAGGGATAGAGCGGGAGAATGGGACTGAGGGAGGGATGAGAGGGATAGAGGGGCAGAATGGGACTGAGGGCAGGATGAGAGGGATAGAGCGGGAGAATGGGACTGAGGGCAGGATGAGAGGGATAGAGCGGAAGAATTGGACTGAGTGCGGGATGAGAGGGATAGAGTGGGAGAATGGGACTGAGTGCGGGATGAGAGGGATAGAGCGGGAGAATGGGACTGAGTGCGGGATGAGAGGGATAGAGCGGGAGAATGGGACTGAGGGCAGGATGAGAGGGATAGAGTGGGAGAATGGGACTGAGTGCGGGATGAGAGGGATAGAGCGGGAGAAGGGACTGAGAGTGGGATGAGAGGGATAGAGCGGGAGAATGGGACTGAGAGCGGGATGAGAGGGCTAGAGCGGAAGAATGGGACTGAGAGCGGGATGAGAGGAATAGAGCAGCAGAATGGGACTGAGGGCGGGATGAGAGGGATAGAGCGGGAGAATGTGACTGAGAGCGGGATGAGAGGGATAGAGCGGGAGAAAGGGACTGAGAGCGGGATGAGAGGGACAGAGTGGGAGAATGGGATTTAGGGCGGGATGAGAGGGATAGACCGGGAGATTGGGACTGAGGGCGGGATGAGAGGTATAGAGCAGGAGAATGGGACTGAGGGCGGGATGAGAGGGATAGAGCGCGAGAATGCGACTGAGTGCAGGATGAGAGGGATAGGGTGGGAGAATGGGACTGAGAGCAGGATGAGAGGGATAGGGTGGGAGAATGGGACTGAGAGCAGGATGAGAGGGATAGGGTGGGAAAATGGGACTGAGGGAAGGATGAGAGGGATAGAGCGCGAGAATGGGACTGAGGGCGGGATGCAAGGGATAGAGCGGGAGAATGGGACTGAGAGCGGGATGAGAGGGATAGAGGTGGAGAATGGGACTGGGGGAGGGATGAGAGGGATAGAGCGGGAGAATGGGACTGAGAGCAGGATGAGAGGGATAGAGCGGGAGAATGGGACTGAGGGAGGGATGAGAGGGATAGAGCGGGAGAATGGGACTGAGGGAGGGATGAGAGGGATAGAGCGGGAGAATGGGACTGAGGGAGGGATGAGAGGGATAGAGCGGGAGAATGGGACTGAGAGCAGGATGAGAAGGATAGAGCGGGAGAATGGGACTGAGGGAGGGATGAGAGGGATAGAGCGGCAGAATGGGACTGAGGGCAGGATGAGAGGGATAGAGCGGGAGAATGGGACTGAGGGCAGGATGAGAGGGATAGAGCGGGAGAATGGGACTGAGAGTGGGATGAGAGGGATAGAGCGGGAGAATGGGACTGAGGGCGGGATGAGAGGGATAGAGCGGAAGAATGGGACTGAGAGCAAATTGAGAGGGATAGAGCGGGGGTATGGGACTCAGAGCAGGGTGAGAGGCATAGAGCGGGAGGATGGGACTGAGAGCAGGATGAGAGGGATAGAGCGGGAGAATGGGACTGAGGGCGGGCTGAGAGGGATAGAGCGGGAGAATGGGACTGAGGGCGGGATGAGAGGGATAGGGCGGGAGAATGGGACTGAGAGCAGGATGAGAGGGACAGAGCGGGAGAATGGGCCTGAGAGAAGAATGAGAGGGACAGAGCGGGAGAATGGGAATGAGGGCGGGATGAGAGGGATAGAGCGGGAGAATGGGACTGAGGGAGGGATGAGAGGGATAGAGCGGGAGAATGGGACTGAGGGAGGGATGAGAGGGATAGAGCGGGAGAATGGGACTGAGAGCGGAATGAGAGGGATAGAGTGGGAGAATGGGACTGAGGGCAGGATGAGAGGGATAGAGCGGGAGAATGGGACTGAGGGCGGGATGAGAGGGATAGAGCGCGAGAATGGGACTGAGAGCGGGATGAGAGGGATAGAGGTGGAGAATGGGACTGGGGGAGGCATGAGAGGGATAGAGCGGGAGAATGGGACTGAGAGCAGGATGAGAGGGATAGAACGGGAGAATGGGACTGAGGGAGGGATGAGAGGGATAGAGCGGGAGAATGGGACTGAGAGCGGGATGAGAGGGATAGAGCGGGAGAATGGGACTGAGGGAGGGATGAGAGGGATAGAGCGGGAGAATGGGACTGAGAGCAGGACGAGAGTGATAGAGCGGGAGAATGGGACTGAGGGAGGGATGAGAGGGATAGAGGGGCAGAATGGGACTGAGGGCAGGATGAGAGGGATAGAGCGGGAGAATGGGACTGAGGGCAGGATGAGAGGGATAGAGCGGGAGAATTGGACTGAGTGCGGGATGAGAGGGATAGAGTGGGAGAATGGGACTGAGTGCGGGATGAGAGGGATAGAGCGGGAGAATGGGACTGAGTGCCGGATGAGAGGGATAGAGTGGGAGAATGGGACTGAGGGCAGGATGAGAGGGATAGAGTGGGAGAATGGGACTGAGTGCGGGATGAGAGGGATAGACCGGGAGAATGGGACTGAGAGTGGGATGAGAGGGATAGAGCGGGAGAATGGGACTGAGAGCGGGATGAGAGGGCTAGAGCGGGAGAATGGGACTGAGGGCGGGATGAGAGGGATAGAGGTGGAGAATGGGACTGGGGGAGGGATGAGAGGGATAGAGCGGGAGAATGGGACTGAGAGCAGGATGAGAGGGATAGAGCGGGAGAATGGGACTGAGGGAGGGATGAGAGGGATAGAGCGGGAGAATGGGACTGAGAGCAGGATGAGAGGGATAGAGCGGGAGAATGGGAATGAGGGAGGGATGAGAGGGATAGAGCGGGAGAATGGGACTGAGAGCGGGATGAGAGGGATAGAGGTGGAGAATGGGACTGGGGGAGGGATGAGAGGGATAGAGCGGGAGAATGGGACTGAGAGCAGGATGAGAGGGATAGAGTGGGAGAATGGGACTGAGGGAGGGATGAGAGGGATAGAGCGGCAGAATGGGACTGAGGGCAGGATGAGAGGGATAGAGCGGGAGAATGGGACTGAGGGCAGGATGAGAGGGATAGAGCGGGAGAATGGGACTGAGAGTGGGATGAGAGGGATAGAGCGGGAGAATGGGACTGAGGGCGGGATGAGAGGGATAGAGCGGAAGAATGGGACTGAGAGCAAATTGAGAGGGATAGAGCGGGGGTATGGGACTCAGAGCAAGGTGAGAGGCATAGAGCGGGAGGATGGGACTGAGAGCAGGATGAGAGGCATAGAGCGGGAGAATGGGACTGAGGGCGGGCTGAGATGGATAGAGCGGGAGAATGGGACTGAGGGCGGGATGAGAGGGATAGGGCGGGAGAATGGGCCTGAGGGAAGAATGAGAGGGACAGAGCGGGAGAATGGGACTGAGGGCGGGATGAGAGGGATAGAGCGGGAGAATGGGACTGAGGGAGGGATGAGAGGGATAGAGCGGGAGAATGGGACTGAGGGAGGGATGAGAGGGATAGAGCGGGAGAATGGGACTGAGAGCGGAATGAGAGGGACAGAGCGGGAGAATGGGACTGAGGGCAGGATGAGAGGGATAGGGTGGGAGAATGGGACTGAGAGCAGGATGAGAGGGATAGGGCGGGAGAATGGGACTGAGGGAAGGTTGAGAGGGACAGAGCAGGAGAATGGGACTGAGGGCGGGCTGAGAGGGATAGAGCGGGAGAATGGGACTGAGGGAGGGATGAGAGGGATAGAGCGGGAGAATGGGACTGAGAGCGGGATGAGAGGGATAGAGGTGGAGAATGGGACTGGGGGAGGCATGAGAGGGATAGAGCGGGAGAATGGGACTGAGAGGAGGATGAGAGGGATAGAGCGGGAGAATGGGACTGAGGGCGGGATGAGAGGGATAGAGCGGGAGAATGGGACTGAGGGAGGGATGAGAGGGATAGAGCGGGAGAATGGGACTGAGGGAGGGATGAGACGGATAGAGCGGGAGAATGGGACTGAGAGCAGGATGAGAGGGATAGAGCGGGAGAATGGGACTGAGGGAGGGATGAGAGGGATAGAGGGGCAGAATGGGACTGAGGGCAGGATGAGAGGGATAGAGTGGGAGAATGGGACTGAGGGCAGGATGAGAGGGATAGAGTGGGAGAATTGGACTGAGTGCGGGATGAGAGGGATAGAGTGGGAGAATGGGACTGAGTGCGGGATGAGAGGGATAGAGCGGGAGAATGGGACTGAGTGCGGGATGAGAGGGATAGAGCGGGAGAATGGGACTGAGGGCAGGATGAGAGGGATAGAGTGGGACAATGGGACTGAGTGCGGGATGAGAGGGATAGAACGGGAGAATGGGACTGAGAGCGGGATGAGAGGGATAGAGCGGGAGAATGGGACTGAGTGCGGGATGAGAGGGCTAGAGCGGGAGAATGGGACTGAGTGCGAGATGAGAGGGATAGAGCGGGAGAATGGGACTGAGGGCAGGTTGAGAGGGATAGAGCGGGAGAATGGCACTGAGGGCGGGAATAGAGGGATAGAGCGGGAGAATGGGACTGAGAGCGGGATGAGAGGGATAGAGCAGCAGAATGGGACTGAGGGCGGGATGAGAGGGATAGAGCGGGAGAATGTGACTGAGAGCGGGATGAGAGGGATAGAGCGGGAGAATGGGACTGAGAGCGGAATGAGAGGGACAGAGCGGGAGAATGGGACTGAGAGCAGGATGAGAGGGATAGAGTGGGAAAATGGGACTGAGGGCAGGATGAGAGGGATAGAGCGGGAGAATGGGACTGAGGGCGGGATGAGAGGGATAGAGCACGAGAATGGGACTGAGTGCAGGATGAGAGGGATAGGGCGGGAGAATGGGACTGAGAGCAGGATGAGAGGGATAGGGCGGGAGAATGGGACTGAGGGAAGGTTGAGAGGGACAGAGCGGGAGAATGGGACTGAGGGCGGGATGAGAGGGATAGAGCGGGAGAATGGGACTGAGAGCGGGATGAGAGGGATAGAGGTGGAGAATGGGACTGGGGGAGGCATGAGAGGGATAGAGCGGGAGAATGGGACTGAGAGGAGGATGAGAGGGATAGAGCGGGAGAATGGGACTGAGGGAGGGATGAGAGGGATAGAGCGGGAGAATGGGACTGAGGGCGGGATGAGAGGGATAGAGCGGGAGAATGGGATTGAGGGAGGGATGAGAGGGATAGAGCGGGAGAATGGGACTGAGGGAGGGATGAGACGGATAGAGTGGGAGAATGGGACTGAGAGCAGGATGAGAGGGATAGAGCGGGAGAATGGGACTGAGGGAGGGATGAGAGGGATAGAGGGGCAGAATGGGACTGAGGGCAGGATGAGAGGGATAGAGTGGGAGAATGGGACTGAGGGCAGGATGAGAGGGATAGAGTGGGAGAATTGGACTGAGTGCGGGATGAGAGGGATAGAGTGGGAGAATGGGACTGAGTGCGGGATGAGAGGGATAGAGCGGGAGAATGGGACTGAGTGCGGGATGAGAGGGATAGAGCGGGAGAATGGGACTGAGAGCAGGATGAGAGGGATAGAGTGGGAGAATGGGACTGAGTGCGGGATGAGAGGGATAGAACGGGAGAATGGAACTGAGAGTGGGATTAGAGGGATAGAGCGGGAGAATGGGACTGAGAGCGGGATGAGAGGGATAGAGCGGGAGAATGGGACTGAGTGCGGGATGAGAGGGCTAGAGCGGGAGAATGGGACTGAGTGCGAGATGAGAGGGATAGAGCGGGAGAATGGGACTGAGGGCAGGTTGAGAGGGATAGAGCGGGAGAATGGCACTGAGGGCGGGAATAGAGGGATAGAGCGGGAGAATGGGACTGAGAGCGGGATGAGAGGGATAGAGCAGCAGAATGGGACTGAGGGCGGGATGAGAGGGATAGAGCGGGAGAATGTGACTGAGAGTGGGATGAGAGGGATAGAGCGGGAGAATGGGACTGAGAGCGGGATGAGAGGGACAGAGCGGGAGAATGGGACTGAGGGCAGGATGAGAGGGATAGCGTGGGAGAATGGGACTGAGGGCAGGATGAGAGGGATAAAGCGGGAGAATGGGACTGAGGGCGGGATGAGAGGGATAGAGTGCGAGAATGGGACTGAGTGCAGGATGAGAGGGATAGGGCGGGAGAATGGGACTGAGGGCGGGATGAGAGGGATAGAGTGCGAGAATGGGACTGAGTGCAGGATGAGAGGGATAGGGCGGGAGAATGGGACGGAGAGCAGGATGAGAGGGATAGGGCGGGAGAATGGGACTGATGGAAGGATGAGAGGGAGAGAGCGGGAGAATGGGACTGAGGGCGGGATGAGAGGGATAGAGCGGGAGAATGGGACTGAGAGCGGGATGAGAGGGATAGAGGTGGAGAATGGGACTGGGGTAGGCATGAGAGGGATAGAGCGGGAGAATGGGACTGAGAGGAGGATGAGAGGGATAGAGCGGGAGAATGGGACTGAGGGAGGGATGAGAGGGATAGAGCGGGAGAATGGGACTGAGGGCGGGATGAGAGGGATAGAGCGGGAGAATGGGACTGAGGGAGGGATGAGAGGGATAGAGCGGGAGAATGGGACTGAGGGAGGGATGAGACGGATAGAGCGGGAGAATGGGACTGAGAGCAGGATGAGAGGGATAGAGCGGGAGAATGGGACTGAGGGAGGGATGAGAGGGATAGAGGGGCAGAATGGGACTGAGGGCAGGATGAGAGGGATAGAGTGGGAGAATGGGACTGAGGGCAGGATGAGAGGGATAGAGTGGGAGAATTGGACTGAGTGCGGGATGAGAGGGATAGAGTGGGAGAATGGGACTGAGTGCAGGATGAGAGGGATAGAGCGGGAGAATGGGACTGAGTGCGGGATGAGAGCGAAAGAGCGGGAGAATGGGACTGAGGGCAGGATGAGAGGGATAGAGTGGGAGAATGGGACTGAGTGCGGGATGAGAGGGATAGAACGGGAGAATGGAACTGAGAGTGGGATTAGAGGGATAGAGCGGGAGAATGGGACTGAGAGCGGGATGAGAGGGATAGAGCGGGAGAATGGGACTGAGTGCGGGATGAGAGGGCTAGAGCGGGAGAATGGGACTGAGTGCGAGATGAGAGGGATAGAGCGGGAGAATGGGACTGAGGGCAGGTTGAGAGGGATAGAGCGGGAGAATGGCACTGAGGGCGGGAATAGAGGGATAGAGCGGGAGAATGGGACTGAGAGCGGGATGAGAGGGATAGAGCAGCAGAATGGGACTGAGGGCGGGATGAGAGGGATAGAGCGGGAGAATGTGACTGAGAGCGGGATGAGAGGGATAGAGCGGGAGAATGGGACTGAGAGCGGAATGAGAGGGACAGAGCGGGAGAATGGGACTGAGAGCAGGATGAGAGGGATAGAGTGGGAGAATGGGACTGAGGGCAGGATGAGAGGGATAGAGCGGGAGAATGGGACTGAGGGCGGGATGAGAGGGATAGAGCACGAGAATGGGACTGAGTGCAGGATGAGAGGGATAGGGCGGGAGAATGGGACTGAGAGCAGGATGAGAGGGATAGGGCGGGAGAATGGGACTGAGGGAAGGTTGAGAGGGACAGAGCGGGAGAATGGGACTGAGGGCGGGATGAGAGGGATAGAGCGGGAGAATGGGACTGAGGGCGGGATGAGAGGGATAGAGCGGAAGAATGGGACTGAGAGCAAATTGAGAGGGATAGAGCGGGGGTATGGGACTCAGAGCAGGGTGAGAGGCATAGAGCGGGAGGATGGGACTGAGAGCAGGATGAGAGGGATAGAGCGGGAGAATGGGACTGAGGGCGGGCTGAGAGGGATAGAGCGGGAGAATGGGACTGAGGGCGGGATGAGAGGGATAGGGCGGGAGAATGGGACTGAGAGCAGGATGAGAGGGATAGGGCGGGAGAATGGGCCTGAGAGAAGAATGAGAGGGACAGAGCGGGAGAATGGGAATGAGGGCGGGATGAGAGGGATAGAGCGGGAGAATGGGACTGAGGGAGGGATGAGAGGGATAGAGCGGGAGAATGGGACTGAGGGAGGGATGAGAGGGATAGAGCGGGAGAATGGGACTGAGAGCGGAATGAGAGGGATAGAGTGGGAGAATGGGACTGAGGGCAGGATGAGAGGGATAGAGCGGGAGAATGGGACTGAGGGCGGGATGAGAGGGATAGAGTGCGAGAATGGGACTGAGGGCAGGATGAGAGGGATAGGGCGGGAGATTGGGACTGAGAGCAGGATGAGAGGGATAGGGCGGGAGAATGGGACTGATGGAAGGATGAGAGGGACAGAGCGGGAGAATGGGACTGAGGGCGGGATGAGAGGGATAGAGCGGGAGAATGGGACTGAGGGCGGGATGAGAGGGATAGAGCGGGAGAATGGGACTGAGAGCGGGATGAGAGGGATAGAGGTGGAGAATGGGACTGGGGGAGGCATGAGAGGGATAGAGCGGGAGAATGGGACTGAGAGCAGGATGAGAGGGATAGAACGGGAGAATGGGACTGAGGGAGGGATGAGAGGGATAGAGCGGGAGAATGGGACTGAGGGCGGGATGAGAGGGATAGAGCGGGAGAATGGGACTGAGGGAGGGATGAGAGGGATAGAGCGGGAAAATGGGACTGAGGGAGGGATGAGACGGATAGAGCGGGAGAATGGGACTGAGAGCAGGATGAGAGTGATAGAGCGGGAGAATGGGACTGAGGGAGGGATGAGAGGGATAGAGGGGCAGAATGGGACTGAGGACAGGATGAGAGGGATAGAGCGGGAGAATGGGACTGAGGGCAGGATGAGAGGGATAGAGTGGGAGAATGGGACTGAGTGCGGGATGAGAGGGATAGAGCGGGAGAATGGGACTGAGAGTGGGATGAGAGGGATAGAGCGGGAGAATGGGACTGAGAGCGGGATGAGAGGGCTAGAGCGGGAGAATGGGACTGAGTGCGGGATGAGAGGGCTAGAGCGGGAGAATGGGACTGAGTGCGAGATGAGAGGGATAGAGCGGGAGAATGGGACTGAGGGCAGGTTGAGAGGGATAGAGCGGGAGAATGGCACTGAGGGCGGGAATAGAGGGATAGAGCGGGAGAATGGGACTGAGAGCGGGATGAGAGGGATAGAGCAGCAGAATGGGACTGAGGGCGGGATGAGAGGGATAGAGCGGGAGAATGTGACTGAGAGCGGGATGAGAGGGATAGAGCGGGAGAATGGGACTGAGAGCGGGATGAGAGGGACAGAGTGGGAGAATGGGATTTAGGGCGGGATGAGAGGGATAGACCGGGAGATTGGGACTGAGGGCGGGATGAGAGGTATAGAGCGGGAGAATGGGACTGAGGGAGGGATGAGAGGGATAGAGCGGGAGAATGGGAATGAGGGCGGGACGAGAGGGATAGAGCGGGAGAATGGGACTGAGAGCGGGATGAGAGGGAAGAGCGGGAGAATGGGACTGAGAGCAGGATGAGAGGGATAGAGTGGGAGAATGGGACTGAGGGCAGGATGAGAGGGATAGGGTGGGAGAATGGGACTGAGAGCAGGACGAGAGGGATAGGGTGGGAAAATGGGACTGAGGGAAGGATGAGAGGGACACAGCGGGAGAATGGGACTGAGGGCGGGATGAGAGGGATAGAGCGGGAGAATGGGACTGAGAGCGGGATGAGAGGGATAGAGGTGGAGAATGGGACTGGGGGAGGGATGAGAGGGATAGAGCGGGAGAATGGGACTGAGAGCAGGATGAGAGGGATAGAGCGGGAGAATGGGACTGAGGGAGGGATGAGAGGGATAGAGCGGGAGAATGGGACTGAGGGCAGGATGAGAGGGATAGAGCGGGAGAATGGGACTGAGAGTGGGATGAGAGGGATAGAGCGGGAGAATGGGACTGAGGGCGGGATGAGAGGGATAGAGCGGAAGAATGGGACTCAGAGCAAGGTGAGAGGCATAGAGCGGGAGGATGGGACTGAGAGCAGGATGAGAGGCATAGAGCGGGAGAATGGGACTGAGGGCGGGCTGAGATGGATAGAGCGGGAGAATGGGACTGAGGGAGGGATGAGAGGGATAGGGCGGCAGAATGGGACTGAGAGCAGGATGAGAGGGATAGGGCGGGAGAATGGGCCTGAGGGAAGAATGAGAGGGACAGAGCGGGAGAATGGGCCTGAGGGCGGGATGAGAGGGATAGAGCGGGAGAATGGGACTGAGGGAGGGATGAGAGGGATAGAGCGGGAGAATGGGACTGAGGGAGGGATGAGAGGGATAGAGCGGGAGAATGGGACTGAGAGCGGAATGAGAGGGACAGAGCGGGAGAATCGGACTGAGAGCAGGATGAGAGGGATAGAGGTGGAGAATGGGACTGAGGGCGGGATGAGAGGGATAGAGCGGGAGAATGGGACTGAGGGCAGGATGAGAGGGATAGAGCGGGAGAATGGGACTGAGGGCGGGATGAGAGGGATAGAGCACGAGAATGGGACTGAGTGCAGGATGAGAGGGATAGGGCGGGAGAATGGGACTGAGAGCAGGATGAGAGGGATAGGGTGGGAGAATGGGACTGAGGGAAGGTTGAGAGGGACAGAGCGGGAGAATGGGACTGAGGGCGGGATGAGAGGGATAGAGCGGGAGAATGGGACTGAGGGCGGGATGAGAGGGATAGGGCGGGAGAATGGGACTGAGGGAAGGTTGAGAGGGACAGAGCGGGAGAATGGGACTGAGGGCGGGATGAGAGGGATAGAGCGGGAGAATGGGACTGAGGGCGGGATGAGAGGGATAGAGCGGGAGAATGGGACTGAGAGCGGGATGAGAGGGATAGAGGTGGAGAATGGGACTGGGGGAGGCATGAGAGGGATAGAGCGGGAGAATGGGACTGAGAGGAGGATGAGAGGGATAGAGCGGGAGAATGGGACTGAGGGAGGGATGAGAGGGATAGAGCGGGGGAATGGGACTGAGGGCGGGATGAGAGGGATAGAGCGGGAGAATGGGACTGAGGGAGGGATGAGAGGGATAGAGCGGGAGAATGGGACTGAGGGAGGGATGAGACGGATAGAGCGGGAGAATGGGACTGAGAGCAGGATGAGAGGGATAGAGCGGGAGAATGGGACTGAGGGAGGGATGAGAGGGATAGAGGGGCAGAATGGGACTGAGGGCAGGATGAGAGGGATAGAGTGGGAGAATGGGACTGAGGGCAGGATGAGAGGGATAGAGTGGGAGAATTGGACTGAGTGCGGGATGAGAAGGATAGAGTGGGAGAATGGGACTGAGTGCGGGATGAGAGGGATAGAGCGGGAGAATGGGACTGAGTGCGGGATGAGAGGGATAGAGCGGGAGAATGGGACTGAGGGCAGGATGAGAGGGATAGAGTGGGAGAATGGGACTGAGTGCGGGATGAGAGGGATAGAACGGGAGAATGGAACTGAGAGCAGGATGAGAGGGATAGAGGTGGAGAATGGGACTGAGGGCGGGATGAGAGGGATAGAGCGGGAGAATGGGACTGAGGGCAGGATGAGAGGGATAGAGCGGGAGAATGGGACTGAGGGCGGGATGAGAGGGATAGAGCGGGAGAATGTGACTGAGAGTGGGATGAGAGGGATAGAGCGGGAGAATGGGACTGAGAGCGGGATGAGAGGGACAGAGCGGGAGAATGGGACTGAGGGCAGGATGAGAGGGATAGCGTGGGAGAATGGGACTGAGGGCAGGATGAGAGGGATAAAGCGGGAGAATGGGACTGAGGGCGGGATGAGAGGGATAGAGTGCGAGAATGGGACTGAGTGCAGGATGAGAGGGATAGGGCGGGAGAATGGGACTGAGGGCGGGATGAGAGGGATAGAGTGCGAGAATGGGACTGAGTGCAGGATGAGAGGGATAGGGCGGGAGAATGGGACGGAGAGCAGGATGAGAGGGATAGGGCGGGAGAATGGGACTGATGGAAGGATGAGAGGGAGAGAGCGGGAGAATGGGACTGAGGGCGGGATGAGAGGGATAGAGCGGGAGAATGGGACTGAGAGCGGGATGAGAGGGATAGAGGTGGAGAATGGGACTGGGGTAGGCATGAGAGGGATAGAGCGGGAGAATGGGACTGAGAGGAGGATGAGAGGGATAGAGCGGGAGAATGGGACTGAGGGAGGGATGAGAGGGATAGAGCGGGAGAATGGGACTGAGGGCGGGATGAGAGGGATAGAGCGGGAGAATGGGACTGAGGGAGGGATGAGAGGGATAGAGCGGGAGAATGGGACTGAGGGAGGGATGAGACGGATAGAGCGGGAGAATGGGACTGAGAGCAGGATGAGAGGGATAGAGCGGGAGAATGGGACTGAGGGAGGGATGAGAGGGATAGAGGGGCAGAATGGGACTGAGGGCAGGATGAGAGGGATAGAGTGGGAGAATGGGACTGAGGGCAGGATGAGAGGGATAGAGTGGGAGAATTGGACTGAGTGCGGGATGAGAGGGATAGAGTGGGAGAATGGGACTGAGTGCAGGATGAGAGGGATAGAGCGGGAGAATGGGACTGAGTGCGGGATGAGAGCGAAAGAGCGGGAGAATGGGACTGAGGGCAGGATGAGAGGGATAGAGTGGGAGAATGGGACTGAGTGCGGGATGAGAGGGATAGAACGGGAGAATGGAACTGAGAGTGGGATTAGAGGGATAGAGCGGGAGAATGGGACTGAGAGCGGGATGAGAGGGATAGAGCGGGAGAATGGGACTGAGTGCGGGATGAGAGGGCTAGAGCGGGAGAATGGGACTGAGTGCGAGATGAGAGGGATAGAGCGGGAGAATGGGACTGAGGGCAGGTTGAGAGGGATAGAGCGGGAGAATGGCACTGAGGGCGGGAATAGAGGGATAGAGCGGGAGAATGGGACTGAGAGCGGGATGAGAGGGATAGAGCAGCAGAATGGGACTGAGGGCGGGATGAGAGGGATAGAGCGGGAGAATGTGACTGAGAGCGGGATGAGAGGGATAGAGCGGGAGAATGGGACTGAGAGCGGAATGAGAGGGACAGAGCGGGAGAATGGGACTGAGAGCAGGATGAGAGGGATAGAGTGGGAGAATGGGACTGAGGGCAGGATGAGAGGGATAGAGCGGGAGAATGGGACTGAGGGCGGGATGAGAGGGATAGAGCACGAGAATGGGACTGAGTGCAGGATGAGAGGGATAGGGCGGGAGAATGGGACTGAGAGCAGGATGAGAGGGATAGGGCGGGAGAATGGGACTGAGGGAAGGTTGAGAGGGACAGAGCGGGAGAATGGGACTGAGGGCGGGATGAGAGGGATAGAGCGGGAGAATGGGACTGAGGGCGGGATGAGAGGGATAGAGCGGAAGAATGGGACTGAGAGCAAATTGAGAGGGATAGAGCGGGGGTATGGGACTCAGAGCAGGGTGAGAGGCATAGAGCGGGAGGATGGGACTGAGAGCAGGATGAGAGGGATAGAGCGGGAGAATGGGACTGAGGGCGGGCTGAGAGGGATAGAGCGGGAGAATGGGACTGAGGGCGGGATGAGAGGGATAGGGCGGGAGAATGGGACTGAGAGCAGGATGAGAGGGATAGGGCGGGAGAATGGGCCTGAGAGAAGAATGAGAGGGACAGAGCGGGAGAATGGGAATGAGGGCGGGATGAGAGGGATAGAGCGGGAGAATGGGACTGAGGGAGGGATGAGAGGGATAGAGCGGGAGAATGGGACTGAGGGAGGGATGAGAGGGATAGAGCGGGAGAATGGGACTGAGAGCGGAATGAGAGGGATAGAGTGGGAGAATGGGACTGAGGGCAGGATGAGAGGGATAGAGCGGGAGAATGGGACTGAGGGCGGGATGAGAGGGATAGAGTGCGAGAATGGGACTGAGGGCAGGATGAGAGGGATAGGGCGGGAGATTGGGACTGAGAGCAGGATGAGAGGGATAGGGCGGGAGAATGGGACTGATGGAAGGATGAGAGGGACAGAGCGGGAGAATGGGACTGAGGGCGGGATGAGAGGGATAGAGCGGGAGAATGGGACTGAGGGCGGGATGAGAGGGATAGAGCGGGAGAATGGGACTGAGAGCGGGATGAGAGGGATAGAGGTGGAGAATGGGACTGGGGGAGGCATGAGAGGGATAGAGCGGGAGAATGGGACTGAGAGCAGGATGAGAGGGATAGAACGGGAGAATGGGACTGAGGGAGGGATGAGAGGGATAGAGCGGGAGAATGGGACTGAGGGCGGGATGAGAGGGATAGAGCGGGAGAATGGGACTGAGGGAGGGATGAGAGGGATAGAGCGGGAAAATGGGACTGAGGGAGGGATGAGACGGATAGAGCGGGAGAATGGGACTGAGAGCAGGATGAGAGTGATAGAGCGGGAGAATGGGACTGAGGGAGGGATGAGAGGGATAGAGGGGCAGAATGGGACTGAGGACAGGATGAGAGGGATAGAGCGGGAGAATGGGACTGAGGGCAGGATGAGAGGGATAGAGTGGGAGAATGGGACTGAGTGCGGGATGAGAGGGATAGAGCGGGAGAATGGGACTGAGAGTGGGATGAGAGGGATAGAGCGGGAGAATGGGACTGAGAGCGGGATGAGAGGGCTAGAGCGGGAGAATGGGACTGAGTGCGGGATGAGAGGGCTAGAGCGGGAGAATGGGACTGAGTGCGAGATGAGAGGGATAGAGCGGGAGAATGGGACTGAGGGCAGGTTGAGAGGGATAGAGCGGGAGAATGGCACTGAGGGCGGGAATAGAGGGATAGAGCGGGAGAATGGGACTGAGAGCGGGATGAGAGGGATAGAGCAGCAGAATGGGACTGAGGGCGGGATGAGAGGGATAGAGCGGGAGAATGTGACTGAGAGCGGGATGAGAGGGATAGAGCGGGAGAATGGGACTGAGAGCGGGATGAGAGGGACAGAGTGGGAGAATGGGATTTAGGGCGGGATGAGAGGGATAGACCGGGAGATTGGGACTGAGGGCGGGATGAGAGGTATAGAGCGGGAGAATGGGACTGAGGGAGGGATGAGAGGGATAGAGCGGGAGAATGGGAATGAGGGCGGGACGAGAGGGATAGAGCGGGAGAATGGGACTGAGAGCGGGATGAGAGGGAAGAGCGGGAGAATGGGACTGAGAGCAGGATGAGAGGGATAGAGTGGGAGAATGGGACTGAGGGCAGGATGAGAGGGATAGGGTGGGAGAATGGGACTGAGAGCAGGACGAGAGGGATAGGGTGGGAAAATGGGACTGAGGGAAGGATGAGAGGGACACAGCGGGAGAATGGGACTGAGGGCGGGATGAGAGGGATAGAGCGGGAGAATGGGACTGAGAGCGGGATGAGAGGGATAGAGGTGGAGAATGGGACTGGGGGAGGGATGAGAGGGATAGAGCGGGAGAATGGGACTGAGAGCAGGATGAGAGGGATAGAGCGGGAGAATGGGACTGAGGGAGGGATGAGAGGGATAGAGCGGGAGAATGGGACTGAGGGCAGGATGAGAGGGATAGAGCGGGAGAATGGGACTGAGAGTGGGATGAGAGGGATAGAGCGGGAGAATGGGACTGAGGGCGGGATGAGAGGGATAGAGCGGAAGAATGGGACTCAGAGCAAGGTGAGAGGCATAGAGTGGGAGGATGGGACTGAGAGCAGGATGAGAGGCATAGAGCGGGAGAATGGGACTGAGGGCGGGCTGAGATGGATAGAGCGGGAGAATGGGACTGAGGGAGGGATGAGAGGGATAGGGCGGCAGAATGGGACTGAGAGCAGGATGAGAGGGATAGGGCGGGAGAATGGGCCTGAGGGAAGAATGAGAGGGACAGAGCGGGAGAATGGGCCTGAGGGCGGGATGAGAGGGATAGAGCGGGAGAATGGGACTGAGGGAGGGATGAGAGGGATAGAGCGGGAGAATGGGACTGAGGGAGGGATGAGAGGGATAGAGCGGGAGAATGGGACTGAGAGCGGAATGAGAGGGACAGAGCGGGAGAATCGGACTGAGAGCAGGATGAGAGGGATAGAGGTGGAGAATGGGACTGAGGGCGGGATGAGAGGGATAGAGCGGGAGAATGGGACTGAGGGCAGGATGAGAGGGATAGAGCGGGAGAATGGGACTGAGGGCGGGATGAGAGGGATAGAGCACGAGAATGGGACTGAGTGCAGGATGAGAGGGATAGGGCGGGAGAATGGGACTGAGAGCAGGATGAGAGGGATAGGGTGGGAGAATGGGACTGAGGGAAGGTTGAGAGGGACAGAGCGGGAGAATGGGACTGAGGGCGGGATGAGAGGGATAGAGCGGGAGAATGGGACTGAGGGCGGGATGAGAGGGATAGGGCGGGAGAATGGGACTGAGGGAAGGTTGAGAGGGACAGAGCGGGAGAATGGGACTGAGGGCGGGATGAGAGGGATAGAGCGGGAGAATGGGACTGAGGGCGGGATGAGAGGGATAGAGCGGGAGAATGGGACTGAGAGCGGGATGAGAGGGATAGAGGTGGAGAATGGGACTGGGGGAGGCATGAGAGGGATAGAGCGGGAGAATGGGACTGAGAGGAGGATGAGAGGGATAGAGCGGGAGAATGGGACTGAGGGAGGGATGAGAGGGATAGAGCGGGGGAATGGGACTGAGGGCGGGATGAGAGGGATAGAGCGGGAGAATGGGACTGAGGGAGGGATGAGAGGGATAGAGCGGGAGAATGGGACTGAGGGAGGGATGAGACGGATAGAGCGGGAGAATGGGACTGAGAGCAGGATGAGAGGGATAGAGCGGGAGAATGGGACTGAGGGAGGGATGAGAGGGATAGAGGGGCAGAATGGGACTGAGGGCAGGATGAGAGGGATAGAGTGGGAGAATGGGACTGAGGGCAGGATGAGAGGGATAGAGTGGGAGAATTGGACTGAGTGCGGGATGAGAAGGATAGAGTGGGAGAATGGGACTGAGTGCGGGATGAGAGGGATAGAGCGGGAGAATGGGACTGAGTGCGGGATGAGAGGGATAGAGCGGGAGAATGGGACTGAGGGCAGGATGAGAGGGATAGAGTGGGAGAATGGGACTGAGTGCGGGATGAGAGGGATAGAACGGGAGAATGGAACTGAGAGCAGGATGAGAGGGATAGAGGTGGAGAATGGGACTGAGGGCGGGATGAGAGGGATAGAGCGGGAGAATGGGACTGAGGGCAGGATGAGAGGGATAGAGCGGGAGAATGGGACTGAGGGCGGGATGAGAGGGATAGAGCACGAGAATGGGACTGAGTGCAGGATGAGAGGGATAGGGCGGGAGAATGGGACTGAGAGCAGGATGAGAGGGATAGGGTGGGAGAATGGGACTGAGGGAAGGTTGAGAGGGACAGAGCGGGAGAATGGGACTGAGGGCGGGATGAGAGGGATAGAGCGGGAGAATGGGACTGAGGGCGGGATGAGAGGGATAGGGCGGGAGAATGGGACTGAGGGAAGGTTGAGAGGGACAGAGCGGGAGAATGGGACTGAGGGCGGGATGAGAGGGATAGAGCGGGAGAATGGGACTGAGGGAGGGATGAGAGGGATAGAGCGGGAGAATGGGACTGAGGGCGGGATGAGAGGGATAGAGCGGGAGAATGGGACTGAGGGAGGGATGAGAGGGATAGAGCGGGAGAATGGGACTGAGGGAGGGATGAGACGGATAGAGCGGGAGAATGGGACTGAGAGCAGGATGAGAGGGATAGAGTGGGAGAATGGGACTGAGGGAGGGATGAGAGGGATAGAGTGGGAGAATGGGACTCAGAGCAGGATGAGAGGGATTGAGCGGGAGAATGGGACTGAGGGCGGGATGAGAGGGATAGAGCGGGAGAATGGGACTGAGAGCGGGATGAGAGGGATAGAGCGGGAGAATGGGACTGAAGGCGGGATGAGAGGAATAGAGCGGGAGAATGGGACTGAGAGTGGGATGAGAGGGATAGTGCGGGAGAATGGGACTGAGGGCGGGATGAGAGCGTTAGAGCGGGAGAATGGGACTGAGAGCGGGATGAGAGGGATAGAGTGGGAGAATGGGACTGAGGGGAGGATGAGAGGGATTGAGCGGGAGAATGAGACTGAGAGCAGGATGAGAGGGATAGAGCGGAAGAATGGGACTGAGGGCGGGAATAGAGGGATAGAGCGGGAGAATGGGACTGAGAGCAGGATGAGAGAGATAGAGAGGGAGAATGGGACTGAGTGCAGGATGAGAGGGATTGAGCGGGAGAATGAGACTGAGAGCAGGATGAGAGGGATAGAGCGGGAGAATGGGACTGAGGGCAGGATGAGAGGGATAGAGCGGGAGAATGGGACTGAGGGCGGGATGAGAGGGATAGAGCACGAGAATGGGACTGAGTGCAGGATGAGAGGGATAGGGCGGGAGAATGGGACTGAGAGCAGGATGAGAGGGATAGGGTGGGAGAATGGGACTGAGGGAAGGTTGAGAGGGACAGAGCGGGAGAATGGGACTGAGGGCGGGATGAGAGGGATAGAGCGGGACAATGGGACTGAGGGCGGAATGAGAGGGATAGGGCGGGAGAATGGGACTGAGGGAAGGTTGAGAGGGACAGAGCGGGAGAATGGGACTGAGGGCGGGATGAGAGGGATAGAGCGGGAGAATGGGACTGAGGGAGGGATGAGAGGGATAGAGCGGGAGAATGGGACTGAGGGCGGGATGAGAGGGATAGAGCGGGAGAATGGGACTGAGGGAGGGATGAGAGGGATAGAGCGGGAGAATGGGACTGAGGGAGGTATGAGACGGATAGAGCGGGAGAATGGGACTGAGAGCAGGATGAGAGGGATAGAGTGGGAGAATGGGACTGAGGGAGGGATGAGAGGGATAGAGTGGGAGAATGGGACTCAGAGCAGGATGAGAGGGATTGAGCGGGAGAATGGGACTGAGGGCGGGATGAGAGGGATAGAGCGGGAGAATGGGACTGAGAGCGGGATGAGAGGGATAGAGCGGGAGAATGGGACTGAAGGCGGGATGAGAGGAATAGAGCGGGAGAATGGGACTGAGAGTGGGATGAGAGGGATAGTGCGGGAGAATGGGACTGAGGGCGGGATGAGAGCGTTAGAGCGGGAGAATGGGACTGAGAGCGGGATGAGAGGGATAGAGTGGGAGAATGGGACTGAGGGGAGGATGAGAGGGATTGAGCGGGAGAATGAGACTGAGAGCAGGATGAGAGGGATAGAGCGGAAGAATGGGACTGAGGGCGGGAATAGAGGGATAGAGCGGGAGAATGGGACTGAGAGCAGGATGAGAGAGATAGAGAGGGAGAATGGGACTGAGGGTGGGATGAGAGGGATAGAGCGGGAGAATGGGACTGAGAGTGGGATGAGAGGGATAGAGCGGGAGAATGGGTCTGAGAGCGGGATGAGAGGGATAGAGCGGGAGAATGGGACTGAGTGCGGGATGAGAGGGCTAGGGCGGGAGAATGGGACTGAGTGCGGGATGAGAGGGATAGAGCGGGAGAATAGGACTGAGGGAGGGATGAGAGGGATAGAGCGGGAGAATGGGACTGAGAGCGGGATGAGAGGGATAGACCGGGAGATTGCGACTGAGAGCGGGATGAGAGGGATAGAGCGGGAGACTGGGACTGAGGGCGGGAATAGAGGGATAGAGCGGGAGAATGGGACTGAGAGCGGGATGAGAGGGATAGAGCGGCAGAATGGGACTGAGGGCGGGATGAGAGGGATGGAGCGGGAGAATGTGACTGAGAGCGGGATGAGAGGGATAGAGCGGGAGAATGGGACTGAGTGCGGGATGAGAGGGATAGAGCGGGAGAATGGGACTGAGGGCAGGATGAGAGGGATAGAGTGGGAGAATGGGACTGAGTGCGGGATGAGAGGGATAGAGCGGGAGAATGGGACTGAGAGTGGGATGAGAGCGATAGAGCGGGAGAATGGGACTGAGAGCGGGATGAGAGGGCTAGAGCGGAAGAATGGGACTGAGAGCGGGATGAGAGGAATAGAGCAGCAGAATGGGACTGAGGGCGGGATGAGAGGGATAGAGCGGGAGAATGTGACTGAGAGCGGGATGAGACGGATAGAGCGGGAGAATGGGACTGAGAGCAGGATGAGAGGGATAGAGCGGGAGAATGGGACTGAGGGAGGGATGAGAGGGATAGAGGGGCAGAATGGGACTGAGGGCAGGATGAGAGGGATAGAGTGGGAGAATGGGACTGAGGGCAGGATGAGAGGGATAGAGTGGGAGAATTGGACTGAGTGCGGGATGAGAAGGATAGAGTGGGAGAATGGGACTGAGTGCGGGATGAGAGGGATAGAGCGGGAGAATGGGACTGAGTGCGGGATGAGAGGGATAGAGCGGGAGAATGGGACTGAGGGCAGGATGAGAGGGATAGAGTGGGAGAATGGGACTGAGTGCGGGATGAGAGGGATAGAACGGGAGAATGGAACTGAGAGCAGGATGAGAGGGATAGAGGTGGAGAATGGGACTGAGGGCGGGATGAGAGGGATAGAGCGGGAGAATGGGACTGAGGGCAGGATGAGAGGGATAGAGCGGGAGAATGGGACTGAGGGCGGGATGAGAGGGATAGAGCACGAGAATGGGACTGAGTGCAGGATGAGAGGGATAGGGCGGGAGAATGGGACTGAGAGCAGGATGAGAGGGATAGGGTGGGAGAATGGGACTGAGGGAAGGTTGAGAGGGACAGAGCGGGAGAATGGGACTGAGGGCGGGATGAGAGGGATAGAGCGGGAGAATGGGACTGAGGGCGGGATGAGAGGGATAGGGCGGGAGAATGGGACTGAGGGAAGGTTGAGAGGGACAGAGCGGGAGAATGGGACTGAGGGCGCGATGAGAGGGATAGAGCGGGAGAATGGGACTGAGGGAGGGATGAGAGGGATAGAGCGGGAGAATGGGACTGAGGGCGGGATGAGAGGGATAGAGCGGGAGAATGGGACTGAGGGAGGGATGAGAGGGATAGAGCGGGAGAATGGGACTGAGGGAGGGATGAGACGGATAGAGCGGGAGAATGGGACTGAGAGCAGGATGAGAGGGATAGAGTGGGAGAATGGGACTGAGGGCAGGATGAGAGGGATAGGGTGGGAGAATGGGACTGAGAGCAGGACGAGAGGGATAGGGTGGGAAAATGGGACTGAGGGAAGGATGAGAGGGACACAGCGGGAGAATGGGACTGAGGGCGGGATGAGAGGGATAGAGCGGGAGAATGGGACTGAGAGCGGGATGAGAGGGATAGAGGTGGAGAATGGGACTGGGGGAGGGATGAGAGGGATAGAGCGGGAGAATGGGACTGAGAGCAGGATGAGAGGGATAGAGCGGGAGAATGGGACTGAGGGAGGGATGAGAGGGATAGAGCGGGAGAATGGGACTGAGGGCAGGATGAGAGGGATAGAGCGGGAGAATGGGACTGAGAGTGGGATGAGAGGGATAGAGCGGGAGAATGGGACTGAGGGCGGGATGAGAGGGATAGAGCGGAAGAATGGGACTCAGAGCAAGGTGAGAGGCATAGAGCGGGAGGATGGGACTGAGAGCAGGATGAGAGGCATAGAGCGGGAGAATGGGACTGAGGGCGGGCTGAGATGGATAGAGCGGGAGAATGGGACTGAGGGAGGGATGAGAGGGATAGGGCGGCAGAATGGGACTGAGAGCAGGATGAGAGGGATAGGGCGGGAGAATGGGCCTGAGGGAAGAATGAGAGGGACAGAGCGGGAGAATGGGCCTGAGGGCGGGATGAGAGGGATAGAGCGGGAGAATGGGACTGAGGGAGGGATGAGAGGGATAGAGCGGGAGAATGGGACTGAGGGAGGGATGAGAGGGATAGAGCGGGAGAATGGGACTGAGAGCGGAATGAGAGGGACAGAGCGGGAGAATCGGACTGAGAGCAGGATGAGAGGGATAGAGGTGGAGAATGGGACTGAGGGCGGGATGAGAGGGATAGAGCGGGAGAATGGGACTGAGGGCAGGATGAGAGGGATAGAGCGGGAGAATGGGACTGAGGGCGGGATGAGAGGGATAGAGCACGAGAATGGGACTGAGTGCAGGATGAGAGGGATAGGGCGGGAGAATGGGACTGAGAGCAGGATGAGAGGGATAGGGTGGGAGAATGGGACTGAGGGAAGGTTGAGAGGGACAGAGCGGGAGAATGGGACTGAGGGCGGGATGAGAGGGATAGAGCGGGAGAATGGGACTGAGGGCGGGATGAGAGGGATAGGGCGGGAGAATGGGACTGAGGGAAGGTTGAGAGGGACAGAGCGGGAGAATGGGACTGAGGGCGGGATGAGAGGGATAGAGCGGGAGAATGGGACTGAGGGCGGGATGAGAGGGATAGAGCGGGAGAATGGGACTGAGAGCGGGATGAGAGGGATAGAGGTGGAGAATGGGACTGGGGGAGGCATGAGAGGGATAGAGCGGGAGAATGGGACTGAGAGGAGGATGAGAGGGATAGAGCGGGAGAATGGGACTGAGGGAGGGATGAGAGGGATAGAGCGGGGGAATGGGACTGAGGGCGGGATGAGAGGGATAGAGCGGGAGAATGGGACTGAGGGAGGGATGAGAGGGATAGAGCGGGAGAATGGGACTGAGGGAGGGATGAGACGGATAGAGCGGGAGAATGGGACTGAGAGCAGGATGAGAGGGATAGAGCGGGAGAATGGGACTGAGGGAGGGATGAGAGGGATAGAGGGGCAGAATGGGACTGAGGGCAGGATGAGAGGGATAGAGTGGGAGAATGGGACTGAGGGCAGGATGAGAGGGATAGAGTGGGAGAATTGGACTGAGTGCGGGATGAGAAGGATAGAGTGGGAGAATGGGACTGAGTGCGGGATGAGAGGGATAGAGCGGGAGAATGGGACTGAGTGCGGGATGAGAGGGATAGAGCGGGAGAATGGGACTGAGGGCAGGATGAGAGGGATAGAGTGGGAGAATGGGACTGAGTGCGGGATGAGAGGGATAGAACGGGAGAATGGAACTGAGAGCAGGATGAGAGGGATAGAGGTGGAGAATGGGACTGAGGGCGGGATGAGAGGGATAGAGCGGGAGAATGGGACTGAGGGCAGGATGAGAGGGATAGAGCGGGAGAATGGGACTGAGGGCGGGATGAGAGGGATAGAGCACGAGAATGGGACTGAGTGCAGGATGAGAGGGATAGGGCGGGAGAATGGGACTGAGAGCAGGATGAGAGGGATAGGGTGGGAGAATGGGACTGAGGGAAGGTTGAGAGGGACAGAGCGGGAGAATGGGACTGAGGGCGGGATGAGAGGGATAGAGCGGGAGAATGGGACTGAGGGCGGGATGAGAGGGATAGGGCGGGAGAATGGGACTGAGGGAAGGTTGAGAGGGACAGAGCGGGAGAATGGGACTGAGGGCGGGATGAGAGGGATAGAGCGGGAGAATGGGACTGAGGGAGGGATGAGAGGGATAGAGCGGGAGAATGGGACTGAGGGCGGGATGAGAGGGATAGAGCGGGAGAATGGGACTGAGGGAGGGATGAGAGGGATAGAGCGGGAGAATGGGACTGAGGGAGGGATGAGACGGATAGAGCGGGAGAATGGGACTGAGAGCAGGATGAGAGGGATAGAGTGGGAGAATGGGACTGAGGGAGGGATGAGAGGGATAGAGTGGGAGAATGGGACTCAGAGCAGGATGAGAGGGATTGAGCGGGAGAATGGGACTGAGGGCGGGATGAGAGGGATAGAGCGGGAGAATGGGACTGAGAGCGGGATGAGAGGGATAGAGCGGGAGAATGGGACTGAAGGCGGGATGAGAGGAATAGAGCGGGAGAATGGGACTGAGAGTGGGATGAGAGGGATAGTGCGGGAGAATGGGACTGAGGGCGGGATGAGAGCGTTAGAGCGGGAGAATGGGACTGAGAGCGGGATGAGAGGGATAGAGTGGGAGAATGGGACTGAGGGGAGGATGAGAGGGATTGAGCGGGAGAATGAGACTGAGAGCAGGATGAGAGGGATAGAGCGGAAGAATGGGACTGAGGGCGGGAATAGAGGGATAGAGCGGGAGAATGGGACTGAGAGCAGGATGAGAGAGACAGAGAGGGAGAATGGGACTGAGTGCAGGATGAGAGGGATTGAGCGGGAGAATGAGACTGAGAGCAGGATGAGAGGGATAGAGCGGGAGAATGGGACTGAGGGCAGGATGAGAGGGATAGAGCGGGAGAATGGGACTGAGGGCGGGATGAGAGGGATAGAGCACGAGAATGGGACTGAGTGCAGGATGAGAGGGATAGGGCGGGAGAATGGGACTGAGAGCAGGATGAGAGGGATAGGGTGGGAGAATGGGACTGAGGGAAGGTTGAGAGGGACAGAGCGGGAGAATGGGACTGAGGGCGGGATGAGAGGGATAGAGCGGGAGAATGGGACTGAGGGCGGAATGAGAGGGATAGGGCGGGAGAATGGGACTGAGGGAAGGTTGAGAGGGACAGAGCGGGAGAATGGGACTGAGGGCGGGATGAGAGGGATAGAGCGGGAGAATGGGACTGAGGGAGGGATGAGAGGGATAGAGCGGGAGAATGGGACTGAGGGCGGGATGAGAGGGATAGAGCGGGAGAATGGGACTGAGGGAGGGATGAGAGGGATAGAGCGGGAGAATGGGACTGAGGGAGGGATGAGACGGATAGAGCGGGAGAATGGGACTGAGAGCAGGATGAGAGGGATAGAGTGGGAGAATGGGACTGAGGGAGGGATGAGAGGGATAGAGTGGGAGAATGGGACTCAGAGCAGGATGAGAGGGATTGAGCGGGAGAATGGGACTGAGGGCGGGATGAGAGGGATAGAGCGGGAGAATGGGACTGAGAGCGGGATGAGAGGGATAGAGCGGGAGAATGGGACTGAAGGCGGGATGAGAGGAATAGAGCGGGAGAATGGGACTGAGAGTGGGATGAGAGGGATAGTGCGGGAGAATGGGACTGAGGGCGGGATGAGAGCGTTAGAGCGGGAGAATGGGACTGAGAGCGGGATGAGAGGGATAGAGTGGGAGAATGGGACTGAGGGGAGGATGAGAGGGATTGAGCGGGAGAATGAGACTGAGAGCAGGATGAGAGGGATAGAGCGGAAGAATGGGACTGAGGGCGGGAATAGAGGGATAGAGCGGGAGAATGGGACTGAGAGCAGGATGAGAGAGATAGAGAGGGAGAATGGGACTGAGGGTGGGATGAGAGGGAGAGAGCGGGAGAATGGGACTGAGAGTGGGATGAGAGGGATAGAGCGGGAGAATGGGTCTGAGAGCGGGATGAGAGGGATAGAGCGGGAGAATGGGACTGAGTGCGGGATGAGAGGGCTAGGGCGGGAGAATGGGACTGAGTGCGGGATGAGAGGGATAGAGCGGGAGAATAGGACTGAGGGAGGGATGAGAGGGATAGAGCGGGAGAATGGGACTGAGAGCGGGATGAGAGGGATAGACCGGGAGATTGCGACTGAGAGCGGGATGAGAGGGATAGAGCGGGAGACTGGGACTGAGGGCGGGAATAGAGGGATAGAGCGGGAGAATGGGACTGAGAGCGGGATGAGAGGGATAGAGCGGCAGAATGGGACTGAGGGCGGGATGAGAGGGATGGAGCGGGAGAATGTGACTGAGAGCGGGATGAGAGGGATAGAGCGGGAGAATGGGACTGAGTGCGGGATGAGAGGGATAGAGCGGGAGAATGGGACTGAGGGCAGGATGAGAGGGATAGAGTGGGAGAATGGGACTGAGTGCGGGATGAGAGGGATAGAGCGGGAGAATGGGACTGAGAGTGGGATGAGAGGGATAGAGCGGGAGAATGGGACTGAGAGCGGGATGAGAGGGCTAGAGCGGAAGAATGGGACTGAGAGCGGGATGAGAGGAATAGAGCAGCAGAATGGGACTGAGGGCGGGATGAGAGGGATAGAGCGGGAGAATGTGACTGAGAGCGGGATGAGACGGATAGAGCGGGAGAATGGGACTGAGAGCAGGATGAGAGGGATAGAGCGGGAGAATGGGACTGAGGGAGGGATGAGAGGGATAGAGGGGCAGAATGGGACTGAGGGCAGGATGAGAGGGATAGAGTGGGAGAATGGGACTGAGGGCAGGATGAGAGGGATAGAGTGGGAGAATTGGACTGAGTGCGGGATGAGAAGGATAGAGTGGGAGAATGGGACTGAGTGCGGGATGAGAGGGATAGAGCGGGAGAATGGGACTGAGTGCGGGATGAGAGGGATAGAGCGGGAGAATGGGACTGAGGGCAGGATGAGAGGGATAGAGTGGGAGAATGGGACTGAGTGCGGGATGAGAGGGATAGAACGGGAGAATGGAACTGAGAGCAGGATGAGAGGGATAGAGGTGGAGAATGGGACTGAGGGCGGGATGAGAGGGATAGAGCGGGAGAATGGGACTGAGGGCAGGATGAGAGGGATAGAGCGGGAGAATGGGACTGAGGGCGGGATGAGAGGGATAGAGCACGAGAATGGGACTGAGTGCAGGATGAGAGGGATAGGGCGGGAGAATGGGACTGAGAGCAGGATGAGAGGGATAGGGTGGGAGAATGGGACTGAGGGAAGGTTGAGAGGGACAGAGCGGGAGAATGGGACTGAGGGCGGGATGAGAGGGATAGAGCGGGAGAATGGGACTGAGGGCGGGATGAGAGGGATAGGGCGGGAGAATGGGACTGAGGGAAGGTTGAGAGGGACAGAGCGGGAGAATGGGACTGAGGGCGGGATGAGAGGGATAGAGCGGGAGAATGGGACTGAGGGAGGGATGAGAGGGATAGAGCGGGAGAATGGGACTGAGGGCGGGATGAGAGGGATAGAGCGGGAGAATGGGACTGAGGGAGGGATGAGAGGGATAGAGCGGGAGAATGGGACTGAGGGAGGGATGAGACGGATAGAGCGGGAGAATGGGACTGAGAGCAGGATGAGAGGGATAGAGTGGGAGAATGGGACTGAGGGAGGGATGAGAGGGATAGAGTGGGAGAATGGGACTCAGAGCAGGATGAGAGGGATTGAGCGGGAGAATGGGACTGAGGGCGGG
Organism: Scyliorhinus torazame; assembly: GCF_047496885.1. Lineage (NCBI taxonomy): Eukaryota > Metazoa > Chordata > Chondrichthyes > Carcharhiniformes > Scyliorhinidae > Scyliorhinus > Scyliorhinus torazame. Next base: position 6,713,565 of record NC_092713.1, read on the forward strand.
ATGAGAGGGATAGAGCGGGAGAATGGGACTGAGAGCGGGATGAGAGGGATAGAGCGGGAGAATGGGACTGAAGGCGGGATGAGAGGAATAGAGCGGGAGAATGGGACTGAGAGTGGGATGAGAGGGATAGTGCGGGAGAATGGGACTGAGGGAGGGATGAGAGGGATAGAGCGGGAGAATGGGACTGAGGGCGGGATGAGAGGGATAGAGCGGGAGAATGGGACTGAGGGAGGGATGAGAGGGATAGAGCGGGAGAATGGGACTGAGGGCAGGATGAGAGGGATAGAGTGGGAGAATGGGACTGAGGGCAGGATGAGAGGGATAGAGTGGGAGAATTGGACTGAGTGCGGGATGAGAAGGATAGAGTGGGAGAATGGGACTGAGTGCGGGATGAGAGGGATAGAGCGGGAGAATGGGACTGAGTGCGGGATGAGAGGGATAGAGCGGGAGAATGGGACTGAGGGCAGGATGAGAGGGATAGAGTGGGAGAATGGGACTGAGTGCGGGATGAGAGGGATAGAACGGGAGAATGGAACTGAGAGTGGGATTAGAGGGATAGAGCGGGAGAATGGGACTGAGAGCGGGATGAGAGGGATAGAGCGGGAGAATGGGACTGAGTGCGGGATGAGAGGGCTAGAGCGGGAGAATGGGACTGAGTGCGAGATGAGAGGGATAGAGCGGGAGAATGGGACTGAGGGCAGGTTGAGAGGGATAGAGCGGGAGAATGGCACTGAGGGCGGGAATAGAGGGATAGAGCGGGAGAATGGGACTGAGAGCGGGATGAGAGGGATAGAGCAGCAGAATGGGACTGAGGGCGGGATGAGAGGGATAGAGCGGGAGAATGTGACTGAGAGCGGGATGAGAGGGATAGAGCGGGAGAATGGGACTGAGAGCGGAATGAGAGGGACAGAGCGGGAGAATGGGACTGAGAGCAGGATGAGAGGGATAGAGTGGGAGAATGGGACTGAGGGCAGGATGAGAGGGATAGAGCGGGAGAATGGGACTGAGGGCGGGATGAGAGGGATAGAGCACGAGAATGGGACTGAGTGCAGGATGAGAGGGATAGGGCGGGAGAATGGGACTGAGGGAAGGTTGAGAGGGATAGAGCGGGAGAATGGGACTGAGGGCGGGATGAGAGGGATAGAGCGGGAGAATGGGACTGAGAGCGGGATGAGAGGGATAGAGGTGGAGAATGGGACTGGGGGAGGCATGAGAGGGATAGAGCGGGAGAATGGGACTGAGAGGAGGATGAGAGGGATAGAGCGGGAGAATGGGACTGAGGGAGGGATGAGAGGGATAGAGCGGGAGAATGGGACTGAGGGCGGGATGAGAGGGATAGAGCGGGAGAATGGGATTGAGGGAGGGATGAGAGGGATAGAGCGGGAGAATGGGACTGAGGGAGGGATGAGACAGATAGGGTGGGAGAATGGGACTGAGAGCAGGATGAGAGGGATAGAGCGGGAGAATGGGACTGAGGGAGGGATGAGAGGGATAGAGGGGCAGAATGGGACTGAGGGCAGGATGAGAGGGATAGAGTGGGAGAATGGGACTGAGGGCAGGATGAGAGGGATAGAGTGGGAGAATTGGACTGAGTGCGGGATGAGAGGGATAGAGTGGGAGAATGGGACTGAGTGCGGGATGAGAGGGATAGAGCGGGAGAATGGGACTGAGTGCGGGATGAGAGGGATAGAGCGGGAGAATGGGACTGAGAGCAGGATGAGAGGGATAGAGTGGGAGAATGGGACTGAGGGAGGGATGAGAGGGATAGAGTGGGAGAATGGGACTGAGTGCGGGATGAGAGGGATAGAGTGGGAGAATGGGACTGAGTGCGGGATGAGAGGGATAGAGCGGGAGAATGGGACTGAGTGCGTGATGAGAGGGATAGAGCGGGAGAATGGGACTGAGAGCAGGATGAGAGGGATGGAGTGGGAGAATGGGACTGAGTGCGGGATGAGAGGGATAGAACGGGAGAATGGAACTGAGAGTGGGATTAGAGGGATAGAGCGGGAGAATGGGACTGAGAGCGGGATGAGAGGGATAGAGCGGGAGAATGGGACTGAGTGCGGGATGAGAGGGCTAGAGCGGGAGAATGGGACTGAGTGCGAGATGAGAGGGATAGAGCGGGAGAATGGGACTGAGGGCAGGTTGAGAGGGATAGAGCGGGAGAATGGCACTGAGGGCGGGAATAGAGGGATAGAGCGGGAGAATGGGACTGAGAGCGGGATGAGAGGGATAGAGCAGCAGAATGGGACTGAGGGCGGGATGAGAGGGATAGAGCGGGAGAATGTGACTGAGAGTGGGATGAGAGGGATAGAGCGGGAGAATGGGACTGAGAGCGGGATGAGAGGGACAGAGCGGGAGAATGGGACTGAGGGCAGGATGAGAGGGATAGCGTGGGAGAATGGGACTGAGGGCAGGATGAGAGGGATAAAGCGGGAGAATGGGACTGAGTGCGGGATGAGAGGGATAGAGTGCGAGAATGGGACTGAGTGCAGGATGAGAGGGATAGGGCGGGAGAATGGGACTGAGGGCGGGATGAGAGGGATAGAGTGCGAGAATGGGACTGAGTGCAGGATGAGAGGGATAGGGCGGGAGAATGGGACGGAGAGCAGGATGAGAGGGATAGGGCGGGAGAATGGGACTGATGGAAGGATGAGAGGGACAGAGCGGGAGAATGGGACTGAGGGCGGGATGAGAGGGATAGAGCGGGAGAATGGGACTGAGAGCGGGATGAGAGGGATAGAGGTGGAGAATGGGACTGAGTGCGGGATGAGAGGGATAGAACGGGAGAATGGAACTGAGAGTGGGATTAGAGGGATAGAGCGGGAGAATGGGACTGAGAGCGGGATGAGAGGGATAGAGCGGGAGAATGGGACTGAGGGAGGGATGAGAGGGATAGAGCGGGAGAATGGGACTGAGGGAGGGATGAGACGGATAGAGCGGGAGAATGGGACTGAGAGCAGGATGAGAGGGATAGAGCGGGAGAATGGGACTGAGGGAGGGATGAGAGGGATAGAGGGGCAGAATGGGACTGAGGGCAGGATGAGAGGGATAGAGTGGGAGAATGGGACTGAGGGCAGGATGAGAGGGATAGAGTGGGAGAATTGGACTGAGTGCGGGATGAGAGGGATAGAGTGGGAGAATGGGACTGAGTGCAGGATGAGAGGGATAGAGCGGGAGAATGGGACTGAGTGCGGGATGAGAGGGATAGAGCGGGAGAATGGGACTGAGGGCAGGATGAGAGGGATAGAGTGGGAGAATGGGACTGAGTGCGGGATGAGAGGGATAGAACGGGAGAATGGAACTGAGAGTGGGATTAGAGGGATAGAGCGGGAGAATGGGACTGAGAGCGGGATGAGAGGGATAGAGCGGGAGAATGGGACTGAGTGCGAGATGAGAGGGATAGAGCGGGAGAATGGGACTGAGGGCAGGTTGAGAGGGATAGAGCGGGAGAATGGCACTGAGGGCGGGAATAGAGGGATAGAGCGGGAGAATGGGACTGAGAGCGGGATGAGAGGGATAGAGCAGCAGAATGGGACTGAGGGCGGGATGAGAGGGATAGAGCGGGAGAATGTGACTGAGAGCGGGATGAGAGGGATAGAGCGGGAGAATGGGACTGAGAGCGGAATGAGAGGGACAGAGCGGGAGAATGGGACTGAGAGCAGGATGAGAGGGATAGAGTGGGAGAATGGGACTGAGGGCAGGATGAGAGGGATAGAGCGGGAGAATGGGACTGAGGGCGGGATGAGAGGGATAGAGCACGAGAATGGGACTGAGTGCAGGATGAGAGGGATAGGGCGGGAGAATGGGACTGAGGGCGGGATGAGAGGGATAGAGCGGGAGAATGGGACTGAGAGCGGGATGAGAGGGATAGAGGTGGAGAATGGGACTGGGGGAGGCATGAGAGGGATAGAGCGGGAGAATGGGACTGAGAGGAGGATGAGAGGGATAGAGCGGGAGAATGGGACTGAGGGAGGGATGAGAGGGATAGAGCGGGAGAATGGGACTGAGGGCGGGATGAGAGGGATAGAGCGGGAGAATGGGACTGAGGGAGGGATGAGAGGGATAGAGCGGGAGAATGGGACTGAGGGAGGGATGAGACGGATAGAGTGGGAGAATGGGACTGAGAGCAGGATGAGAGGGATAGAGCGGGAGAATGGGACTGAGTGCGGGATGAGAGGGATAGAGCGGGAGAATGGGACTGAGGGCAGGATGAGAGGGATAGAGTGGGAGAATGGGACTGAGTGCGGGATGAGAGGGATAGAACGGGAGAATGGAACTGAGAGTGGGATTAGAGGGATAGAGCGGGAGAATGGGACTGAGAGCGGGATGAGAGGGATAGAGCGGGAGAATGGGACTGAGTGCGGGATGAGAGGGCTAGAGCGGGAGAATGGGACTGAGTGCGAGATGAGAGGGATAGAGCGGGAGAATGGGACTGAGGGCAGGTTGAGAGGGATAGAGCGGGAGAATGGCACTGAGGGCGGGAATAGAGGGATAGAGCGGGAGAATGGGACTGAGAGCGGGATGAGAGGGATAGAGCAGCAGAATGGGACTGAGGGCGGGATGAGAGGGATAGAGCGGGAGAATGTGACTGAGAGCGGGATGAGAGGGATAGAGCAGCAGAATGGGACTGAGGGCGGGATGAGAGGGATAGAGCGGGAGAATGTGACTGAGAGTGGGATGAGAGGGATAGAGCGGGAGAATGGGACTGAGGGCAGGATGAGAGGGACAGAGCGGGAGAATGGGACTGAGGGCGGGATGAGAGGGATAGAGCGGGAGAATGGGACTGGGGGAGGGATGAGAGGGATAGAGCGGGAGAATGGGACTGAGGGCGGGATGAGAGGGATAGAGCGGGAGAATGGGACTGAGGGAGGGATGAGAGGGATAGAGCGGGAGAATGGGACTGAGGGCGGGACGAGAGGGATAGAGCGGGAGAATGGGACTGAGAGCAGGATGAGAGGGATAGAGTGGGAGAATGGGACTCAGGGCAGGATGAGAGGGATAGAGCAGGAGAATGGGACTGAGGGCGGGATGAGAGGGATAGAGCGCGAGAATGGGACTGAGTGCAGGATGAGAGGGATAGGGTGGGAGAATGGGACTGAGAGCAGGATGAGAGGGATAGGGCGGGAAAATGGGACTGAGGGAAGGATGAGAGGGATAGAGGTGGAGAATGGGACTGGGGGAGGGATGAGAGGGATAGACCGGGAGAATGGGACTGAGAGCAGGATGAGAGGGATAGTGCGGGAGAATGGGACTGAGGGAGGGATGAGAGGGATAGAGCGGGAGAATGGGACTGAGGGAGGGATGAGAGGGATAGAGCGGGAGAATGGGACTGAGGGGGGGATGAGAGGGATAGAGCGGCACAATGGGACTGAGGGCAGGATGAGAGGGATAGAGCGGGAGAATGGGACTGAGGGCAGGATGAGAGGGATAGAGCGGGAGAATGGGACTGAGCGTGGGATGAGAGGGATAGAGCGGGAGAATGGGACTGAGGGCGGGATGAGAGGGATAGAGCGGAAGAATGGGACTGAGAGCAAATTGAGAGGGATAGAGCGGGGGTATGGGACTCAGAGCAGGGTGAGAGGCATAGAGCGGGAGGATGGGACTGAGGGCAGGATGAGAGGGATAGAGCGGGAGAATGGGACTGAGAGTGGGATGAGAGGGATAGAGCGGGAGAATGGGACTGAGGGCGGGATGAGAGGGATAGAGCGGAAGAATGGGACTGAGAGCAAATTGAGAGGGATAGAGCGGGGGTATGGGACTCAGAGCAGGGTGAGAGGCATAGAGCGGGAGGATGGGACTGAGAGCAGGATGAAAGGGATAGAGCGGGAGAATGGGACTGAGGGCGGGCTGAGAGGGATTGAGCGGGAGAATGGGACTGAGGGCGGGATGAGAGGGATAGGGCGGGAGAATGGGACTGAGAGCAGGATGAGAGGGATAGGGCAGGAGAATGGGCCTGAGGGAAGAATGAGAGGGACAGAGCGGGAGAATGGGACTGAGGGCGGGATGAGAGGGATAGAGCGGGAGAATGGGACTGAGGGAGGGATGAGAGTGATAGAGCGGGAGAATGGGACTGAGGGAGGGATGAGAGGGATAGAGCGGGAGAATGGGACTGAGAGCGGAATGAGAGGGACAGAGCGGGAGAATGGGACTGAGAGCAGGATGAGAGGGATAGAGTGGGAGAATGGGACTGAGGGCAGGATGAGAGGGATAGAGCGGGAGAATGGGACTGAGGGCGGGATGAGAGGGATAGAGCGCGAGAATGGGACTGAGTGCAGGATGAGAGGGATAGGGCGGGAGAATGGGACTGAGAGCAGGATGAGAGGGATAGAGCGGGAGAATGGGACTGAGGGCGGGATGAGAGGGATAGAGCGGGAGAATGGGACTGAGAGCGGGATGAGAGGGATAGAGCGGTAGAATGGGACTGAGGGAAGGATGAGAGGGACAGAGCGGGAGAATGGGACTGAGGGCGGGATGAGAGGGATAGAGCGGGAGAATGGGACTGAGATCGGGATGAGAGGGATAGAGGTGGAGAATGGGACTGGGGGAGGCATGAGAGGGATAGAGCGGGAGAATGGGACTGAGAGCAGGATGAGAGGGATAGAGCGGGAGAATGGGACTGAGGGAGGGATGAGAGGGATAGAGCGGGAGAATGGGACTGAGGGCGGGATGAGAGGGATAGAGCGGGAGAATGGGACTGAGGGAGGGATGAGAGGGATAGAGCGGGAGAATGGGACTGAGGGAGGGATGAGACGGATAGAGCGGGAGAATGGGACTGAGAGCAGGATGAGAGGGATAGAGCGGGAGAATGGGACTGAGGGAGGGATGAGAGGGATAGAGGGGCTGAATGGGACTGAGGGCAGGATGAGAGGGATAGAGCGGGAGAATGGGACTGAGGGCAGGATGAGAGGGATAGAGCGGGAGAATTGGACTGAGTGCGGGATGAGAGGGATAGAGTGGGAGAATGGGACTGAGTGCGGGATGAGAGGGATAGAGCGGGAGAATGGGACTGAGTGCGGGATGAGAGGGATAGAGCGGGAGAATGGGACTGAGGGCAGGATGAGAGGGATAGAGTGGGAGAATGGGACTGAGTGCGGGATGAGAGGGATAGAACGGGAGAATGGAACTTAGAGTGGGATGAGAGGGATAGAGCGGGAGAATGGGACTGAGAGCGGGATGAGAGGGATAGAGCGGGAGAATGGGACTGAGTGCGAGATGAGAGGGATAGAGCGGGAGAATGGGACTGAGGGCAGGTTGAGAGGGATAGAGCAGGAGAATGGCACTGAGGGCGGGAATAGAGGGATAGAGCGGGAGAATGGGACTGAGAGCGGGATGAGAGGGATAGAGCAGCAGAATGGGACTGAGGGCGGGATGAGAGGGATAGAGCGGGAGAATGTGACTGAGAGCGGGATGAGAGGGATAGAGCGGGAGAATGGGACTGAGAGCGGGATGAGAGGGACAGAGCGGGAGAATGGGATTTAGGGCGGGATGAGAGGGACAGACCAGGAGATTGGGACTGAGAGCAGGATGAGAGGGATAGCGTGGGAGAATGGGACTGAGAGCGGGATGAGAGGGACAGAGCGGGAGAATGGGACTGAGGGAGGGATGAGAGGGATAGAGCGGGAGAATGGGACTGAGGGCAGGATGAGAGGGATAAAGCGGGAGAATGGGACTGAGGGCGGGATGAGAGGGATAGAGTGCGAGAATGGGACTGAGTGCAGGATGAGAGGGATAGGGCGGGAGAATGGGACGGAGAGCAGGATGAGAGGGATAGGGCGGGAGAATGGGACTGAGGTAACGATGAGAGGGACAGAACGGGAGAATGGGACTGAGGGCGGGATGAGAGGGACAGAGCGGGAGAATGGGACTGAGAGCAGGATGAGAGGGATAGAGTGGGAGAATGGGACTGAGGGAGGGATGAGAGGGATAGAGCAGGAGAATGGGACTGAGGGCGGGATGAGAGGGATAGAGCAGGAGAATGGGACTGAGGGCGGGATGAGAGGGATAGAGCGCGAGAATGGGACTGAGTGCAGGATGAGAGGGATAGGGTGGGAGAATGGGACTGAGAGCAGGATGAGAGGGATAGGGCGGGAAAAAGGGACTGAGGGAAGGATGAGAGGGATAGAGGTGGAGAATGGGACTGGGGGAGGGATGAGAGGGATAGACCGGGAGAATGGGACTGAGAGCAGGATGAGAGGGATAGAGCGGGAGAATGGGACTGAGGGAGGGATGAGAGGGATAGAGCGGGAGAATGGGACTGAGGGAGGGATGAGACGGATAGAGCGGGAGAATGGGACTGAGAGCAGGATGAGAGGGATAGAGCGGGAGAATGGGACTGAGGGAGGGATGAGAGGGATAGAGCGGCACAATGGGACTGACGGCAGGATGAGATGGATAGAGCGGGAGAATGGGACTGAGGGCAGGATGAGAGGGATAGAGCGGGAGAATGGGACTGAGGGCGGAATGAGAGGGATAGAGCGGGAGAATGGGATTGAGGGCAGGATGAGAGGGAGAGAGCGGGAGAATGGGACTGAGAGCAGGAAGAGAGGGATAGAGCGGGAGAATGGGACTGAGAGCAGGATGAGAGGGATAGAGCGGGAGAATGGGACTGAGAGCAGGATGAGAGGGATAGAGTGGGAGAATGGGACTAAGCGCGGGATGAGAGGGATATAGCGGGAGAATAGGACTGAGTGCAGGATGAGAGGGATAGAGCGGAGAATGGAACTGAGAGCAAGATGAGAGGGATAGAGCGGGGGTATGGGACTCAGAGCAGGATGAGAGGCATAGAGCGGGACGATGGGACTGAGAGCAGGATGAGAGGGATAGAGCGGGAGAATGGGACTGAGGGCAGCATGAGAGGGATAGAGCGGAAGAATGGGACTGAGGGCGGGATATAGAACATAGAACAATACAGCGCAGTACAGGCCCTTCGGCCCACGATGTTGCACCAAAACAAAAGCCATCTAACCTACACTATGCCATTATCATCCATATGTTTATCTAATAAACTTTTAAGTGCCCTCAATGTTGGCGAGTTCACGACTGTAGCAGGTAGGGCATTCCGCGGCCTCACTACTCTTTGCGCAAAGAACCTACCTCTGACCTCTGTCCTATATCTATTACCCTTCAGTTTAAAGTTATGTCCCCTCGTGCCAGCCATATCCATCCGCAGGAGAAGGCTCTCACTGTCCACCCTATCCAACCCCCTGATCATTTTGTATGCCTCTATTAAGTCTCCTCTTAACCTTCTTCTCTCCAACGAAAACTACCTCAAGTCCATCAGCCTTTCCTCATAAGATTTTCCCTCCACACCAGGCAACATCCTGGTAAATCTCCTCTGCACCCGCTCCAAAGCCTCCACGTCCTTCCTATAATGCGGTGACCAGAACTGTACGCAATACTCCAAATGCGGCCGTACCAGAGTTCTGTACAGCTGCAACATGACCTCCCGACTCCGGAACTCAATCCCTCTACCAGTAAAGGCCAACACTCCATAGGCCTTCTTCACAACCCTATCAACCTGGGTGGCAACTTTCAGGGATCTATGTACATGTACACCTAGATCCCTCTGCTCATCCACACTTTCAAGAACTTTACCATTAGCCAAGTATTCCGCATTCCTGTTATTCCTTCCAACGTGAATCACCTCACACTTCTCTACATTAAACTCCATTTGCCACCTCTCAGCCCAGCTCTGCAGCTTATCTATATCCCTCTGTAACCTGCTACATCCTTCCACACTATCGACAACACCACCGACTTTAGTATCGTCTGCAAATTTACTCACCCACCCTTCTGCGCCTTCCTCTAGGTCATTGATAAAAATGACAAACAGCAACGGCCCCAGAACAGATCCTTGTGGTACTCCACTTGTGACTGTACTCCATTCTGAACAATTCCCATCAACCACCACCCTCTGTCTTCTTTCAGCTAGCCAATTTCTGATCCACATCTCTAAATCACCCTCAATCCCCAGCCTCCGTATTTTTTGCAATAGCCTACCGTGGGGAACCTTATCAAACGCTTTGCTGAAATCCATATACACCACATCAACTACTCTACCCTCGTCTACCTGTTCAGTCACCTTCTCAAAGAACTCAATAAGGTTTGTGAGGCATGACCTACCCTTCACAAAGCCATGCTGACTATCCCTGATCATATTATTCCTATCTAGATGATTATAAATCTTGTCTCTTATAATCCCCTCCAAGACTTTACCCACTACAGACGTGAGGCTCACCGGTCTATAGTTGCCGAGGTTGTCTCTGCTCCCCTTTTTGAACAAAGGGACCACAATTGCTGTCCTCCAGTCCTCTGGCACTATTCCTGTAGCCAATGATGACATAAAAATCAAAGCCAAAGGTCCAGCAATCTCTTCCCTGGTCTCCCATAGAATCCTAGGATAAATCCCATCAGGTCCCGGGGACTTATCTATTTTCAGCCTGTCCAGAATTGCCAACACCTCTTCCCTACGTACCTCAATGCCATCTATTCTATTAGCCTGGGGCTCAGCATTCTCCTCCACAACATTATCTTTTTCCTGAGTGAATACTGACGAAAAATATTCATTTAGTATCTCGCCTATCTCTTCAGACTCCACACACAATTTCCCATCCCTGTCCTTGACTGGTCCTACTCTTTCCCTAGTCATTCGCTTATTCCTGACATACCTATAGAAAGCTTTTGGGTTTTCCTTGATCCTTCCTGCCAAATACTTCTCATGTCCCCTCCTTGCTCGTCTTAGCTCTCTCTTTAGATCCTTCCTCGCTACCTTGTAACTATCCATCGCCCCAACCGAAACTTCACACTTCATCTTCACATAGGCCTCCTTCTTCCTCTTAACAAGAGATTCCACTTCCTTGGTAAACCACGGTTCCCTCGCTCGACGCCTTCCTCCCTGTCTGACCGGTACATACTTATCAAGAACACGCAGTAGCTGATCCTTGAACAAGCCCCACTTATCCAGTGTGCCCAACACTTGCAGCCTACTTCTCCACCTTATCCCCCCCAAGTCACGTCTAATGGCATCATAATTGCCCTTCCCCCAGCTATAACTCTTGCCCTGCGGTGTATACTTATCAATTTCCATCATTAACGTAAACGTCACCGAATTGTGGTCACTGTCCCCAAAGTGCTCTCCTACATCCAAATCCAACACCTGGCCTGGTTCATTACCCAAAACCAAATCCAACGTGGCCTCGCCTCTTGTTGAGAGGGATGAGAGGGGTAGAGCGGGAGAATGGGACTGAGGGCGGGATGAGAGGGATAGAGCGGGAGAATGGGACTGAGGGAGGGATGAGAGGGATAGAGCGGGAGAATGGGAATGAGGGAGTGATGAGAGGGATAGAGCGGGAGAATGGGACTGAGAGCAGGATGAGTGGGATAGAGTGGGAGAATGGGCCTGAGAGTGGGATGAGAGGGATAGAGCGGGAGAATGGGACTGAGTGCAGGATGAGAGGGATAGAGCGGGAGAATGGGACTGAGGGCGGGATGAGAGGGATAGAGCGTGAGAATGGGACTGAGAGCGGGATGAGAGGGATAGAGCGGGAGAATGGGACTGAGGGCAGGATGAGGGGGATAGAGCGGGAGAATGGGACAGAGAGCAGGATGAGAGGGATAGAGCGGGAAAATGGGACTGAGGGCGGGAATAGAGTGATAGAGCGGGAGAATTGGACTGAGTGCGGGATGAGAGGAATAGAGCGGGAGAATAGTACTGAGGGCGGGAATAGAGGGATAGAGAGGGAGAATGGGACTGACGGCAGGATGAGAGGGATAGAGCGGGAGAATTGGACTGAGTACGGGATGAGAGGGATAGAGCGGGAGAATGGGACTGAGGGCGGGAATAGAGGGATAGAGCGGGAGAATGGGATGAGGGCGGGAATAGAGGGATAGAGCGGGAGAATGGGCCTGAGAGTGGGATGAGAGGGATAGAGCGGGAGAATGGGACTGAGTGCAGGATGAGAGGGATAGAGCGGGAGAATGGGACTGAGAGCGGGATGAGAGGGGTAGAGCGGGAGAATGGGACTGAGAGCGGGATGAGAGGGATAGAGCGGGAGAATGGGACTGAGGTCAGGGTGAGAGGGATAGAGCGGGAGAATGGGACTGAGAGCAGGATGAGAGGGATAGAGCGGGAGAATGGGACTGAGAGCAGGATGAGAGGGATAGAGCGGGAGAATGGGACTAAGCGCGGGATGAGAGGGATAGAGCGGGAGAATGGGTCTGAGAGCGGGATGAGAGGGATAGAGCGGGAGAATGGGTCTGAGAGCGGGATGAGAGGGATAGAGCGGGAGAATGGGACTGAGGGCGGGATGAGAGGGATAGAGCGGGAGAATGGGACTGAGGACAGGATGAGAGGGATGGAGCGGGAGAATGGGACTTAGAATGGGATGAGAGGGATAGAGCGGGAGAAGGAGTCTGAGGGTGGGATGAGAGGGATAGAGCGGGAGAATGGGATTGAGGGCAGGATGAGAGGGATAGAGCGGGAGAATGGGACTGAGAGAAGGATGAGAGGGATAGAGCGGGAGAATGGGACTGAGAGCAGGATGAGAGGGATAGAGCGGGAGAATGGGACTGAGAGCAGGATGAGAGGGATAGAGCGGGAGAATGGGACTAAGCACGAGATGAGAGGGATAGAGCGGGAGAATGGGACTGAGAGCAGGATGAGAGGGATAGAGCGGGAGAATGGGACTGAGGGCGGGATGAGAGGGATAGAGCGGGAGAATGGGACTGAGAGCAGGATGAGAGGGATAGAGCGGGAGAATGGGACTAAGCGCGGGATGAGAGGGATAGAGCGGGAGAATGGGTCTGAGTGCGGGATAAGAGGGATAGAGCGGGAGAATGGGACTGAGGGCAGGTTGAGAGGGATAGAGCGGGAGAATGGGACTGAGGGCGGGATGAGAGGGATAGAGCGGGAGAATGGGACTGAGAGCGGGATGAGAGGGATTGGGCGGGAGAATGGGACGGAGGGCGGAATGAGAGGGATAGAGCGGGAGAATGGGACTGAGAGCGGGATGAGAGGGGTAGAGCGGAAGAATGGGACTGAGAGCGGGATGAGAGGGATAGAGCGGGAGAATGGGACTGAGGTCAGGATGAGAGGGATAGAGCGGGAGAATGGGACTGAGAGCAGGATGAGAGGGATAGAGCGGGAGAATGGGACTGAGAGCAGGATGAGAGGGATAGAGCGGGAGAATGGGACTAAGCGCGGGATGAGAGGGATAGACGGGGAGAATGGGTCTGAGAGCGGGATGAGAGGGATAGAGCGGGAGAATGGGTCTAAGAGCGGGATGAGAGGGATAGAGCGGGAGAATGGGACTGAGGGCGGGATGAGAGGGATAGAGCACGAGAATGGGACTGAGTGCAGGATGAGAGGGATAGGGCGGGAGAATGGGACTGAGGGCGGGATGAGAGGGATAGAGCGGGAGAATGGGACTGAGAGCGGGATGAGAGGGATAGAGGTGGAGAATGGGACTGGGGGAGGCATGAGAGGGATAGAGCGGGAGAATGGGACTGAGAGGAGGATGAGAGGGATAGAGCGGGAGAATGGGACTGAGGGAGGGATGAGAGGGATAGAGCGGGAGAATGGGACTGAGGGCGGGATGAGAGGGATAGAGCGGGAGAATGGGACTGAGGGAGGGATGAGAGGGATAGAGCGGGAGAATGGGACTGAGGGAGGGATGAGACGGATAGAGTGGGAGAATGGGACTGAGAGCAGGATGAGAGGGATAGAGCGGGAGAATGGGACTGAGTGCGGGATGAGAGGGATAGAGCGGGAGAATGGGACTGAGGGCAGGATGAGAGGGATAGAGTGGGAGAATGGGACTGAGTGCGGGATGAGAGGGATAGAACGGGAGAATGGAACTGAGAGTGGGATTAGAGGGATAGAGCGGGAGAATGGGACTGAGAGCGGGATGAGAGGGATAGAGCGGGAGAATGGGACTGAGTGCGGGATGAGAGGGCTAGAGCGGGAGAATGGGACTGAGTGCGAGATGAGAGGGATAGAGCGGGAGAATGGGACTGAGGGCAGGTTGAGAGGGATAGAGCGGGAGAATGGCACTGAGGGCGGGAATAGAGGGATAGAGCGGGAGAATGGGACTGAGAGCGGGATGAGAGGGATAGAGCAGCAGAATGGGACTGAGGGCGGGATGAGAGGGATAGAGCGGGAGAATGTGACTGAGAGCGGGATGAGAGGGATAGAGCAGCAGAATGGGACTGAGGGCGGGATGAGAGGGATAGAGCGGGAGAATGTGACTGAGAGTGGGATGAGAGGGATAGAGCGGGAGAATGGGACTGAGGGCAGGATGAGAGGGACAGAGCGGGAGAATGGGACTGAGGGCGGGATGAGAGGGATAGAGCGGGAGAATGGGACTGGGGGAGGGATGAGAGGGATAGAGCGGGAGAATGGGACTGAGGGCGGGATGAGAGGGATAGAGCGGGAGAATGGGACTGAGGGAGGGATGAGAGGGATAGAGCGGGAGAATGGGACTGAGGGCGGGACGAGAGGGATAGAGCGGGAGAATGGGACTGAGAGCAGGATGAGAGGGATAGAGTGGGAGAATGGGACTCAGGGCAGGATGAGAGGGATAGAGCAGGAGAATGGGACTGAGGGCGGGATGAGAGGGATAGAGCGCGAGAATGGGACTGAGTGCAGGATGAGAGGGATAGGGTGGGAGAATGGGACTGAGAGCAGGATGAGAGGGATAGGGCGGGAAAATGGGACTGAGGGAAGGATGAGAGGGATAGAGGTGGAGAATGGGACTGGGGGAGGGATGAGAGGGATAGACCGGGAGAATGGGACTGAGAGCAGGATGAGAGGGATAGTGCGGGAGAATGGGACTGAGGGAGGGATGAGAGGGATAGAGCGGGAGAATGGGACTGAGGGAGGGATGAGAGGGATAGAGCGGGAGAATGGGACTGAGGGGGGGATGAGAGGGATAGAGCGGCACAATGGGACTGAGGGCAGGATGAGAGGGATAGAGCGGGAGAATGGGACTGAGGGCAGGATGAGAGGGATAGAGCGGGAGAATGGGACTGAGCGTGGGATGAGAGGGATAGAGCGGGAGAATGGGACTGAGGGCGGGATGAGAGGGATAGAGCGGAAGAATGGGACTGAGAGCAAATTGAGAGGGATAGAGCGGGGGTATGGGACTCAGAGCAGGGTGAGAGGCATAGAGCGGGAGGATGGGACTGAGGGCAGGATGAGAGGGATAGAGCGGGAGAATGGGACTGAGAGTGGGATGAGAGGGATAGAGCGGGAGAATGGGACTGAGGGCGGGATGAGAGGGATAGAGCGGAAGAATGGGACTGAGAGCAAATTGAGAGGGATAGAGCGGGGGTATGGGACTCAGAGCAGGGTGAGAGGCATAGAGCGGGAGGATGGGACTGAGAGCAGGATGAAAGGGATAGAGCGGGAGAATGGGACTGAGGGCGGGCTGAGAGGGATTGAGCGGGAGAATGGGACTGAGGGCGGGATGAGAGGGATAGGGCGGGAGAATGGGACTGAGAGCAGGATGAGAGGGATAGGGCAGGAGAATGGGCCTGAGGGAAGAATGAGAGGGACAGAGCGGGAGAATGGGACTGAGGGCGGGATGAGAGGGATAGAGCGGGAGAATGGGACTGAGGGAGGGATGAGAGTGATAGAGCGGGAGAATGGGACTGAGGGAGGGATGAGAGGGATAGAGCGGGAGAATGGGACTGAGAGCGGAATGAGAGGGACAGAGCGGGAGAATGGGACTGAGAGCAGGATGAGAGGGATAGAGTGGGAGAATGGGACTGAGGGCAGGATGAGAGGGATAGAGCGGGAGAATGGGACTGAGGGCGGGATGAGAGGGATAGAGCGCGAGAATGGGACTGAGTGCAGGATGAGAGGGATAGGGCGGGAGAATGGGACTGAGAGCAGGATGAGAGGGATAGAGCGGGAGAATGGGACTGAGGGCGGGATGAGAGGGATAGAGCGGGAGAATGGGACTGAGAGCGGGATGAGAGGGATAGAGCGGTAGAATGGGACTGAGGGAAGGATGAGAGGGACAGAGCGGGAGAATGGGACTGAGGGCGGGATGAGAGGGATAGAGCGGGAGAATGGGACTGAGATCGGGATGAGAGGGATAGAGGTGGAGAATGGGACTGGGGGAGGCATGAGAGGGATAGAGCGGGAGAATGGGACTGAGAGCAGGATGAGAGGGATAGAGCGGGAGAATGGGACTGAGGGAGGGATGAGAGGGATAGAGCGGGAGAATGGGACTGAGGGCGGGATGAGAGGGATAGAGCGGGAGAATGGGACTGAGGGAGGGATGAGAGGGATAGAGCGGGAGAATGGGACTGAGGGAGGGATGAGACGGATAGAGCGGGAGAATGGGACTGAGAGCAGGATGAGAGGGATAGAGCGGGAGAATGGGACTGAGGGAGGGATGAGAGGGATAGAGGGGCTGAATGGGACTGAGGGCAGGATGAGAGGGATAGAGCGGGAGAATGGGACTGAGGGCAGGATGAGAGGGATAGAGCGGGAGAATTGGACTGAGTGCGGGATGAGAGGGATAGAGTGGGAGAATGGGACTGAGTGCGGGATGAGAGGGATAGAGCGGGAGAATGGGACTGAGTGCGGGATGAGAGGGATAGAGCGGGAGAATGGGACTGAGGGCAGGATGAGAGGGATAGAGTGGGAGAATGGGACTGAGTGCGGGATGAGAGGGATAGAACGGGAGAATGGAACTTAGAGTGGGATGAGAGGGATAGAGCGGGAGAATGGGACTGAGAGCGGGATGAGAGGGATAGAGCGGGAGAATGGGACTGAGTGCGAGATGAGAGGGATAGAGCGGGAGAATGGGACTGAGGGCAGGTTGAGAGGGATAGAGCAGGAGAATGGCACTGAGGGCGGGAATAGAGGGATAGAGCGGGAGAATGGGACTGAGAGCGGGATGAGAGGGATAGAGCAGCAGAATGGGACTGAGGGCGGGATGAGAGGGATAGAGCGGGAGAATGTGACTGAGAGCGGGATGAGAGGGATAGAGCGGGAGAATGGGACTGAGAGCGGGATGAGAGGGACAGAGCGGGAGAATGGGATTTAGGGCGGGATGAGAGGGACAGACCAGGAGATTGGGACTGAGAGCAGGATGAGAGGGATAGCGTGGGAGAATGGGACTGAGAGCGGGATGAGAGGGACAGAGCGGGAGAATGGGACTGAGGGAGGGATGAGAGGGATAGAGCGGGAGAATGGGACTGAGGGCAGGATGAGAGGGATAAAGCGGGAGAATGGGACTGAGGGCGGGATGAGAGGGATAGAGTGCGAGAATGGGACTGAGTGCAGGATGAGAGGGATTCGGCGGGAGAATGGGACGGAGAGCAGGATGAGAGGGATAGGGCGGGAGAATGGGACTGAGGTAACGATGAGAGGGACAGAACGGGAGAATGGGACTGAGGGCGGGATGAGAGGGACAGAGCGGGAGAATGGGACTGAGAGCAGGATGAGAGGGATAGAGTGGGAGAATGGGACTGAGGGAGGGATGAGAGGGATAGAGCAGGAGAATGGGACTGAGGGCGGGATGAGAGGGATAGAGCAGGAGAATGGGACTGAGGGCGGGATGAGAGGGATAGAGCGCGAGAATGGGACTGAGTGCAGGATGAGAGGGATAGGGTGGGAGAATGGGACTGAGAGCAGGATGAGAGGGATAGGGCGGGAAAAAGGGACTGAGGGAAGGATGAGAGGGATAGAGGTGGAGAATGGGACTGGGGGAGGGATGAGAGGGATAGACCGGGAGAATGGGACTGAGAGCAGGATGAGAGGGATAGAGCGGGAGAATGGGACTGAGGGAGGGATGAGAGGGATAGAGCGGGAGAATGGGACTGAGGGAGGGATGAGACGGATAGAGCGGGAGAATGGGACTGAGAGCAGGATGAGAGGGATAGAGCGGGAGAATGGGACTGAGGGAGGGATGAGAGGGATAGAGCGGCACAATGGGACTGACGGCAGGATGAGATGGATAGAGCGGGAGAATGGGACTGAGGGCAGGATGAGAGGGATAGAGCGGGAGAATGGGACTGAGGGCGGAATGAGAGGGATAGAGCGGGAGAATGGGATTGAGGGCAGGATGAGAGGGAGAGAGCGGGAGAATGGGACTGAGAGCAGGAAGAGAGGGATAGAGCGGGAGAATGGGACTGAGAGCAGGATGAGAGGGATAGAGCGGGAGAATGGGACTGAGAGCAGGATGAGAGGGATAGAGTGGGAGAATGGGACTAAGCGCGGGATGAGAGGGATAT
Organism: Scyliorhinus torazame; assembly: GCF_047496885.1. Lineage (NCBI taxonomy): Eukaryota > Metazoa > Chordata > Chondrichthyes > Carcharhiniformes > Scyliorhinidae > Scyliorhinus > Scyliorhinus torazame. Next base: position 6,731,814 of record NC_092713.1, read on the forward strand.
AGCGGGAGAATAGGACTGAGTGCAGGATGAGAGGGATAGAGCGGAGAATGGAACTGAGAGCAAGATGAGAGGGATAGAGCGGGGGTATGGGACTCAGAGCAGGATGAGAGGCATAGAGCGGGACGATGGGACTGAGAGCAGGATGAGAGGGATAGAGCGGGAGAATGGGACTGAGGGCAGCATGAGAGGGATAGAGCGGAAGAATGGGACTGAGGGCGGGATATAGAACATAGAACAATACAGCGCAGTACAGGCCCTTCGGCCCACGATGTTGCACCAAAACAAAAGCCATCTAACCTACACTATGCCATTATCATCCATATGTTTATCTAATAAACTTTTAAGTGCCCTCAATGTTGGCGAGTTCACGACTGTAGCAGGTAGGGCATTCCGCGGCCTCACTACTCTTTGCGCAAAGAACCTACCTCTGACCTCTGTCCTATATCTATTACCCTTCAGTTTAAAGTTATGTCCCCTCGTGCCAGCCATATCCATCCGCAGGAGAAGGCTCTCACTGTCCACCCTATCCAACCCCCTGATCATTTTGTATGCCTCTATTAAGTCTCCTCTTAACCTTCTTCTCTCCAACGAAAACTACCTCAAGTCCATCAGCCTTTCCTCATAAGATTTTCCCTCCACACCAGGCAACATCCTGGTAAATCTCCTCTGCACCCGCTCCAAAGCCTCCACGTCCTTCCTATAATGCGGTGACCAGAACTGTACGCAATACTCCAAATGCGGCCGTACCAGAGTTCTGTACAGCTGCAACATGACCTCCCGACTCCGGAACTCAATCCCTCTACCAGTAAAGGCCAACACTCCATAGGCCTTCTTCACAACCCTATCAACCTGGGTGGCAACTTTCAGGGATCTATGTACATGTACACCTAGATCCCTCTGCTCATCCACACTTTCAAGAACTTTACCATTAGCCAAGTATTCCGCATTCCTGTTATTCCTTCCAACGTGAATCACCTCACACTTCTCTACATTAAACTCCATTTGCCACCTCTCAGCCCAGCTCTGCAGCTTATCTATATCCCTCTGTAACCTGCTACATCCTTCCACACTATCGACAACACCACCGACTTTAGTATCGTCTGCAAATTTACTCACCCACCCTTCTGCGCCTTCCTCTAGGTCATTGATAAAAATGACAAACAGCAACGGCCCCAGAAGGTCATTGATAAAAATGACAAACAGCAACGGCCCCAGAACAGATCCTTGTGGTACTCCACTTGTGACTGTACTCCATTCTGAACAATTCCCATCAACCACCACCCTCTGTCTTCTTTCAGCTAGCCAATTTCTGATCCACATCTCTAAATCACCCTCAATCCCCAGCCTCCGTATTTTTTGCAATAGCCTACCGTGGGGAACCTTATCAAACGCTTTGCTGAAATCCATATACACCACATCAACTACTCTACCCTCGTCTACCTGTTCAGTCACCTTCTCAAAGAACTCAATAAGGTTTGTGAGGCATGACCTACCCTTCACAAAGCCATGCTGACTATCCCTGATCATATTATTCCTATCTAGATGATTATAAATCTTGTCTCTTATAATCCCCTCCAAGACTTTACCCACTACAGACGTGAGGCTCACCGGTCTATAGTTGCCGAGGTTGTCTCTGCTCCCCTTTTTGAACAAAGGGACCACAATTGCTGTCCTCCAGTCCTCTGGCACTATTCCTGTAGCCAATGATGACATAAAAATCAAAGCCAAAGGTCCAGCAATCTCTTCCCTGGTCTCCCATAGAATCCTAGGATAAATCCCATCAGGTCCCGGGGACTTATCTATTTTCAGCCTGTCCAGAATTGCCAACACCTCTTCCCTACGTACCTCAATGCCATCTATTCTATTAGCCTGGGGCTCAGCATTCTCCTCCACAACATTATCTTTTTCCTGAGTGAATACTGACGAAAAATATTCATTTAGTATCTCGCCTATCTCTTCAGACTCCACACACAATTTCCCATCCCTGTCCTTGACTGGTCCTACTCTTTCCCTAGTCATTCGCTTATTCCTGACATACCTATAGAAAGCTTTTGGGTTTTCCTTGATCCTTCCTGCCAAATACTTCTCATGTCCCCTCCTTGCTCGTCTTAGCTCTCTCTTTAGATCCTTCCTCGCTACCTTGTAACTATCCATCGCCCCAACCGAAACTTCACACTTCATCTTCACATAGGCCTCCTTCTTCCTCTTAACAAGAGATTCCACTTCCTTGGTAAACCACGGTTCCCTCGCTCGACGCCTTCCTCCCTGTCTGACCGGTACATACTTATCAAGAACACGCAGTAGCTGATCCTTGAACAAGCCCCACTTATCCAGTGTGCCCAACACTTGCAGCCTACTTCTCCACCTTATCCCCCCCAAGTCACGTCTAATGGCATCATAATTGCCCTTCCCCCAGCTATAACTCTTGCCCTGCGGTGTATACTTATCAATTTCCATCATTAACGTAAACGTCACCGAATTGTGGTCACTGTCCCCAAAGTGCTCTCCTACATCCAAATCCAACACCTGGCCTGGTTCATTACCCAAAACCAAATCCAACGTGGCCTCGCCTCTTGTTGAGAGGGATGAGAGGGGTAGAGCGGGAGAATGGGACTGAGGGCGGGATGAGAGGGATAGAGCGGGAGAATGGGACTGAGGGAGGGATGAGAGGGATAGAGCGGGAGAATGGGAATGAGGGAGTGATGAGAGGGATAGAGCGGGAGAATGGGACTGAGAGCAGGATGAGTGGGATAGAGTGGGAGAATGGGCCTGAGAGTGGGATGAGAGGGATAGAGCGGGAGAATGGGACTGAGTGCAGGATGAGAGGGATAGAGCGGGAGAATGGGACTGAGGGCGGGATGAGAGGGATAGAGCGTGAGAATGGGACTGAGAGCGGGATGAGAGGGATAGAGCGGGAGAATGGGACTGAGGGCAGGATGAGGGGGATAGAGCGGGAGAATGGGACAGAGAGCAGGATGAGAGGGATAGAGCGGGAAAATGGGACTGAGGGCGGGAATAGAGTGATAGAGCGGGAGAATTGGACTGAGTGCGGGATGAGAGGAATAGAGCGGGAGAATAGTACTGAGGGCGGGAATAGAGGGATAGAGAGGGAGAATGGGACTGACGGCAGGATGAGAGGGATAGAGCGGGAGAATTGGACTGAGTACGGGATGAGAGGGATAGAGCGGGAGAATGGGACTGAGGGCGGGAATAGAGGGATAGAGCGGGAGAATGGGATGAGGGCGGGAATAGAGGGATAGAGCGGGAGAATGGGCCTGAGAGTGGGATGAGAGGGATAGAGCGGGAGAATGGGACTGAGTGCAGGATGAGAGGGATAGAGCGGGAGAATGGGACTGAGAGCGGGATGAGAGGGGTAGAGCGGGAGAATGGGACTGAGAGCGGGATGAGAGGGATAGAGCGGGAGAATGGGACTGAGGTCAGGGTGAGAGGGATAGAGCGGGAGAATGGGACTGAGAGCAGGATGAGAGGGATAGAGCGGGAGAATGGGACTGAGAGCAGGATGAGAGGGATAGAGCGGGAGAATGGGACTAAGCGCGGGATGAGAGGGATAGAGCGGGAGAATGGGTCTGAGAGCGGGATGAGAGGGATAGAGCGGGAGAATGGGTCTGAGAGCGGGATGAGAGGGATAGAGCGGGAGAATGGGACTGAGGGCGGGATGAGAGGGATAGAGCGGGAGAATGGGACTGAGGACAGGATGAGAGGGATGGAGCGGGAGAATGGGACTTAGAATGGGATGAGAGGGATAGAGCGGGAGAAGGGGACTGAGGGTGGGATGAGAGGGATAGAGCGGGAGAATGGGATTGAGGGCAGGATGAGAGGGATAGAGCGGGAGAATGGGACTGAGAGAAGGATGAGAGGGATAGAGCGGGAGAATGGGACTGAGAGCAGGATGAGAGGGATAGAGCGGGAGAATGGGACTGAGAGCAGGATGAGAGGGATAGAGCGGGAGAATGGGACTAAGCACGAGATGAGAGGGATAGAGCGGGAGAATGGGACTGAGAGCAGGATGAGAGGGATAGAGCGGGAGAATGGGACTGAGGGCGGGATGAGAGGGATAGAGCGGGAGAATGGGACTGAGAGCAGGATGAGAGGGATAGAGCGGGAGAATGGGACTAAGCGCGGGATGAGAGGGATAGAGCGGGAGAATGGGTCTGAGTGCGGGATAAGAGGGATAGAGCGGGAGAATGGGACTGAGGGCAGGTTGAGAGGGATAGAGCGGGAGAATGGGACTGAGGGCGGGATGAGAGGGATAGAGCGGGAGAATGGGACTGAGAGCGGGATGAGAGGGATTGGGCGGGAGAATGGGACGGAGGGCGGAATGAGAGGGATAGAGCGGGAGAATGGGACTGAGAGCGGGATGAGAGGGGTAGAGCGGAAGAATGGGACTGAGAGCGGGATGAGAGGGATAGAGCGGGAGAATGGGACTGAGGTCAGGATGAGAGGGATAGAGCGGGAGAATGGGACTGAGAGCAGGATGAGAGGGATAGAGCGGGAGAATGGGACTGAGAGCAGGATGAGAGGGATAGAGCGGGAGAATGGGACTAAGCGCGGGATGAGAGGGATAGAAGGGGAGAATGGGTCTGAGAGCGGGATGAGAGGGATAGAGCGGGAGAATGGGTCTGAGAGCGGGATGAGAGGGATAGAGCGGGAGAATGGGACTGAGGGCGGGATGAGAGGGATAGAGCGGGAGAATGGGACTGAGGGCAGGATGAGAGGGATAGAGCGGGAGAATGGGACTTAGAGTGGGATGAGAGGGATAGAGCGGGAGAATGGGACTGAGGGCGGGATGAGAGGGATAGAGCGGGAGAATGGGACTGAGAGCGGGATGAGAGGGATAGAGGTGGAGAATGGGACTGAGTGCGGGATGAGAGGGATAGAACGGGAGAATGGAACTGAGAGTGGGATTAGAGGGATAGAGCGGGAGAATGGGACTGAGAGCGGGATGAGAGGGATAGAGCGGGAGAATGGGACTGAGTGCGGGATGAGAGGGCTAGAGCGGGAGAATGGGACTGAGGGCAGGTTGAGAGGGATAGAGCGGGAGAATGGCACTGAGGGCGGGAATAGAGGGATAGAGCGGGAGAATGGGACTGAGAGCGGGATGAGAGGGATAGAGCGGGAGAATGGGACTGAGTGCGGGATGAGAGGGCTAGAGCGGGAGAATGGGACTGAGAGTGGGATGAGAGGGATAGAGCAGCAGAATTGGACTGAGGGCGGGATGAGAGGGATAGAGCGGGAGAATGGGACTGATGGAAGGATGAGAGGGACAGAGCGGGAGAATCGGACTGAGGGCGGGATGAGAGGGATAGAGCGGGAGAATGGGACTGAGGGAGGGATGAGAGGGATAGAGCGGGAGAATGGGACTGAGGGCGGGACGAGAGGGATAGAGCGGGAGAATGGGACTGGGAGCGGGATGAGAGGGATAGAGCGGGAGAATGGGACTGAGCGTGGGATGAGAGGGATAGAGCGGGAGAATGGGACTGAGGGCGGGATGAGAGGGATAGAGCGGAAGAATGGGACTGAGAGTGGGATGAGAGGGATAGAGCAGCAGAATGGCACTGAGGGCGGGAATAGAGGGATAGAGCGGGAGAATGGGACTGAGAGCGGGATGAGAGGGATAGAGCAGCAGAATGGGACTGAGGGCGGGATGAGAGGGATAGAGCGGGAGAATGGGACTGATGGAAGGATGAGAGGGACAGAGCGGGAGAATCGGACTGAGGGCGGGATGAGAGGGATAGAGCGGGAGAATGGGACTGAGGGAGGGATGAGAGGGATAGAGCGGGAGAATGGGACTGAGGGCGGGACGAGAGGGATAGAGCGGGAGAATGGGACTGAGAGCGGGATGAGAGGGATAGAGCGGGAGAATGGGACTGAGCGTGGGATGAGAGGGATAGAGCGGGAGAATGGGACTGAGGGCGGGATGAGAGGGATAGAGCGGAAGAATGGGACTGAGAGCAAATTGAGAGGGATAGAGCGGGGGTATGGGACTCAGAGCAGGGTGAGAGGCATAGAGCGGGAGGATGGGACTGAGGGCAGGATGAGAGGGATAGAGCGGGAGAATGGGACTGAGAGTGGGATGAGAGGGATAGAGCGGGAGAATGGGACTGAGGGCGGGATGAGAGGGATAGAGCGGAAGAATGGGACTGAGAGCAAATTGAGAGGGATAGAGCGGGTGTATGGGACTCAGAGCAGGGTGAGAGGCATAGAGCGGGAGGATGGGACTGAGAGCAGGATGAAAGGGATAGAGCGGGAGAATGGGACTGAGGGCGGGCTGAGAGGGATAGAGCGGGAGAATGGGACTGAGGGCGGGATGAGAGGGATAGGGCGGGAGAATGGGACTGAGAGCAGGATGAGAGGGATAGGGCAGGAGAATGGGCCTGAGGGAAGAATGAGAGGGACAGAGCGGGAGAATGGGACTGAGGGCGGGATGAGAGGGATAGAGCGGGAGAATGGGACTGAGGGAGGGATGAGAGTGATAGAGCGGGAGAATGGGACTGAGGGAGGGATGAGAGGGATAAAGCGGGAGAATGGGACTGAGAGCGGAATGAGAGGGACAGAGCGGGAGAATGGGACTGAGAGCAGGATGAGAGGGATAGAGTGGGAGAATGGGACTGAGGGCAGGATGAGAGGAATAGAGCAGGAGAATGGGACTGAGGGCGGGATGAGAGGGATAGAGCGGGAGAATGGGACTGAGATCGGGATGAGAGGGATAGAGGTGGAGAATGGGACTGGGGAGGCATGAGAGGGATAGAGCGGGAGAATGGGACTGAGAGCAGGATGAGAGGGATAGAGCGGGAGAATGGGACTGAGGGAGGGATGAGAGGGATAGAGCGGGAGAATGGGACTGAGGGCGGGATGAGAGGGATAGAGCGGGAGAATGGGACTGAGGGAGGGATGAGAGGGATAGAGCGGGAGAATGGGACTGAGGGAGGGATGAGACGGATAGAGCGGGAGAATGGGACTGAGAGCAGGATGAGAGGGATAGAGCGGGAGAATGGGACTGAGTGCGGGATGAGAGGGATAGAGCGGGAGAATGGGACTGAGGGCAGGATGAGAGGGATAGAGTGGGAGAATGGGACTGAGTGCGGGATGAGAGGGATAGAACGGGAGAATGGAACTGAGAGTGGGATGAGAGGGATAGAGCGGGAGAATGGGACTGAGAGCGGGATGAGAGGGATAGAGCGGGAGAATGGGACTGAGTGCGGGATGAGAGGGCTAGAGCGGGAGAATGGGACTGAGTGCGAGATGAGAGGGATAGAGCGGGAGAATGGGACTGAGGGCAGGTTGAGAGGGATAGAGCAGGAGAATGGGACTGAGGGCGGGATGAGAGGGATAGAGCGGGAGAATGTGACTGAGAGCGGGATGAGAGGGATAGAGCGGGAGAATGTGACTGAGAGCGGGATGAGAGGGATAGAGCGGGAGAATGGGACTGAGAGCGGGATGAGAGGGACAGAGCGGGAGAATGGGATTTAGGGCGGGATGAGAGGGACAGACCAGGAGATTGGGACTGAGAGCAGGATGAGAGGGATAGCGTGGGAGAATGGGACTGAGGGCAGGATGAGAGGGATAAAGCGGGAGAATGGGACTGAGGGCGGGATGAGAGGGATAGAGTGCGAGAATGGGACTGAGTGCAGGATGAGAGGGATAGAGCGGGAGAATGGGACGGAGAGCAGGATGAGAGGGATAGGGCGGGAGAATGGGACTGAGAGCAGGATGAGAGGGATAGAGCGGGAGAATGGGACTGAGGGAGGGATGAGAGGGATAGAGCGGCACAATGGGACTGACGGCAGGATGAGAGGGATAGAGCGGGAGAATGGGACTGAGGGCAGGATGAGAGGGATAGAGCGGGAGAATGGGACTGAGGGCGGAATGAGAGGGATAGAGCGGGAGAATGGGATTGAGGGCAGGATGAGAGGGAGAGAGCGGGAGAATGGGACTGAGGGAGGGATGAGAGGGATAGAGCGGGAGAATGGGACTGAGGGCGGGACGAGAGGGATAGAGCGGGAGAATGGGACTGAGAGCGGGATGAGAGGGATAGAGCGGGAGAATGGGACTGAGCGTGGGATGAGAGGGATAGAGCGGGAGAATGGGACTGAGGGCGGGATGAGAGGGATAGAGCGGAAGAATGGGACTGAGAGCAAATTGAGAGGGATAGAGCGGGGGTATGGGACTCAGAGCAGGGTGAGAGGCATAGAGCGGGAGGATGGGACTGAGGGCAGGATGAGAGGGATAGAGCGGGAGAATGGGACTGAGAGTGGGATGAGAGGGATAGAGCGGGAGAATGGGACTGAGGGCGGGATGAGAGGGATAGAGCGGAAGAATGGGACTGAGAGCAAATTGAGAGGGATAGAGCGGGGGTATGGGACTCAGAGCAGGGTGAGAGGCATAGAGCGGGAGGATGGGACTGAGAGCAGGATGAAAGGGATAGAGCGGGAGAATGGGACTGAGGGCGGGCTGAGAGGGATAGAGCGGGAGAATGGGACTGAGGGCGGGATGAGAGGGATAGGGCGGGAGAATGGGACTGAGAGCAGGATGAGAGGGATAGGGCAGGAGAATGGGCCTGAGGGAAGAATGAGAGGGACAGAGCGGGAGAATGGGACTGAGGGCGGGATGAGAGGGATAGAGCGGGAGAATGGGACTGAGGGAGGGATGAGAGTGATAGAGCGGGAGAATGGGACTGAGGGAGGGATGAGAGGGATAAAGCGGGAGAATGGGACTGAGAGCGGAATGAGAGGGACAGAGCGGGAGAATGGGACTGAGAGCAGGATGAGAGGGATAGAGTGGGAGAATGGGACTGAGGGCAGGATGAGAGGAATAGAGCAGGAGAATGGGACTGAGGGCGGGATGAGAGGGATAGAGCGGGAGAATGGGACTGAGATCGGGATGAGAGGGATAGAGGTGGAGAATGGGACTGGGGAGGCATGAGAGGGATAGAGCGGGAGAATGGGACTGAGAGCAGGATGAGAGGGATAGAGCGGGAGAATGGGACTGAGGGAGGGATGAGAGGGATAGAGCGGGAGAATGGGACTGAGGGCGGGATGAGAGGGATAGAGCGGGAGAATGGGACTGAGGGAGGGATGAGAGGGATAGAGCGGGAGAATGGGACTGAGGGAGGGATGAGACGGATAGAGCGGGAGAATGGGACTGAGAGCAGGATGAGAGGGATAGAGCGGGAGAATGGGACTGAGTGCGGGATGAGAGGGATAGAGCGGGAGAATGGGACTGAGGGCAGGATGAGAGGGATAGAGTGGGAGAATGGGACTGAGTGCGGGATGAGAGGGATAGAACGGGAGAATGGAACTGAGAGTGGGATGAGAGGGATAGAGCGGGAGAATGGGACTGAGAGCGGGATGAGAGGGATAGAGCGGGAGAATGGGACTGAGTGCGGGATGAGAGGGCTAGAGCGGGAGAATGGGACTGAGTGCGAGATGAGAGGGATAGAGCGGGAGAATGGGACTGAGGGCAGGTTGAGAGGGATAGAGCAGGAGAATGGGACTGAGGGCGGGATGAGAGGGATAGAGCGGGAGAATGTGACTGAGAGCGGGATGAGAGGGATAGAGCGGGAGAATGTGACTGAGAGCGGGATGAGAGGGATAGAGCGGGAGAATGGGACTGAGAGCGGGATGAGAGGGACAGAGCGGGAGAATGGGATTTAGGGCGGGATGAGAGGGACAGACCAGGAGATTGGGACTGAGAGCAGGATGAGAGGGATAGCGTGGGAGAATGGGACTGAGGGCAGGATGAGAGGGATAAAGCGGGAGAATGGGACTGAGGGCGGGATGAGAGGGATAGAGTGCGAGAATGGGACTGAGTGCAGGATGAGAGGGATAGAGCGGGAGAATGGGACGGAGAGCAGGATGAGAGGGATAGGGCGGGAGAATGGGACTGAGAGCAGGATGAGAGGGATAGAGCGGGAGAATGGGACTGAGGGAGGGATGAGAGGGATAGAGCGGCACAATGGGACTGACGGCAGGATGAGAGGGATAGAGCGGGAGAATGGGACTGAGGGCAGGATGAGAGGGATAGAGCGGGAGAATGGGACTGAGGGCGGAATGAGAGGGATAGAGCGGGAGAATGGGATTGAGGGCAGGATGAGAGGGAGAGAGCGGGAGAATGGGACTGAGAGCAGGATGAGAGGGATAGAGCGGGAGAATGGGACTGAGAGCAGGATGAGAGGGATAGAGCGGGAGAATGGGACTGAGAGCAGGATGAGAGGGATAGAGTGGGAGAATGGGACTAAGCGCGGGATGAGAGGGATATAGCGGGAGAATAGGACTGAGTGCAGGATGAGAGGGATAGAGCGGAGAATGGAACTGAGAGCAAGATGAGAGGGATAGAGCGGGGGTATGGGACTCAGAGCAGGATGAGAGGCATAGAGCGGGACGATGGGACTGAGAGCAGGATGAGAGGGATAGAGCGGGAGAATGGGACTGAGGGCAGCATGAGAGGGATAGAGCGGAAGAATGGGACTGAGGGCGGGATATAGAACATAGAACAATACAGCGCAGTACAGGCCCTTCGGCCCACGATGTTGCACCAAAACAAAAGCCATCAAACCTACACTATGCCATTATCATCCATATGTTTATCTAATAAACTTTTAAGTGCCCTCAATTTTGGCGAGTTCACGACTGTAGCAGGTAGGGCATTCCGCGGCCTCACTACTCTTTGCGCAAAGAACCTACCTCTGACCTCTGTCCTATATCTATTACCCTTCAGTTTAAAGTTATGTCCCCTCGTGCCAGCCATATCCATCCGCAGGAGAAGGCTCTCACTGTCCACCCTATCCAACCCCCTGATCATTTTGTATGCCTCTATTAAGTCTCCTCTTAACCTTCTTCTCTCCAACGAAAACTACCTCAAGTCCATCAGCCTTTCCTCATAAGATTTTCCCTCCACACCAGGCAACATCCTGGTAAATCTCCTCTGCACCCGCTCCAAAGCCTCCACGTCCTTCCTATAATGCGGTGACCAGAACTGTACGCAATACTCCAAATGCGGCCGTACCAGAGTTCTGTACAGCTGCAACATGACCTCCCGACTCCGGAACTCAATCCCTCTACCAGTAAAGGCCAACACTCCATAGGCCTTCTTCACAACCCTATCAACCTGGGTGGCAACTTTCAGGGATCTATGTACATGTACACCTAGATCCCTCTGCTCATCCACACTTTCAAGAACTTTACCATTAGCCAAGTATTCCGCATTCCTGTTATTCCTTCCAACGTGAATCACCTCACACTTCTCTACATTAAACTCCATTTGCCACCTCTCAGCCCAGCTCTGCAGCTTATCTATATCCCTCTGTAACCTGCTACATCCTTCCACACTATCGACAACACCACCGACTTTAGTATCGTCTGCAAATTTACTCACCCACCCTTCTGCGCCTTCCTCTAGGTCATTGATAAAAATGACAAACAGCAACGGCCCCAGAACAGATCCTTGTGGTACTCCACTTGTGACTGTACTCCATTCTGAACAATTCCCATCAACCACCACCCTCTGTCTTCTTTCAGCTAGCCAATTTCTGATCCACATCTCTAAATCACCCTCAATCCCCAGCCTCCGTATTTTTTGCAATAGCCTACCGTGGGGAACCTTATCAAACGCTTTGCTGAAATCCATATACACCACATCAACTACTCTACCCTCGTCTACCTGTTCAGTCACCTTCTCAAAGAACTCAATAAGGTTTGTGAGGCATGACCTACCCTTCACAAAGCCATGCTGACTATCCCTGATCATATTATTCCTATCTAGATGATTATAAATCTTGTCTCTTATAATCCCCTCCAAGACTTTACCCACTACAGACGTGAGGCTCACCGGTCTATAGTTGCCGAGGTTGTCTCTGCTCCCCTTTTTGAACAAAGGGACCACAATTGCTGTCCTCCAGTCCTCTGGCACTATTCCTGTAGCCAATGATGACATAAAAATCAAAGCCAAAGGTCCAGCAATCTCTTCCCTGGTCTCCCATAGAATCCTAGGATAAATCCCATCAGGTCCCGGGGACTTATCTATTTTCAGCCTGTCCAGAATTGCCAACACCTCTTCCCTACGTACCTCAATGCCATCTATTCTATTAGCCTGGGGCTCAGCATTCTCCTCCACAACATTATCTTTTTCCTGAGTGAATACTGACAAAAAATATTCATTTAGTATCTCGCCTATCTCTTCAGACTCCACACACAATTTCCCATCCCTGTCCTTGACTGGTCCTACTCTTTCCCTAGTCATTCGCTTATTCCTGACATACCTATAGAAAGCTTTTGGGTTTTCCTTGATCCTTCCTGCCAAATACTTCTCATGTCCCCTCCTTGCTCGTCTTAGCTCTCTCTTTAGATCCTTCCTCGCTACCTTGTAACTATCCATCGCCCCAACCGAAACTTCACACTTCATCTTCACATAGGCCTCCTTCTTCCTCTTAACAAGAGATTCCACTTCCTTGGTAAACCACGGTTCCCTCGCTCGACGCCTTCCTCCCTGTCTGACCGGTACATACTTATCAAGAACACGCAGTAGCTGATCCTTGAACAAGCCCCACTTATCCAGTGTGCCCAACACTTGCAGCCTACTTCTCCACCTTATCCCCCCCAAGTCACGTCTAATGGCATCATAATTGCCCTTCCCCCAGCTATAACTCTTGCCCTGCGGTGTATACTTATCAATTTCCATCATTAACGTAAACGTCACCGAATTGTGGTCACTGTCCCCAAAGTGCTCTCCTACATCCAAATCCAACACCTGGCCTGGTTCATTACCCAAAACCAAATCCAACGTGGCCTCGCCTCTTGTTGAGAGGGATGAGAGGGGTAGAGCGGGAGAATGGGACTGAGGGCGGGATGAGAGGGATAGAGCGGGAGAATGGGACTGAGGGAGGGATGAGAGGGATAGAGCGGGAGAATGGGAATGAGGGAGTGATGAGAGGGATAGAGCGGGAGAATGGGACTGAGAGCAGGATGAGTGGGATAGAGTGGGAGAATGGGCCTGAGAGTGGGATGAGAGGGATAGAGCGGGAGAATGGGACTGAGTGCAGGATGAGAGGGATAGAGCGGGAGAATGGGACTGAGGGCGGGATGAGAGGGATAGAGCGTGAGAATGGGACTGAGAGCGGGATGAGAGGGATAGAGCGGGAGAATGGGACTGAGGGCAGGATGAGGGGGATAGAGCGGGAGAATGGGACAGAGAGCAGGATGAGAGGGATAGAGCGGGAAAATGGGACTGAGGGCGGGAATAGAGTGATAGAGCGGGAGAATTGGACTGAGTGCGGGATGAGAGGAATAGAGCGGGAGAATAGTACTGAGGGCGGGAATAGAGGGATAGAGAGGGAGAATGGGACTGACGGCAGGATGAGAGGGATAGAGCGGGAGAATTGGACTGAGTACGGGATGAGAGGGATAGAGCGGGAGAATGGGACTGAGGGCGGGAATAGAGGGATAGAGCGGGAGAATGGGATGAGGGCGGGAATAGAGGGATAGAGCGGGAGAATGGGCCTGAGAGTGGGATGAGAGGGATAGAGCGGGAGAATGGGACTGAGTGCAGGATGAGAGGGATAGAGCGGGAGAATGGGACTGAGAGCGGGATGAGAGGGGTAGAGCGGGAGAATGGGACTGAGAGCGGGATGAGAGGGATAGAGCGGGAGAATGGGACTGAGGTCAGGGTGAGAGGGATAGAGCGGGAGAATGGGACTGAGAGCAGGATGAGAGGGATAGAGCGGGAGAATGGGACTGAGAGCAGGATGAGAGGGATAGAGCGGGAGAATGGGACTAAGCGCGGGATGAGAGGGATAGAGCGGGAGAATGGGTCTGAGAGCGGGATGAGAGGGATAGAGCGGGAGAATGGGTCTGAGAGCGGGATGAGAGGGATAGAGCGGGAGAATGGGACTGAGGGCGGGATGAGAGGGATAGAGCGGGAGAATGGGACTGAGGACAGGATGAGAGGGATGGAGCGGGAGAATGGGACTTAGAATGGGATGAGAGGGATAGAGCGGGAGAAGGGGACTGAGGGCGGGATGAGAGGGATAGAGCGGGAGAATGGGATTGAGGGCAGGATGAGAGGGATAGAGCGGGAGAATGGGACTGAGGGAAGGATGAGAGGGATAGAGCGGGAGAATGGGACTGAGAGCAGGATGAGAGGGATAGAGCGGGAGAATGGGACTGAGAGCAGGATGAGAGGGATAGAGCGGGAGAATGGGACTAAGCGCGAGATGAGAGGGATAGAGCGGGAGAATGGGACTGAGAGCAGGATGAGAGGGATAGAGCGGGAGAATGGGACTGAGGGCGGGATGAGAGGGATAGAGCGGGAGAATGGGACTGAGAGCAGGATGAGAGGGATAGAGCGGGAGAATGGGACGAAGCGCGGGATGAGAGGGATAGAGCGGGAGAATGGGTCTGAGTGCGGGATAAGAGGGATAGAGCGGGAGAATGGGACTGAGGGCAGGTTGAGAGGGATAGAGCGGGAGAATGGGACTGAGGGCGGGATGAGAGGGATAGAGCGGGAGAATGGGACTGAGAGCGGGATGAGAGGGATTGGGCGGGAGAATGGGACGGAGGGCGGAATGAGAGGGATAGAGCGGGAGAATGGGACTGAGAGCGGGATGAGAGGGGTAGAGCGGAAGAATGGGACTGAGAGCGGGATGAGAGGGATAGAGCGGGAGAATGGGACTGAGGTCAGGATGAGAGGGATAGAGCGGGAGAATGGGACTGAGAGCAGGATGAGAGGGATAGAGCGGGAGAATGGGACTGAGAGCAGGATGAGAGGGATAGAGCGGGAGAATGGGACTAAGCGCGGGATGAGAGGGATAGACGGGGAGAATGGGTCTGAGAGCGGGATGAGAGGGATAGAGCGGGAGAATGGGTCTGAGAGCGGGATGAGAGGGATAGAGCGGGAGAATGGGACTGAGGGCGGGATGAGAGGGATAGAGCGGGAGAATGGGACTGAGGGCAGGATGAGAGGGATAGAGCGGGAGAATGGGACTTCGAGTGGGATGAGAGGGATAGAGCGGGAGAATGGGACTGAGGGCGGGATGAGAGGGATAGAGCGGGAGAATGGGACTGAGGGCAGGATGAGAGGGATAGAGCGGGAGAATGGGACTGAGAGCAGGATGAGAGGGATAGAGCGGGAGAATGGGACTAAGCGCGGGATGAGAGGGATAGAGCGGGAGAATGGGTCTGAGAGCGGGATGAGAGGGATAGAGCGGGAGAATGGGTCTGAGAGCGGGATGAGAGGGATAGAGCGGGAGAATGGGACTGAGGGCGGGATGAGAGGGATAGAGCGGGAGAATGGGACTGAGGACAGGATGAGAGGGATGGAGCGGGAGAATGGGACTTAGAATGGGATGAGAGGGATAGAGCGGGAGAATGGGACTGAGGGCGGGATGAGAGGGATAGAGCGGGAGAATGGGACTGAGGGCAGGATGAGAGGGATAGAGCGGGAGAATGGGACTGAGAGCAGGATGAGAGGGATAGAGCGGGAGAATGGGACTGAGAGCAGGATGAGAGGGATAGAGCCGGAGAATGGGACTGAGAGCAGGATGAGAGGGATAGAGCGGGAGAATGGGACTAAGCGCGGGATGAGAGGGATAGAGCGGGAGAATGGGACTGAGAGCAGGATGAGAGGGATAGAGCGGGAGAATGGGACTGAGGGCGGGATGAGAGGGATAGAGCGGGAGAATGGGACTGAGAGCAGGATGAGAGGGATAGAGCGGGAGAATGGGACTAAGCGCGGGATGAGAGGGATAGAGCGGGAGAATGGGTCTGAGTGCGGGATAAGAGGGATAGAGCGGGAGAATGGGACTGAGGGCAGGTTGAGAGGGATAGAGCGGGAGAATGGGACTGAGGGCGGGATGAGAGGGATAGAGCGGGAGAATGGGACTGAGAGCGGGATGAGAGGGATTGGGCGGGAGAATGGGACGGAGGGCGGAATGAGAGGGATCGAGCGGGAGAATGGGACTGAGAGCGGGATGAGAGGGGTAGAGCGGAAGAATGGGACTGAGAGCGGGATGAGAGGGATAGAGCGGGAGAATGGGACTGAGGTCAGGATGAGAGGGATGGAGTGGGAGAATGGGACTGAGAGCAGGATGAGAGGGATAGAGCGGGAGAATGGGACTGAGAGCAGGATGAGAGGGATAGAGCGGGAGAATGGGACTAAGCGCGGGATGAGAGGGATAGAGGGGGAGAATGGGTCTGAGAGCGGGATGAGAGGGATAGAGCGGGAGAATGGGTCTGAGAGCGGGATGAGAGGGATAGAGCGGGAGAATGGGACTGAGGGCGGGATGAGAGGGATAGAGCGGGAGAATGGGACTGAGGGCAGGATGAGAGGGATAGAGCGGGAGAATGGGACAGAGGGCTGGATGAGAGGGATAGAGCGGGAGAATGGGACTGAGGGCAGGATGAGAGGGATAGAGCGGGAGAATGGGACTGAGAGCAGGATGAGAGGGATAGAGCGGGAAAATGGGACTGAGAGCAGGATGAGAGGGATAGAGCGGGAGAATGGGACTGAGAGCAGGATGAGAGGGATAGAGCGGGAGAATGGGACTAAGCGCGGGATGAGAGGGATAAAGCGGGAGAATAGGACTGAAGGCAGGATGAGAGGGATAGAGCGGGAGTATGGGACTCAGAGCAGGATGAGAGGGATAGCGTGGGAGAATGGGACTGAGGGCAGGATGAGAGGGATAGAGCGGGAGAATGGGACTGAGGGCGGGATGAGAGGGATAGAGCGGGAGAATGGGACTGAGAGCAGGATGAGAGGGATAGAGCGGGAGAATGGGACTGAGGGCGGGATGAGAGGGATAGAGCGGGAGAATGGGACTGAGAGCAGGATGAGAGGGATAGAGCGGGAGAATGTGACTAAGCGCGGGATGAGAGGGATAGAGCGGGAAAATGGGTCTGAGAGCGGGATGAGAGGGATAGAGCGGGAGAATGGGACTTAGAATGGGATGAGAGGGATAGAGCGGGAGGATGGGACCGAGGGCGGGACGAGAGGGATAGAGCGGGAGAATGGGACTGAGAGCGGGATGAGAGGGATAGAGCGGGAGAATGTGACTGAGGGCGGGATGAGAGGGATAGAGCAGGAGAATGGGACTGAGGACAGGATGAGAGGGATGGAGCGGGAGAATGGGACTTAGAATGGGATGAGAGGGATAGAGCGGGAGAAGGGGACTGAGGGCGGGATGAGAGGGATAGAGCGGGAGAATGGGACTGAGGGCAGGATGAGAGGGATAGAGCGGGAGAATGGGACTGAGAGCAGGATGAGAGGGATAGAGCCGGAGAATGGGACTGAGAGCAGGATGAGAGGGATAGAGCGGGAGAATGGGACTAAGCGCGGGATGAGAGGGATAGAGCGGGAGAATGGGACTGAGAGCAGGATGAGAGGGATAGAGCGGGAGAATGGGACTGAGGGCGGGATGAGAGGGATAGAGCGGGAGAATGGGACTGAGAGCAGGATGAGAGGGATAGAGCGGGAGAATGGGACTAAGCGCGGGATGAGAGGGATAGAGCGGGAGAATGGGTCTGAGTGCGGGATAAGAGGGATAGAGCGGGAGAATGGGACTGAGGGCAGGTTGAGAGGGATAGAGCGGGAGAATGGGACTGAGGGCGGGATGAGAGGGATAGAGTGGGAGAATGGGACTGAGAGCGGGATGAGAGGGATTGGGCGGGAGAATGGGACGGAGGGCGGAATGAGAGGGATCGAGCGGGAGAATGGGACTGAGAGCGGGATGAGAGGGGTAGAGCGGAAGAATGGGACTGAGAGCGGGATGAGAGGGATAGAGCGGGAGAATGGGACTGAGGTCAGGATGAGAGGGATGGAGTGGGAGAATGGGACTGAGAGCAGGATGAGAGGGATAGAGCGGGAGAATGGGACTGAGAGCAGGATGAGAGGGATAGAGCGGGAGAATGGGACTAAGCGCGGGATGAGAGGGATAGAGGGGGAGAATGGGTCTGAGAGCGGGATGAGAGGGATAGAGCGGGAGAATGGGTCTGAGAGCGGGATGAGAGGGATAGAGCGGGAGAATGGGACTGAGGGCGGGATGAGAGGGATAGAGCGGGAGAATGGGACTGAGGGCAGGATGAGAGGGATAGAGCGGGAGAATGGGACAGAGGGCTGGATGAGAGGGATAGAGCGGGAGAATGGGACTGAGGGCAGGATGAGAGGGATAGAGCGGGAGAATGGGACTGAGAGCAGGATGAGAGGGATAGAGCGGGAAAATGGGACTGAGAGCAGGATGAGAGGGATAGAGCGGGAGAATGGGACTGAG
The DNA here is from genome assembly GCF_047496885.1 of Scyliorhinus torazame. Lineage (NCBI taxonomy): Eukaryota > Metazoa > Chordata > Chondrichthyes > Carcharhiniformes > Scyliorhinidae > Scyliorhinus > Scyliorhinus torazame. Next base: position 6,750,091 of record NC_092713.1, read on the forward strand.
AGCAGGATGAGAGGGATAGAGCGGGAGAATGGGACTAAGCGCGGGATGAGAGGGATAGAGCGGGAGAATAGGACTGAAGGCAGGATGAGAGGGATAGAGCGGGAGTATGGGACTCAGAGCAGGATGAGAGGGATAGCGTGGGAGAATGGGACTGAGGGCAGGATGAGAGGGATAGAGCGGGAGAATGGGACTGAGGGCGGGATGAGAGGGATAGAGCGGGAGAATGGGACTGAGAGCAGGATGAGAGGGATAGAGCGGGAGAAGGGGACTGAGGGCGGGATGAGAGGGATAGAGCGGGAGAATGGGACTGAGGGCAGGATGAGAGGGATAGAGCGGGAGAATGGGACTGAGAGCAGGATGAGAGGGATAGAGCCGGAGAATGGGACTGAGAGCAGGATGAGAGGGATAGAGCGGGAGAATGGGACTAAGCGCGGGATGAGAGGGATAGAGCGGGAGAATGGGACTGAGAGCAGGATGAGAGGGATAGAGCGGGAGAATGGGACTGAGGGCGGGATGAGAGGGTTAGAGCGGGAGAATGGGACTGAGAGCAGGATGAGAGGGATAGAGCGGGAGAATGGGACTAAGCGCGGGATGAGAGGGATAGAGCGGGAGAATGGGTCTGAGTGCGGGATAAGAGGGATAGAGCGGGAGAATGGGACTGAGGGCAGGTTGAGAGGGATAGAGCGGGAGAATGGGACTGAGGGCGGGATGAGAGGGATAGAGCGGGAGAATGGGACTGAGAGCGGGATGAGAGGGATTGGGCGGGAGAATGGGACGGAGGGCGGAATGAGAGGGATCGAGCGGGAGAATGGGACTGAGAGCGGGATGAGAGGGGTAGAGCGGAAGAATGGGACTGAGAGCGGGATGAGAGGGATAGAGCGGGAGAATGGGACTGAGGTCAGGATGAGAGGGATGGAGTGGGAGAATGGGACTGAGAGCAGGATGAGAGGGATAGAGCGGGAGAATGGGACTGAGAGCAGGATGAGAGGGATAGAGCGGGAGAATGGGACTAAGCGCGGGATGAGAGGGATAGAGGGGGAGAATGGGTCTGAGAGCGGGATGAGAGGGATAGAGCGGGAGAATGGGTCTGAGAGCGGGATGAGAGGGATAGAGCGGGAGAATGGGACTGAGGGCGGGATGAGAGGGATAGAGCGGGAGAATGGGACTGAGGGCAGGATGAGAGGGATAGAGCGGGAGAATGGGACAGAGGGCTGGATGAGAGGGATAGAGCGGGAGAATGGGACTGAGGGCAGGATGAGAGGGATAGAGCGGGAGAATGGGACTGAGAGCAGGATGAGAGGGATAGAGCGGGAAAATGGGACTGAGAGCAGGATGAGAGGGATAGAGCGGGAGAATGGGACTGAGAGCAGGATGAGAGGGATAGAGCGGGAGAATGGGACTAAGCGCGGGATGAGAGGGATAGAGCGGGAGAATAGGACTGAAGGCAGGATGAGAGGGATAGAGCGGGAGTATGGGACTCAAAGCAGGATGAGAGGGATAGCGTGGGAGAATGGGACTGAGGGCAGGATGAGAGGGATAGAGCGGGAGAATGGGACTGAGGGCGGGATGAGAGGGATAGAGCGGGAGAATGGGACTGAGAGCAGGATGAGAGGGATAGAGCGGGAGAATGGGACTGAGGGCGGGATGAGAGGGATAGAGCGGGAGAATGGGACAGAGAGCAGGATGAGAGGGATAGAGCGGGAGAATGTGACTAAGCGCGGGATGAGAGGGATAGAGCGGGAAAATGGGTCTGAGAGCGGGATGAGAGGGATAGAGCGGGAGAATGGGACTTAGAATGGGATGAGAGGGATAGAGCGGGAAAATGGGTCTGAGAGCGGGATGAGAGGGATAGAGCGGGAGAATGGGACTGAGAGCGGGATGAGAGGGATAGAGCGGGAGAATGGGACTGAGGGCGGGATGAGAGGGATAGAGCAGGAGAATGGGACTGAGGACAGGATGAGAGGGATGGAGCGGGAGAATGGGACTTAGAATGGGATGAGAGGGATAGAGCGGGAGAAGGGGACTGAGGGCGGGATGAGAGGGATAGAGCGGGAGAATGGGACTGAGGGCAGGATGAGAGGGATAGAGCGGGAGAATGGGACTGAGAGAAGGATGAGAGGGATAGAGCGGGAGAATGGGACTGAGAGCAGGATGAGAGGGATAGAGCGGGAGAATGGGACTGAGAGCAGGATGAGAGGGATAGAGCGGGAGAATGGGACTAAGCGCGGGATGAGAGGGATAGAGCGGGAGAATGGGACTGAGAGCAGGATGAGAGGGATAGAGCGGGAGAATGGGACTGAGGGCGGGATGAGAGGGATAGAGCGGGAGAATGGGACTGAGAGCAGGATGAGAGGGATAGAGCGGGAGAATGGGACTAAGCGCGGGATGAGAGGGATAGAGCGGGAGAATGGGTCTGAGTGCGGGATAAGAGGGATAGAGCGGGAGAATGGGACTGAGGGCAGGTTGAGAGGGATAGAGCGGGAGAATGGGACTGAGGGCGGGATGAGAGGGATAGAGCGGGAGAATGGGACTGAGAGCGGGATGAGAGGGATTGGGCGGGAGAATGGGTCTGAGAGCGGGATGAGAGGGATAGAGCGGGAGAATGGGTCTGAGAGCGGGATGAGAGGGATAGAGCGGGAGAATGGGACTGAGGGCGGGATGAGAGGGATAGAGCGGGAGAATGGGACTGAGGGCAGGATGAGAGGGATAGAGCGGGAGAATGGGACTTAGAGTGGGATGAGAGGGATAGAGCGGGAGTATGGGACTGAGGGCGGGATGAGAGGGATAGAGCGGGAGAATGGGACTGAGGGCAGGATGAGAGGGATAGAGCGGGAGAATGGGACTTAGAATGGGATGAGAGGGATAGAGCGGGAGAATGGGACTGAGGGCGGGATGAGAGGGATAGAGCGGGAGAATGGGACTGAGGGCAGGATGAGATGGATAGAGCGGGAGAATGGGACTGAGAGCAGGATGAGAGGGATAGAGCGGGACAATAGGACTGATGGCAGGATGAGAGGGATAGAGCGGGAGAATGGGACTGAGAGCAGGATGAGAGGGATAGAGCGGGAGAATGGGACTTAGAGTGGGATGAGAGGGATAGAGCGGGAGCATGGGACTCAGAGCAGGATGAGAGGCACAGAGCGGGAGGATGGGACTGGGAGCAGGATGAGAGGGATAGAGTGGGAGAATGGGACTGAGGGCGGGATGAGAGGGATAGAGCGGGAGAATGGGACTGAGGGCGGGATGAGAGGGATAGAGCGGGAGAATGGGACTGAGAGCAGGATGAGAGGGATAGAGCGGGAGAATGGGACTGAGGGCGGGATGAGAGGGATGGAGCGGGAGAATGGGACTGAGAGCAGGATGAGAGGGATAGAGCGGGAGAATGGGACTGAGAGCAGGATGAGAGGGATAAAGCAGGAGAATGGGACTGAGTGACGGATGAGAGGGATAGAGCGGGAGAATGGGACTGAGAGCGGGATGAGAGGGATAGAGCGGGAGAATGGGACTGAGGGCGGGATGAGAGGGATAGAGCGGGAGAATGGGACTGAGGGCACGATGAGAGGGATAGAGCGGGAGAATGGGACTGAGAGCAGGATGAGAGGGAGAGAGCGGGAGAATGGGACTGAGAGCAGGATGAGAGGCATAGAGCGGGAGGATGGGACTGGGAGCAGGATGAGAGGGATAGACGGGGAGAATGGGACTGAGGGCGGGATGAGAGGGATAGAGCGGGAGAATGGGACTGAGGGCGGGATGAGAGGGATAGAGCGGGAGAATGGGACTGAGAGCAGGATGAGAGGGATAGAGCGGGAGAATGGGACTGAGGGAGGGATGAGAGGGATAGAGCGGGAGAATGGGACTTAGAGTAGGGTGAGAGGGATAGAGCGGGAGCATGGGACTCAGAGCAGGATGAGAGGCACAGAGCGGGAGGATGGGGCTGGGAGCAGGATGAGAGGGATAGAGTGGGAGAATGGGACTGAGAGCGGGATGAGAGGGATAGAGCGGGAGCATGGGACTCAGAGCAGGATGAGAGGCACAGAGCGGGAGGATGGGACTGGGAGCAGGATGAGAGGGATAGAGCGGGAGAATGGGACTGAGGGCGGGATGAGAGGGATAGAGCGGGAGAATGGGACTGAGGGCAGGATGAGAGGGATAGAGCGGGAGAATGGGACTGAGGGCGGCATGAGAGGGATGGAGCGGGAGAATGGGACTGAGAGCAGGATGAGAGGGATAGAGCGGGAGAATGGGACAGGGCAGAATGAGAGGGATAGAGCGGGAGAATGGGACTGAGAGCAGGATGAGAGGGATAGAGCAGGAGAATGGGACTGAGTGACGGATGAGAGGGATAGAGCGGGAGAATGGGACTGAGAGCGGGATGAGAGGGATAGAGCGGGAGAATGGGACTGAGGGCGGGATGAGAGGGATAGAGCGGGAGAATGGGACTGAGGGCACGAAGAGAGGGATAGAGCGGGAAAATGGGACTGAGAGCAGGATGAGAGGGAGAGAGCGGGAGAATGGGACTGAGAGCAGGATGAGAGGGATAGAGCGGGAGTATGGGACTCAGAGCAGGATGAGAGGGATAGAGCGGGAGAATGGGACTGAGAGCAGGATGAGAGGGATAGAGCGGGAGAATGGGACTAAGCGCGGGATGAGAGGGATAGAGCGGGAGAATGGGTCTGAGAGCGGGATGAGAGAGATAGAGCGGGAGAATGGGTCTGAGAGCGGGATGAGATGGATAGAGCGGGAGAATGGGACTGAGGGCGGGATGAGAGGGATAGAGCGGGAGAATGGGACTGAGGGCGGGATGACAGGGATAGAGCGGGAGAATGGGACTGAGGGCAGGATGAGAGGGATAGAGCGGGAGAAAGGGACTGAGAGCAGGATGAGAGGGATAGAGCGGGACAATAGGACTGAGGGCAGGATGAGAGTGATAGAGCGGGAGAATGGGACTGAGAGCAGGATGAGAGGGATAGAGCGGGAGTATGGGACTCAGAGCAGGATGAGAGGCATAGAGCGGGAGGATGGGACTGGGAGCAGGATGAGAGGGATAGAGTGGGAGAATGGGACTGAGGGCGGGATGAGAGGGATAGAGCGGGAGAATGGGACTGAGGGCGGGATGAGAGGGATAGAGCGGGAGAATGGGACTGAGAGCAGGATGAGAGGGATAGAGCGGGAGAATGGGACTGAGGGCGGGATGAGAGGGATAGAGCGGGAGAATAGGACTGAGAGCAGGATGAGAGGGATAGAGCGGGAGAATGGGACAGGGCAGAATGAGAGGGATAGAGCGGGAGAATGGGACAGAGAGCAGGATGAGAGGGATAGAGCAGGAGAATGGGACTGAGGGCGGGATGAGAGGGATAGAGCGGGAGAATGGGACTGAGAGCAGGATGAGCGGGATAGAGCGGGAGAATGGGACTGAGGGCGGGGTGAGAGGGATAGAGCGGGAGAATGGGACTGAGAGCAGGATGAGAGGGATAGAGCGGGAGAATGGGACTGAGAGCAGGATGAGAGGGATAGAGCGGGAGAATGGGACTGAGAGCAGGATGAGAGGGATAGAGCGGGAGTATGGGACTGAGAGCAGGATGAGAGGCATAGAGCGGGAGGATGGGACTGAGGGAGGGATGAGAGGGATAGAGCGGCAGAATGGGACTGAGTTGGGTTATTGCACAGAGAGCTGGCACAGAGACATGGGGATTGAATGATTCCTCCTGTGGCAGGATGTATCGGAGATTCTATTTCACCAAATCCCTTTGGAAAGTTATTATTGAATCTTTCAGGTAGCACCTTCCAGATCACAACAACTCGCTGTGTATAAAACATCCTCCTCATCTCCCCCTCTGCCTCACAACAACTCGCTGTGTAAAAAACATCCTCCTCATCTCCCCCTCTGCCTCACAACAACTCGCTGTGTAAAAAACATCCTCCTCATCTCCCCCTCTGCCTCACAACAACTCGCTGTGTAAAAAACATCCTCCTCATCTCCCCCTCTGCCTCACAACAACTCGCTGTGTAAAAAACATCCTCCTCATCTCCCCCTCTGCCTCACAACAACTCACTGTGTAAAAAACATCCTCCTCATCTCCCCCTCTGCCTCACAACAACTCGTTGTGTAAAAAACATCCTCCTCATCTCCCCCTCTGCCTCACAACAACTCGCTGTGTAAAAAACATCCTCCTCATCTCCCCCTCTGCCTCACAACTCGCTGTGTAAAAAACATCCTCCTCATCTCCCCCTCTGCTTTACAACAACTCGCTGTGTAAAAAACATCCTCCTCATCTCCCCCTCTGCTTCACAACAACTCGCTGTGTAAAAAACATCCTCCTCATCTCCCCCTCTGCCTCACAACAACTCGCTGTGTAAAAAACATCCTCCTCATCTCCCCCTCTGCTTCACAACAACTCACTGTGTAAAAAACATCCTCCTCATCTCCCCCTCTGCTTCACAACAACTCGCTGTGTAAAAAACATCCTCCTCATCTCCCCCTCTGCCTCACAACAACTCGCTGTGTAAAAAACATCCTCCTCATCTCCCCCTCTGCCCCACAACAACTCGCTGTGTAAAAAACATCCTCCTCATCTCCCCCTCTGCCTCACAACAACTCCGTGTAAAAAACATCCTCCTCATCTCCCCCTCTGCCTCACAACAACTCGCTGTGTAAAAAACATCCTCCTCATCTCCCCCTCTGCCTCACAACAACTCGCTGTGTAAAAAACATCCTCCTCATCTCCCCCTCTGCCTCACAACAACTCGCTGTGTAAAAAACATCCTCCTCATCTCCCCCTCTGCCTCACAACTCGCTGTGTAAAAAACATCCTCCTCATCTCCCCCTCTGCTTTACAACAACTCGCTGTGTAAAAAACATCCTCCTCATCTCCCCCTCTGCTTTACAACAACTCGCTGTGTAAAAAACATCCTCCTCATCTCCCCCTCTGCTTCACAACAACTCGCTGTGTAAAAAACATCCTCCTCATCTCCCCCTCTGCTTCACAACAACTCGCTGTGTAAAAAACATCCTCCTCATCTCCCCCTCTGCTTCACAACAACTCACTGTGTAAAAAACATCCTCCTCATCTCCCCCTCTGCTTCACAACAACTCGCTGTGTAAAAAACATCCTCCTCATCTCCCCCTCTGCCTCACAACAACTCGCTGTGTAAAAAACATCCTCCTCATCTCCCCCTCTGCCCCACAACAACTCGCTGTGTAAAAAACATCCTCCTCATCTCCCCCTCTGCCTCACAACAACTCGCTGTGTAAAAAACATCCTCCTCATCTCCCCCTCTGCTTCTTTTCCCGATTCTCTTCAATCTGTGTCCCTCTGGTTACCCTCCATCCTGTCACTGAAACACTTTCTCCTCATTTACTGGATTAAAACTCCACAAAAATCTTTTGAACTTTTCTATCTGGGTAATGTCGGACGCAGTGAGCAAGGTGGATTTGCTGGAGTTGTGTAGAGGGTGAGATTAGAATCAATGTGTATGTTAAATGTGATGAAATCTCTATCTGGAGACACACACAGATACAGAGACAGCAGTGAGGCGCAGACTGGGCTGTGAGTGGAATGTTAATAGCAGCATGAACATCTGGGTAACACCTGGGGAGGGTGGAAGGTGAATCAGATTCTGTGTAATAAATATCTGAAGCAGATCAGGATGTGAAGGTTGTGAGGGACATTTGGGGTCATTGCTGTGAATTATCCTGAGATCAGTGAGTAGATAGTGACAGGAATAGACATTGGTGAGGGGTCGATGTGAATACTGACACCCTCGCCCATAAACCCAGTGGATTCACACGCTAATCACACGGAATGGGAACATTCTCACACACCAATCACACGCATTGGAACATCCTCACACACTAATCACAGACAGTGTGAACATCCTCACACACTAACCACACACAGTTTGAACATCCTCACACACTAATCACACAGTGTGAACATCCTCACACACTAATCACACACAGTGTGAACATCCTCACACACTAATCACACACAGTGTCGACATCCTCACACACTAATCACACACAGTGGGAACATCCTCACACACTAATCACACACAGTGTGACCATCCTCACACACTAATCACACACAGTGTGAACATCCTCACACACTAATCACACACAGTGTGAACATCCTCACACACTAATCACACAGTGTGAACATCCTCACACACTAATCACACACAGTGTGAACATCCTCACACACTAATCACACACAGTGTGACCATCCTCACACACTAATCACACACAGTGTGACCACCCTCACACACTAATCACACACAGTGTGAACATCCTCACACACTAATCACACACAGTGTGAACATCCTCACACACTAATCACACACACTGTGAACATCCTCACACACTAATCACACACAGTGTGACCATCCTCACACACTAATCACACACAGTGTGACCACCCTCACACACTAATCACACACAGTGTGAACATCCTCACACACTAATCACACACAGTGGGAATGTCCTCACACACTAATCACACACAGTTTGAACATCCTCACACACTAATCACACGCAGTGGGAACATCCTCACACACTAATCACACACAGTGTGAACATCCTCACACACTAATCACACACAGTGGGAATGTCCTCACACACTAATCACACACAGTGTGAACATCCTCACACCCTAATCACACACAGTGTGAACATCCTCACACACTAATCACACACAGTGTGAACATCCTCACACACTAATCACACACACTGGGAGCATCCTCACACACTAATCACACACAGTGTGAACATCCTCACACACTAATCACACACAGTGGGAATGTCCTCACACACTAATCACCCACGGGGGGAACATCCTCACACACTAATCACACACAGTGTGAACATCCTCACACACTAATCACACAAAGTGGGAACATCCTCACACACTAATCACACACAGTGAGAACATCCTCACACACTAATCACACACAGTGGGAACATCCTCATACACTAATCACACACAGTGGGAATGTCCTCAGACACTAATCACACACAGTGTGAATATCCTCACACACTAATCACACACAGTGTGACCATCCGCACACACTAATCACACACAGTGTGAACATCCTCACACGCTAATCACACACAGTGTGAACATCCTCACACACTAATCACACACAGTGTGAACATCCTCACACACTAATCACACACACTGGGAACATCCTCACACACTAATCACACACAGTGGGAACATCCTCACACACTATTCACACACAGTGTGAACATCCTCACACACTAATCACACACAGTGGGAATGTCCTCACACACTAATCACACACAGTGTGAACATCCTCACACACTAATCACACACAGTGTGAACATCCTCACACACTAATCACACACAGTGGGAACATCCTCACACACTAATCACACACAGTGGGAACATCCTCACACACTAATCACACACAGTTGGAACATCCTCACACACTAATCACACACAGTGAGAACGTCTAATCTCACTAATCACACACAGTGGGAACATCCTCACACACTAATCACACACAGTGGGAACGTCCTCACACACTAATCACACACAGTGTGAACATCCTCACACACTAATCACACACAGTGGGAACATCCACACACACTAATCACACTCAGTGGGAACGTCCTCACACACTAATCAGACACAGTGTGAACATCCTCACACACTAATCACACACAGTGTGAACTTCCTCACACACTAATCTCACACAGTGTGAACATCCTCACACACTAATCACACACAGTGGGAACATCCTCACACACTAACCACACACAGTGTGAACATCCTCACACACTAATCACACACAGTGGGAACATCCTCACACACTAATCACACACAATGTGACCATCCTCACACACTAATCACACACAGTGAGAACGTCTAAACTCACTAATCACACACAGTGGGAACATCCTCACACACTAATCACACACAGTGGGAATGTCCTCACACACTAATCACACACAGTGTGAACATCCTCACACACTAATCACACACAGTCTGAACATCCTCACACACTAATCACACACAGTGGGAACATCCTCACACACTAATCACACTCAGTGGGAACGTCTAAACTCACTAATCACACACAGTGGGAACATCCTCACACACTAATCACACACAGGGGGAACATCCTCACACACTAATCACACACAGTGGGAGTGAGCTCACACACTAATCACACACAGTGGGAACATTCTCACACACTAATCACACACAGTGTGAACATCCTCACACACTAATCACACACAGTTGGAACCTCCTCACACACTAATCACACACAGTGGGAACATCCTCACACACTAATCACACACAGTGTGAACATCCTCACACACTAATCACACACAGTGAGAACATCCTCACACACTAATCACACACAGTGGGAATGTCCTCACACACTAATCACACACAGTGTGAACATCCTCACACACTAATCACACACAGTGGGAACATCCTCACACACTAATCACACACAGTGTGACCATCCTCACACACTAATCACACACAGTGGGAACATCCTCACACACTAATCACACACAGTGGGAACATCCTCACTCACTAATCACACACAGTGTGAACATCCTCACACACTAATCACACACAGTGTGAACATCCTCACACACTAATCACCCACAGGGGGAACATACTCACACACTAACCACACACAGTGGGAATGTCCTCACACACTAATCACACACAGTGGGAACATCCTCACACACTAATCACACACAGTGTGAACATCCTCACACACTAACCACACACAGTGAGAATGTCTAAACTCACTAATCACACACAGTGGGAACATCCTCACACACTAATCACACACAGTGGGAACATCCTCACACAGTAATCACACACAGTGGAAACGTCCTCACACACTAATCACACACAGTGTGAACATCCTCACACACTAATCACACACAGTGGGAACATCCTCACACATTAATCACACACAGTGGGAACATCCTCACTCACTAATCACACACAGTGTGAACATCCTCACACACTAACCACACACAGTGTGAACATCCTCACACACTAATCACACACAGTGGGAATGTCCTCACACACTAATCACACACAGTGGGAATGTCCTCACACACTAATCACACACAGTGGGCACATCCTCACACTCTAATCACACACAGTGGGAACATCCTCACACACGAATCACACACAGTGGGAATGTCCTCACACACTAATCACACACAGTGTGAACATCCTCACTCACTAATCACACACAGTGTGAACATCCTCACACACTAATCACACACAGTGTGAACATCCTCACACACTAACCACACACAGTGTGAACATCCTCACACACTAATCACACACAGTGGGAACATCCTCACACACGAAT